>NW_006793498.1:334132-351963 GCF_000442215.2 Lipotes vexillifer | reverse complement strand
TGCTGAGCCTGCGCGCCCGGAGCCTGTGCTCCGCAACGGAAGAGGCCACAACAGTGAGAGGCCCGCGTACCGCAAAAACAAAACAAAACAAAACAAACAGGAATCAATCTTATCCTTTCCAACTTCTGTAGCCTTCCTCATGCCATTTCCTCCCCACCCCCAGTATAAATAAGAGCATAATGGAAGAAAGGTTTTAAGGAGAGATGCACAGACAGTGAATTTTAAAGCTTGAAGGGATTTCAGAGATCATTTAGTCAAAATTCATCGTTTTGCAAAGGAAACTGACACTGGAAAATTAAATGTCTCACTTAAGGTCTTGATATCACCATTGCTACTTGCCAAAACCTGGGTTTCCTTGATCCCCAAATCTGGCAGAGACCAGATTAGAGAGAGTACTTTTGGAGAGGGTGGGTACAGGGCACAATGGTAATGGAATGGTAATGATCAGAGTCATAAAATATCTGTGGAGATCATCTATTTCCTAATAATTCTAAATCTTTAACTTTTTTCTTACTCAGTACTGCTTTAAAAATTCTTGTGGGAGAACTCAGATCACTTCTTTGTCTCACATAAATAACACTAAGTAATAAAAGTGACTAGATTACAACTTACGACTTTTACTTATTTGTTCATTTACTTTTGTCTGTCTCTTCCACTAGAATGTATCTTCCAGGACGGCAGGCCTATATCTTTTTGCTTACTCCAACTCCCTTCTAGCAAGTGTTTGACACATAAAAGATGTTCAGTAAGTATTGGTGAGTGAATTATTAAATCATAACTACTACAAAGCAGTAATCTTATTTGCTTTGGCTCTATTTCTTCTGGAGGTTTTCCCAAGCTTTGTGATTCCATCACCATTCTAAATTAATTTTAGAATTGGGTGAACGTGCTCTATTCTTCATATGCTCTGAAGTTCAGTCTAGCACAATTGAACTGTTCTATAATATTAATTTTGGTACTCTTAAACTCTTGTGCCAAATTTGCTAAATTTGGGAATGACCTTGATCTGTAATGTTATTTAGGTTTTTATCCACAGATGAATGTGTAATTCACCACCATGAATTAGTGGTGTGCATGTGAAATTAAACTGATGATGAGTCAGGAGGCAACACTGTTGGGTGAGCAAATTTGGAAATAGGAAAAAAGAGATGGTAAACCTTGAAAAATAGAAATATTAGGCTGAAATAAGTATACATTTAAACTTCTATCTCAAATTAAATGTAAGTTTCAAACCTGATAAAAAGAAGTAACTAATATTTTGAAGAGTGGATTTTTCCTTAAAGGTAAGATATTAAAATAAAAACAAAGCAAAACAAAAACACTGAGCCTAAATTTAAACATTAATCTCAATTTTAAAAGGTAGGCCTCATACCTTTTTCTTCTCAGGTTTGTTTTCAATATAAATATATGTAGAGAATTAAAAGAGATATATATATTTTTTTGTTTGTTTGTTTTTGCGGTACACGGGCCTCTCACTGTTGTGGCCTCTCCCGTTGCAGAGCACAGGCTCCGGACGCGCAGGCTCAGCGGCTATGGCTCACAGGCCCAGCTGCTCTGCGGCATGTGGGATCTTCCTGGACCGGGGCACGAACCCATGTCCCCTGCATCGGCAGGCGGACTCTCAACCACTGCACCACCAGGGAAGCCCCATATATTTTTTTAACAGCAAAATTTTTACCAGATGAAGAAGCTTAAAAATGTTGGCCTTGTAGTCTATTTCTAGGAATTCATCCTAATTTAGGAAATAATCTGAAATGCTAAAATAGATTTATGCATAAAAAGTTCATAGCAACATTATTTATAAGAAAGTAAGGAAAATAGCTAAAATGACCACTTAAGGAAACACTACTCCACACAAGGATCATTAATGCAGCCACTGAAAATGTTTTTAAACAGTTTTAAATAACTTGAGGAAACATTTCTGATAAATCGTTATGAAAAAAAGACAGTGTGCTCAAGCAGTTTAAACTTCATAAGCTTAAAAAACTGCATGGAAATATGTCAACCAATAGTCAGTTACCTCTAAATAAAGGAATTATTGGTTGTTTTTTTTCTTGCCGTCTCTTTAAAAAATATTTTTTCTTTATTTTATTTAAACATATTTTCAAATTTTTCTTCACTTACATGTACTACTTTTATAATCAGAAAAAGAAACCTATTACTTGGCATAGATATGTGTTTATGTCCCAATGATGTGTTTTCAGTATCATCATGAGTATAAATATTGTTGCCCAAAAGAAAAGTTTGATATTGATTTAAATCCAAATAATGGAGTTTCCAAAACAAACACTGGTACATATCCTATAACTTGTAAAATTATAGTGGTTTAGTATAATTTATTAATTATTTCGACATAGCAGGCTCTTAGTATGTTCGTTGATGATGAGATGGTTAGAGAAGGGATACCTCAATTAATTTACCAAGTTCCTTGAATCTGTCAGTTAGCAACTCTCCCACCAAGAGATTAATGATATAGTCCTATGTTAAAAAGTTGTCCATAAAAATCTCCCTTAGTTTGTGTGGTGCACTTTTGCAAACTATTATTTTGTACTTCAAAAAGAACAGTGTCTTAAGTGCTAATTTTTTACAGACACAAAAGGGAGAAAAATTGATTCTTACCTTGTTTGTGTTGGCCAGCTATGAGCTTCAAGTAAGATTCTGTGATCTGTAAACCACCAGTAAAAAAGGTTTCTTGTGGAAATAACTGGCAACAATACTTACCTTGTAAGGTTGTTATGTTTTAGAAATCATGTGTGTAAAGTACCCAGCATAGTACATAGCACCTAGGCATTTCAGTAAATGGTGGCTGTTATAATAATACAATATATAATACTACTATGACATTATCTGTTATATATAGGTTGAGTTGAAAAAATATGAAGTGCAGTCTATTTAAAAACATTATTCTAGACTTTCAGATAAAGATGGGGAGTGAAGGCTGATCACAAAATCTTCCTGCCCAAATACTTTACAAAATAGTTTGCGCGAAACAAAGAACAGTAAAAACTCCTTTAAAAAACCTTACCAGGGACTTCCCCGGTGGCGCAGTGGTTAGGAATCTGCCTGCCAATGCAGGGGACACAGGTTTCAGCCCTGGTCTGGGAAGATCCCACACGCTGCGGAACAACTAAGCCCATGCGCCACAACTACTGAGCCTGTGCTCTGGAGCCCGCGAGCCACAACTGCTGAGCCTGAGTGCCACAACTACTGAAGCCCGTGCGCCTAGAGCCCGTGCTCTGCAACAAGAGAAGCTACCGCAATGAGAAGCTTACGTACCACAACGAAGAGTAGCCCCCGCTCGCAGTAACGAAAGCCCGCGCACAGCAACAAAGACCCAAGGCAGCCAAAAATAAATAAATAAATAAATTTATAAAAACATTACCAGAAGCAGCAAGAAAAAAGAAAAGTCTGCAACCTAAGCCAATGAAGGCCAAAATAATACTATTATTTCAAAATAAATAAATAAATAAATTTGGATCAGCAAGAAATGAAATAAGCATGGCTGGAAATCAAATTCTCACCAAAAGAAAAGACTGGCAATCCCAGCACGTTCCCTAGTCAATTCATCAAGATGATTATGCCTTGTCTCCTCTCTCCTAAATCTTCCACATTTCCCTGCTCCTCACTTCAAACATTTTATTGATAAATAGAAGCTATCACAAGAGAAATTCCTTTTTCCCATGTTATACCTATCAACCTGACTTCATCTGTACTCATATATACTCTTCCTTTATAAAGGGTCAACTCTCCCTGCTCTTATCTAAGGCAAGCCCCTCTACTTGTACCCTGGATCCCATCTTTTTCTGTATAGTCAAGGATTGTGCTCCTGTGATTACCCCCTCCATTTCCTGCATCCTCAGTTTCTCTCTCTTTACTGGATTATTCCAATCAGTAAACATACTGTAGTATTTCCTTCTAAAAATACCATCACCCTAGACCTCATATCCTCCTCCACTTACTTGGTGAGTAGGAGCCCATTTTTTCTGCTCCCTTTTATAACAAATTTTTTTTGCGGTACGCGGGCCTCTCACTGTTGTGGCCTCTCCCGTTGCGGAGCACAGTCTCCGGACCCGCAGGCTCAGCAGCCATGGGTCACAGGCCCAGCCACTCCACGGCACGTGGGATCTTCCCAGACTGGGGCATGAACCCGTGTCCCCTGCATCGGCAGGCGGACTCTCAACCACTGCGTCACCAGGGAAGCCCCTATAACAAACTTTTAAAAGGTTGTCTGTACTTGGCAGTTTCCACTTCCTCACCATACATCATCTCTTCAGTCCATTCCAATTAGGATTATTGTCTCCATAGCTCCACCTAAACTGCTCTTGTTGAGATCATCAGTTACCTTCTTGCCAAATCATTTTCCTTTTCCCAAATGTTTGGGACTCCCAGGCATATTCCTCACCCTTTTTTTTCTTCACCATAATATTAATTTCCCCCTCAGTCATCTTATCCAATTTTTCTGATTTTAAATATTGTCTGTGTTCTTAGGACTCCTGAAATTTGTATTCTATCCCTAATACCTTTGTCGAGCTCCGAACCCATATCTACCAACTCCACTCAGATGTCTAATAAGGACTGCAAAGTTAACTCATTCAAAACAAACATATTGGTTTTCTTCTCCCTCTCAATTTACTTTTCCCCAAGTTTCCCGCATGTCAACAAGTGGCATTATTTTCATCCAGTTGCTCAAGACAAAAACCTAGAAGTCATCCGTAATTCCTCTTTGTGCCAGTTATTAGGCTGTTATCTCTTAGCAATAAACCATTCTATACTCTGTGATGCTGGGACTGGGACTCTGCAAGCTACATTTCTATACTTTGCCAGCTGAATCCTTGCTACAGTCTGTCGGTAAGCGACATTAGAAAAAAAAGGACTAAAAGTCAAGAAGAGGGAAAAAGAACTTGCTCCTTTTTTTTTTTTTTGCGGTACGCGGGCCTCTCACTGTTGTGGCCTCTCCCGTTACGGAACACAGGCTCCGGACGCGCAGGCTCAGCGGCCATGGCTCACGGGCCCAGCCGCTCCGCGGCATGTGGGATCTTCCCAGACCGGGGCACGAACCCGTGTCCCCTGCATCGGCAGGCGGACTCTCAACCACTGCGCCACCAGGGAAGCCCGAACTTGCTCCTTTTTGTTGGCTTTCTGCACCTGCTAGCATTGCCCCAGTTATGGACCTTCAACCTCACAGCAGCAGTTAGCCCCAAATTTCAACTATTTTCCACTTTCCTAGAACCAACCCCAGCATACCTCTCAGAGGCACCAGCAGCAAGTGGGCTGCACCCCCTGCCCCAGGTCAGGGTTCCAACTCTGCTGGGTCTCCCCTCCTAGCCCCGGGGTTCTAGTAACTTCAGGTCTTCCCAGGTTTATCCAGGACTAGGTTACTTCCTGAAGTTATTATATGATCTCAGTGCTCACCTTTTCCTTTTTCAGTTAGACAACACCTGTCTGACCAATTCTTTATACTCAATTTATTGCTGCTGAAATACTTAGCAGCAGCCAGAGTGACTCCTCTAAAGCATATGTCATCTGCTTGCTCCTCATCACAGTTGGAACAAAATTCAGCCTCCTCTTTTGGGCCTTCAGCCCCTTTTGTGACCCGGCCTATCCAACTTTCTAGTCTCACTTCTCACCAGTTTCTGATTACTCATTCAGCTCTAATCATTCTGTCTTGAACACACCACTTTTCCACTGCAGGGCCTTTGTACTTGCTCTTCTCTACATCTGGATTGCCCAGGTCTTTGCCTGTCTCACAGCCTCGTTCCATTCACGTTTATTCTCAAATGTCATCTCGGAGAGGCCTACTCTCACTGCATTATCTAAAATGCACAATTCCCAGCCCCCTCCATTTCCTTGCCTGGGTTTCTTATTCTCACTAACTGACTTTGTTATGTTTATTTCTCCCTCCCCTATTCTCAAGTAAAAAGCTTCATAGCTTCACATAAAGGAAGGGATGTGATCTTATTTACTCCTGGTGCTGGCACTCAATAAATTCCAGTTGACAACTGAATTTAATAAGCGAATGAAGAAGAAAAGTGGACCAAAGTAATTGCAAACAAGATAATATGCAAGTGGGCTTCCCTGGTGGCGCAGTGGTTGAGAGTCCGCCTGCCGATGCAGGGGACACGGGTTCGGGCCCCGGTCCAGGAAGATCCCACATGCCGCAGAGTAGCTGGGCCCGTGAGCCACGGCCGCTGAGCCTGAGCGTCTGGAGCCTGTGCTCCGCAACGGGAGAGGCCACAACAGTGAGAGGCCCACGTACCACAAAACAAAAACAAAAACAAAAACAAAAACAAAAAACAAAAAACAAAACAAACAAAAAAAAAGATAATATGCAAGTGAGACAAAGACAACATGATATAGCCTAATTCAACTCCCTGAGTACATAATGCAACAAATGAATCAGAAAAAGCACTTAAAGATGTAACAGAAGAGAATTTCCACAAAATCATGAAAGAACTGAATCTGCAGAATAAAATGTTCAAAGAAAAATGGACATATACTATTCATATCAAGGCATATACTTCATATATATACTTCATATATATATATACTTCATATAGCCATGAAGAATGAAGGAAAAAATTCAGACCTCCAGGCCGAAAACTTAACTTATCAGAGGGAGGAAATCATGCTGGCCTTAGACTTCCTCTAAGCAATATTCAAAGCCAGAAAACAAAGGAAAAATGTTTGCAGTCTTAGGCAAAGCCATAGTTTGACCCCAAACTATGATATCTAAGTAAGTGACATTCAGAAATTGATGAAAACGGCAAACATAACATCCATGAATCCATGTAAAAAAAAAAAAAACTACTTAGTGAGGAGCATATAGCTAAGTGATGAATCAAAATTAATAAGTAGGAATTGAGAACTGAGGTGTGTTGCAACCACTGGATTTTAAAATAGAGATCAAGACCAAATGACCAAAGGAATTAAGGTTACAAAACAGGAACATTAAAACCTTCACTTTAAAAAATAATGACATAAATAAAAATATATCTTTTTCATAGCAGAGTCAACTTGCATTTCTAAATTGGAAACATATAGATAAAAAAATCTCCAAACTCTTAATTTTTTAAACTTTGGATATTTTAGGATATAAGATCTCTTGTGGTAAACATTTTTCTAGAGTTCAGCAATTCCTTCAGCTTATCTTACTACTACCAAATTCAAATAATTTTAACACTTTAAAAATTTAAAAAGTATGCACATTCTCATCTTAAATAAGATTATCTTATTTGTATAAGTGCATAGAAATATGCCTACCACAATGGTCACTTAATATTGATGGTAAAATCTGGGATCTGAGATTTAAAAACCTTCCTGTAACTTTCTGTATTGTTTGAATTATTTATAAATGAACATGTATTGTTTTTATGAAACCAATAAAAACACTATCCTTAAAATACTATTATATACAACAGTGTGAATATACTTAATACTTCTGAACTGTACATTTTAAAATTATTAAGATGGTAAAGGGCTTCCCTGGTGGCGCAGTGGTTGAGAGTCTGCCTGCCGATGCAGGGGACACGGGTTCGTGCCCCGGTCCGGGAAGATCCCACATGCCACAGAGTGGCTGGGTCCGTGAGCCATGGCCTCTGAGCCTGCGCGTCCAGAGCCTGTGCTCCGCAACGGGAGAGGCCACAACAGTGAGAGGCCCGCGTATGGCAAAAAAAAAAAAAAAAAAGATGGTAAAGTTTGTTATGTGTTTTTTTACCACAATTAAAAATAAAAAATACTATTATAAAAATTATGATATAGGTCCAGCCATTATGGCTTTACAGATGGATTTTGACTATCCCAAATTCTCCTCAAATCACTTTTTTCCACCAAAGATTATCCCTCAAATTATACCCTTCACATAATACTCTGTACTTGCTTATACCTTATCTAATTTAACTTTAGAAACAGAGACCATTCACTGGCAGACATTGTTATAAGTATGCAAAATGAAAAGATGCATGTAAAAAGTAACTAATATGTTGTATTACTCTATTAAATATCTTAGTGTTATGAAAATGTAAATATATGTCATTTGATTTACATATTTTGGTGGAAATCTTTTAATGATTTTTTTTTCCTGATTGTTAAAATATGTGCCCATTTTAGAAAATATGAAAAAGAAGGTAAAAACCACCATAATTACATAATATACTTTGGTATATTTTTTCTCCCAACCCTTGAGGAGAAATAGTTTTATAACCTAAAAGATTTATCTGTACATTAAATTAAATATTAGTGTTTCTCTGTGGCATTAAGTATTTTTAGTGGTTGCAAAAATTCCATTAGATTGATGTACCATGGTTTATTTAATCACTCCTCTACTACTGAATATTCAGATTGTCTCCTCTCTATAGGTGCTGTAATGACCATATATAAATCTTTGACTTCATATCTGATTAATTTTTTTAGGATTGGTTCCTGGAAGTGGAACTACTATTATCAAAGATTTGGACACTTTTGAATCCAGAAAAGTAATATAGTAATAGATGAGTTTGTAAATTTCATTGCATTCTTAGCAACACTACCTGTTAGCACTTCTTTTCTTTTTTTCTTTTTTTAACATCTTTATTGGAGTATAATTGCTTTACAATGTTGTGTTTCTGCTGTATAACAGAGTGAACCAGCCCTATTTATACATATATTCCCACATCCCCTCCCTCTTGCATCTCCCTCCCACCCTCCCTATCCCAGCCCTCTAGGTGGTCAAAAAGCACCGAGCTGATCTCCCTGTTCTATGTGGCTGCTTCCCACTGGCTATCTATTTTACATTTGGTAGTATATACATGTCAATGTTACTCTCTCACTTTGTCCCAGCTTACCTTTCCCCCTCCCCATGTCCTCAAGTCCATTCTCTACATCTGAGTCTTTATTTCTGTCATGCCCCTAGGTTCTTCATAACCACTTTTTTTTTTCAGATTCCATATATATGTGTTAGAATACGGTATTTGTTTTTCTCTTTCTGACTTACTTCACTCTCCATGCCAGACTCTACATCCAACCACCTCACTACAAATAACTTAATTTCAGTTCTTTTTATGGCTAATATTCCATTGTATATATGTGCCACATCTTCTTTATCCATTTATCTGTCGATGGACACTTAGGTTGCTTCCATGTCCTGGCTATTGTAAATAGTGCTGCAATGAACATTGTGGTACATGACTGTTTTTTAATTATGGTTTTCTCAGGGTATGTGCCCAGTAGTGGGATTGCTCGGTCGTATGGTAGTTCTATTTTTAGTTTTTTAAGGAACCCCCATACTGTTCTCCATAGTGGCTGTATCAATTTACATTCCCACCAACAGTGCAAGAGGGTTCCCTTTTCTCCACACTCTCTCCAGCATTGTTTGTAGATTTTTTGATGATGGCCATTCTGACTGGTGTGAGGTGATACCTCACTGTAGTTTGGATTTGCATTTCTCTAATGATTAGTGATGTGGAGCATCCTTTCATGTTAGCACTTATTTTCAATCTCTGTCAATCTGATGGGAAGACTCTTTCTGTAATTTAGTTTGATAAAGTTGCATTTTTGCTGATCCACTCATATTAATAACTACTATTTCAAGGACTTATAATTCTTTGTCTTCTCCATGATGCTTAAGATACAGAAGTCTTGCTAAGATACAGAAGAAATGTATTTTTTTATTGGCTTTGGCAGCATTTCTTTTAAAATACATTATATCTTGAACACATAGAAAGGTGAAGAAAGATAACATCAAAAAGGATCCAAATTATTTTACTTAATAAAAAGTAAGATTGTATTCAATTCTTAATGTAGTCATAGAGCATTATTACTATCAGCCAGCAATATCATATTTTATTTATTGAAATCATATTGAATTTATTGCTTAATGTGCCATTTTTACTACAGCACTTTTCAAAATGCTTCAAAATGCTTAGTCTATAAGGTTAAGACAAACATTCACTAGATAACTACTTTGAAATAATTTCCTCAACTCTGCCTTCATTCAAGAGGCCTAAAAACAGACTGGCCCACTTCCAACTTTCATGTTATCTTTGCTATGAAGTCATTCTATAGATAGGTTAATAAGCATTCTGGCATACAGAAAAATAGTTTCTGTAAAACTATATTGCATAGTTTGGCTGGGGTTGTTCCTCCTTCAGAATTGCATTACGTAATTTTAAAGTGTTTACTTAAGCTCCTTTGGGCTGCCTCCATGGTAGCTATGAAGTCACTGAGAATTAGGAACAGTTTGGGGCCTGATAACAAAGTCTATTAGTTTAATGTGAACACTTTGTCAATTTTTTTTAATCACTGCCATATAAGGAACTTTAAAAACAAGGATATTCACTTTATTGTTTTAAAAAGTTTGCTACTTCAAAAATCATTAAGAAATACACACACACACACACACACACACACACACACAAGGTTCATAAATGTACATTTGCTCATTACCTAAATGTACTTATTTTAAAACTTGTACTCTATAGCATGAATTCACAGTGTGATTTTGACTTATAAATAATTATGCAAAATTACCAAAATGTATAGAGCACAGCCTTTAGGAGAGTATGAATTATTAAAACAGCCTAAGCACTATTTCTATCTGTAAGTCATAAAGGAAGTTTTCTATGAGAACATCAAAGATATATAAATTATAATAATATCAGCTTTGGGAGAATTTAAAAAGATACTAGGTTATAAGATTATTTTATCTTGATTACACAGAGAAAGGTAGTATCTTCAGTTCCTTAGAGAGAGAACTCTTGAGCTCCTTTACCAACTAAATAAGAATGTGTCATGCAATGTGCATTGTACAAGTGGGAGAAGAGTCATTCAGATTTTGTATGTTAATCAAGTGTTATATCACCTCAAGGAAACATGCAAATTCTTATAACATACCTAAAATCTCAACCATCACTTTAGAATTACTGAGCTTTATGAATCAACAAGCCCAAGTAAAGTCAAGATCCTGACATCTGGGACTTCCCCGGTGGTGCAGCGGTTAAGAATCCGCCTGCCAATGCAGGGAACACAGGTTCGAGCCCGGGTCTGGGAAGATCCCACGTGCTGCAGAGCAACTAAGCCTGTGCGCCACAACTACTGAGCCTGTGCTCTAGAGCCTACAAGCCGCAACTACTGAGCCCGCGTGCCACAACTACTGAGCCCACGTGCTGCAACTACTGAAGCTCACGCTCCTAGAGCCCATGCTCCGCGATGAGAAGCCACCGCGATGAGAAGCCTGCGTGCCGCAACAAAGAGTAGCACAACTAGAGAACTAGAGAAAGCACGCGCGCAGCAACAAAGACCCAACACAGCCAAAACAAAAAAAAGATTCCGACATCTAAAAACATGTAACCCTTTAAATGTCATTTTGTTTTAATTATGTAACATGAGTTTATTATAAAATTACTTATAGGAATAATCTCAATAGCATTTTGTTTTTTAACTTTGAAGTCATTGATGGCCTTGCCAATGATCTAGTGAGGTCCAAAGTCAGGGACAATTCAAGGAGGGAATGGAAAAACTTTTAGGACCTGATTATCTCCTTGAAGGTGCAGCCACTGTGGGTGTCCTACCTAGCTTGGGAGAGAGAGAAGTGTCTGTGTACAGGAGGCCTGAGCTGGAGGGGAGGGAATGGTCATGAGGGAGAAAAACGGGGGACAGTTATGAGACTGCCCATTCAGATTGGCTCTCGATTTGCTTTGCTGTAATGATGAAATGTTTGGGTTTTTATATTTCATTCTAATATCAAAAAGAAGATATTTATTTGGTTTCTTATGTTTAAACATTTTTCATATACAATATATTTATACATCTATTTATCTGAAGTTAATATGTGGGGTGATTTGAAACATGTTGCAAATTCTCTTCCCATTAAAAGGTAGAGTCTGATTCTCCTGTCTAGAATTGGTATGGCATTAATTATTTGCCTCTAGCGAACAGAATGTGGATAGGATGCTCCAGACTTCTATGCTTAGGTCATAAGCGATAGTTTCACCTGGCTCTCAGTCTTGGGACCCTTGGAGCCCAGAGCCCTGTTGTGAGGAAGCCCACGCCACAAGGAGAGGCCATGTGCAGGTGTTCTGGCTGAAAGCCCTAGCTAAGGTGCCAGCCATACATGAGTACGGATTGCTAGGCGTGGAAGTGAACACGCCTTCGGGTGATGCAAGCCTTCAGCCTGTGAGCTGCCCCAGCTGACTCCCAGTGGACCGGAAACAAGCTGTCTGCAGAGCCCTACCCATACTGCATATTCATGAGCAAGTAACATGTTTTAAACAACTAAGTTTTGGGGGTGGTTTGTTTTGTATTTGAGTCCCTGCTTCCATTAAATCTCTAGCTCAGGTTAGCTGTAACAACTAGGAACACTTTCCCTCCACTTTTCCTTGTTTCCCTAGCCAGACTGAGATCTTAGCACCTCCAGGTACTAATTGTGGATGTAAGTGTGGTTTTGAAGTGCTGTTAGGAACAAAACCCACCATTATGGGGACCCATTCTAGCCAAAGTCCTTTTCCTTGAAGGCTTAGTGGTTGAGCTGGGGAAAAAGCAGGCTTGACACCCTCCATCTCTCCTTTTCTTCTTCACTAGGTATCCCTGGTTTTAAAAAAGAGGGGAAAGCAAGATTTAATCTTCTCCTGCCCTCATCTCCCTTCTGAATTCAAATCTTTGGAAAGGTGCTTTCTTTTTCACTGAAAAGGTACACAGCCTTTTCAGTCTTAAAAAGGGACCAAACCAGCCACAGCTTTTTATTCCTTATAAAGGAAGCAAAACAGAGTTCCTCCTCCTGAACCCGAGGCCCACGTCTCCTCCCTCCCCAGACCAGAATGGTGATGGATCCCTTGTTCTGGCCCCACCAGCCAGTCACTTTCCCATCCCACCAACTCTTTCAAATTACCTTTCTTGAAACCCTCTTCTATCTCCACTGCCACTAGGTACACAGCAGTGGTTCTAGTTGATTCTTATTTAGATCACAGGATATTTTATTTTCCATCTTCCAGTCTCCAGGACCCCAACTGGTGTAATCTTTTCAAGGACCTGTAATCTTTTCATACCTGACCATGCATTTCCATTAAAAAAAAAAAAAAATCCTTTCATGGTTCTCCCTTTCCTGCAGGTTTCAATCCTGAGGCCCAATAGTCATTTACTCACAAAGCAGCGTAAACCCTTGAAATTGTATGCAAAATTGTAATAGAGGTCTATAGGTGCATTTTTTTTTTCCTGGAGAGAGACCAGATTGCTTTCCGTAGGTTCTCAAAAGGGTATGTGTTCCCCCAAAAGATAAAGACTTGTAGGTCTCAGGCTAAAGTCCAAACTCCCCAGCATGGACTACTAAGTTCTGTGTGACCTGGCCATTCTTCCAGCCTCCTTTCTTTCCCTTCTCTTTACCCCTTTCACATCCCACCCATTCTTACTTGGCTGTAGTTGTTCACTACAGGCCTTTGTACATGCTGCTTTGCTTGCTCAGCTTGGGGAAATCCTTTCCTCTCTGCTTAGCTGGTCTAACTTTTGCCCATCCAGGAAAATGCCTTCTTTCTTTTAAGAAGCACCTCAGGCCATGCTACCTACAGAAAGTTGTGCAGGCTAAGCAAGCTGGGTGTGAACTCTTGCCTCCCTGAATCCAGCCTAGCAACTGCTCTTTCTTTTAGCATCTACCTGCTGGATTTCCAAACTGGGGTGGGGGGTGGGAGAAAAGATAAAACGTAAAGTAAAACCTGTAAAACAAGCGGTGACTAATAATTGTGCAGCACTTATACAGAAGAAGAAGAACCCCAGGCTGTAGTATGCATTTTTGTAGTGCTTTCTTGGACGGGTGAGATTGGGTAGTAAATGTGTAGTTTATAGTTCCCTCGGAGTGTTGATGATAAATACAACACACACCTTCCTGTTAGAGAATATCCTATACGAATTTTCAACATCATCATCCAACTTTTATGCCCAGCCAACAAATGGTGTTATGTATTTAACAAATACTGAAATTAATAAACAACATAGTTCTGATATTCTGCCATCTACTAGGACTGCTGGGTCATTAATCTGAATTATTTCTCCTTGGTTCACGCAACACCACCCAAAAAAGACGGTCTAACATCATGATGTGTCCTTAAAATTCTCCATCTACCCAGGAAGATGTTCCAACTTTTTGAGATAAACCGTGTACTAAGGCTGCTCGTGAGACCTGCTTTGTCTTACAGCACAGGCTTTAAGTCAACCCTTTACTCTTTCAAAAAGTTAAGTCTTTTAATTGTTGCCTCGAAACAGAGCTCTTTGCCCTTCTTGGGCGGACGGATCTCAACGAAGTGTATTTCCCTGCTACTAACGCATAAACTTATAAATAGAGCTTACAGCGCTGAGTCACCAAAACCCAGAGTTTCCCCAACTAGCTTATAACGACTGCTGGAATCGAGTCCTCCAGAGCGGTGACAGGCTCCTATCACACACCCGCGAGGCTGGACCCTAGGCGGGTCCCCAACCACCCAGCTCCCGGAGAACGCGGGCAAAGCCACCTATTCCCAGCCAGGAGTTGAGTGTCGGACCTTTTGAGCGCGGATGGCGCTCTCGGGACGCGGCCGGACTTGGCCTTGACCGCTCAGGGACCGTCTCCGCCCCCTCCGGAGCCGGGAGCCGCAGGGGGCCGGCATAGGCCTCCGCCCTGCGCCGCCTGCTCACACAATGGGGCGCGTTGGGAGAGGACGGCCTCGGCACCCGCTCTGGTCCCAGGCCCGGGACTATGGGCAGCTGGGGAAGCAGCCAGGAGCTAGGGCGATAACGAAAACCCCAGTCTCCCCTCTGCCCACTCCCACACTTCGAAATGGCTGCAGCCGCTGGTTTGGGGGCTGGGGGAGTAGGGATGGGGGAGGGAGCGGAAGTGCCACCCCCTGCAGTCAGGGGATAGTGACGTCACCCCTACTGTCGGCCTGTAGCGGGGGCGTCTGCCCGTCACGTGACCCAGCCCCCCCACTCGCAGCCGAATCCCGCGCGCGCGCGCGCGCGCGCTCCCTCCCCCAACCCCTTCTCCCCAACTTTTGCCCTCCCCGCTCCAGCAAGGCTGTCAACAGCGCCAGCTCCGCCCCCTCCCCCGCGCCCAGTGTAACCGCCACGGCGGCGCGGCGGGCGCTCGCGCTCAGGTCAGGGCTCCTGGAGGAGAGCATGCCTTATGTCCTCACCTAGCCCCCAGTTGACGGCGCGCTGGGTGCGTGGGCACCGGAGCCAGGGTGTGCGGTGGCGTGCGGCGACAGCGCTTCTCCGTTCAGCCCTCCCACAGCAACCGCAGGACGAGGTGGAGACGCCAGGTCCGAGCTCAGAGGGGGCGAGTTGTGCTCAGCAGCCTCCAGGTCCTGGCACGTCTCCGCTGGGGGTCGGCCCCCAGGCGGGAGCGGCAGCAGGGAGCTCGCCGTCGACCCCCTGCCCGGCGGCGCGCGCCTCCGCGGCGCTCCCGCCTCCACTCTCCCTGCCGCCTGGGCGGCGCACGCTACTCCTGGCTTCCTCGCGGGCCGCGGCGCGGCCACGGGCTGTACGACGAGGGGCAGGCGCGGACCATCTCCTTGAGCCCCCTCGGTCACCCTGCCGTGCACTGCTGGGGTTCCAGATTGGGTGGCTGTCACTGCTGCGCCTCGTTCCATTTTTTCCCCCCTCAATTCTCTTCTAAGTAGAGGCTTGGGGGAGGGAAAAGAAAACCCAATGTAGAAAGGGGCGGTGCGGACTGACCTGTCAACGGCGGAGGAGGAAGACCCCCGGTCGGGGCGAGCTCTCGAGCCCGCGCAGGGACCGGAGCCCTGGGTTCGCGTGGAGCGGCGCGGCGCGGCGGGCTGCAGCTGTGCCTCAGCCAGGTGTCCCCTCTCGGCGGGGCCCGCGCTGCCGCGCCCGCCTCCTCCCCCGGCGCCGCGCTCCCCGCCCCATCGCCAGGGACCAGGGAACCCCCCAGCTCGATTTTTTGTGCAGTTTCAGCAAAGCTCCGAGGAAGTTGGTCCTTTTGTTCCACTATTTATAGATTGCGTCAACATTGCGAAAAGGAGAAGGCGGAGCGGTGGCCCCTCCCCCTCCCCTCCCTCCGCCGGCTCCTGGGAGAGAAAAGCCCCAGCACACGACCTAAGTACACAGCGCGCCAGCCGCCCGCCCGCCTCCGGCCTCCTGCTCGCCGCTTCCCCCTCCTCCCTGCCCGGGCCAGAGCGCTGCCAACCCCGTCACGTGCCCGCCCGGGAAAACCAGATCCCCGGGGCTCCGCGCCGCCCGCCAGGCTCCGTGGCGGCGGCGGCGGCGGCGGGCTGCCGCGCCCGCCTCCTCCCCTGGCGCCGCGCTCCCCGCCCCATCGCCAGGGACCAGGGAACCCCCCAGCTCGATTTTTTGTGCAGTTTCAGCAAAGCTCCGAGGAAGTTGGTCCTTTTGTTCCACTATTTATAGATTGCGTCAACATTGCGAAAAGGAGAAGGCGGAGCGGTGGCCCCTCCCCCTCCCCTCCCTCCGCCGGCTCCTGGGAGAGAAAAGCCCCAGCACACGACCTAAGTACACAGCGCGCCAGCCGCCCGCCCGCCTCCGGCCTCCTGCTCGCCGCTTCCCCCTCCTCCCTGCCCGGGCCAGAGCGCTGCCAACCCCGTCACGTGCCCGCCCGGGAAAACCAGATCCCCGGGGCTCCGCGCCGCCCGCCAGGCTCCGTGGCGGCGGCGGCGGCGGCGGCTGCCTCGCTCAGCTGTGCGCCCAGCTCGTGGGCTCCAGCCGTGGCCCAGGCGTCGCGCACAGCGTGGGCACCCGCACCCTAGTCACTCGCGGGGGAGAGCCGGGGTCCGCGACTCTTGGATGTGATCACAGCCTTCCGTGCTTCCGCCCTCCTCCCCCACCCCGCCCAGTCTCGGGAGCGCCACCGCCCCGGCGCGGAGTGTGCGCGCGTTCGGGCCTCGCTGGGAGACAGGGGCCTGACTTGTCCTTCGTGCGGCCGCTTCCCCAGAAGCTGGGATGCCAGGCGCCCCCAGGCCCCCGCACGACTGGTTGTGGGCGGGGGACTGAGGGACGCCGGGGTGGCTGGCGGCAGCTCGAAGGCTGGCCGGCGGAGCGCGGGAAGTACGGTGCGGCAGTGCCGAGACGCGCGGAGACGCTTTCCCTCCTCCGCAGGTGCAGCGGGGCGTTGCGCGAGCTCACTTAACTGCTTCCCGGACATCTGCGGACCAAGGAGTTTGCAGGCCTGAGCTACAGTGGGGGTAATATAGTTTTTGAGGAGTTACTGGAAGTTAGATCTGTGACAACAATATTCGAACTTTTCTTTAAAACCTGATGACGAAATGATAGGCCCCGGCATACGCCCCGAAATGAAACTGAGCTCCCTTGCCGGCCTAAAGCCTCTGTTCCTGAGCTCGATGTAAACAAGGAGGGCGGTAAATACGAGAGGAAGGCCTTATTTTAACAAAACCAAGTGCAAGTAGCTGGTTTGAGTGTAATTTACCTTCGCAGCTTCCGGTCATTTCCCTAAGTGATTTATTTAGATCGCAGTTTAACTTTACAGAGTCGGAATAAAATAATTTAGCCCTTCAGATCACGGGTGGAGGAAAGCCCGGGCTGAGCTGGGACGAGTGCAGGAAACGCGTCGGACCTTTCCGGGCAGCTGGACAGTGTGGTAAACAGTCTGGAAAGACTTACGTTTTTTTCTAAAGAGTTTGGAGAGACTTTTCCGTTGCACCCCTCCGCGTTCGGGCTCAAGTGCAGGCCGGAGTGGGGGCGGGACTCTGCATGGGCCCTTACCCGGAGCCGTGCTTCCTGGCCCTGCACTGGGAGCGTGCAGTCCTAGGGGAGCTTTCGCACGGGCCACACGGGGCAGCAGCAAGCTTGCCTCTATTTGAGAAACCTTTCCAGGTTTGGCTTCTTTTTTTTTTTTTTTTTTT
>NW_006793498.1:324621-330400 GCF_000442215.2 Lipotes vexillifer | reverse complement strand
CCCAAATACCCCGGCGCCCCACCGGCCCGCCCGCCGCCGGCCTCCTGCTCGCCGCTTCCCCCTCCTCCCTGCCCGGGCCAGAGCGCTGCCAACCCCGTCACGTGCCCGCCCGGGAAAACCAGATCCCCGGGGCTCCGCGCCGCCCGCCAGGCTCCGTGGCGGCGGCGGCGGCGGCGGCTGCCTCGCTCAGCTGTGCGCCCAGCTCGTGGGCTCCAGCCGTGGCCCAGGCGTCGCGCACAGCGTGGGCACCCGCACCCTAGTCACTCGCGGGGGAGAGCCGGGGTCCGCGACTCTTGGATGTGATCACAGCCTTCCGTGCTTCCGCCCTCCTCCCCCACCCCGCCCAGTCTCGGGAGCGCCACCGCCCCGGCGCGGAGTGTGCGCGCGTTCGGGCCTCGCTGGGAGACAGGGGCCTGACTTGTCCTTCGTGCGGCCGCTTCCCCAGAAGCTGGGATGCCAGGCGCCCCCAGGCCCCCGCACGACTGGTTGTGGGCGGGGGACTGAGGGACGCCGGGGTGGCTGGCGGCAGCTCGAAGGCTGGCCGGCGGAGCGCGGGAAGTACGGTGCGGCAGTGCCGAGACGCGCGGAGACGCTTTCCCTCCTCCGCAGGTGCAGCGGGGCGTTGCGCGAGCTCACTTAACTGCTTCCCGGACATCTGCGGACCAAGGAGTTTGCAGGCCTGAGCTACAGTGGGGGTAATATAGTTTTTGAGGAGTTACTGGAAGTTAGATCTGTGACAACAATATTCGAACTTTTCTTTAAAACCTGATGACGAAATGATAGGCCCCGGCATACGCCCCGAAATGAAACTGAGCTCCCTTGCCGGCCTAAAGCCTCTGTTCCTGAGCTCGATGTAAACAAGGAGGGCGGTAAATACGAGAGGAAGGCCTTATTTTAACAAAACCAAGTGCAAGTAGCTGGTTTGAGTGTAATTTACCTTCGCAGCTTCCGGTCATTTCCCTAAGTGATTTATTTAGATCGCAGTTTAACTTTACAGAGTCGGAATAAAATAATTTAGCCCTTCAGATCACGGGTGGAGGAAAGCCCGGGCTGAGCTGGGACGAGTGCAGGAAACGCGTCGGACCTTTCCGGGCAGCTGGACAGTGTGGTAAACAGTCTGGAAAGACTTACGTTTTTTTCTAAAGAGTTTGGAGAGACTTTTCCGTTGCACCCCTCCGCGTTCGGGCTCAAGTGCAGGCCGGAGTGGGGGCGGGACTCTGCATGGGCCCTTACCCGGAGCCGTGCTTCCTGGCCCTGCACTGGGAGCGTGCAGTCCTAGGGGAGCTTTCGCACGGGCCACACGGGGCAGCAGCAAGCTTGCCTCTATTTGAGAAACCTTTCCAGGTTTGGGTTTTTTTTTTTTTTTTTTTTTTTAATAAACGGGGAGACCTTAGGCCATGGGTTCATCGATGTAGGATACGTGTGACTTGCTCGCCATAAAGAGGGAGGCGAGATGAAGAAAAGCGAGCCTGTGCAATGGGGTTGCTGGGTTTCCAAAGCGCAGAGCTGAGTGGACCGGCAGCAAATGGGAGTAGGCGTTAGTCTCCTCACACCTGATGGTGCTCAGGGCCTGGTGTGGGAGCCGGATCCCGGCTGTCGAGCCTTCTCTCTCGGTTTCCTTCCAGTTTAGTGAAAGGCCCCGGCCTCCTCTCTTCCCGCCTTTCTACCCTGCCTATTCTTCTGTATTTGAAAGGCACAGTCCTAAGAAGGCGAATTCGTTTCCGCGCCAATTTTGTTGCATCAATATCTACAAATCACGTTTCTTTGCGCGAAGAAAACAAGCCAGGGCCACCTGGCTTTTCTCGCCCCTGAAAGGGACAGGGGTACCCAGGCCTCAGCCTGAACCTTCCCCTCCCCCCGGCCCGCTTCGGACCGAACAGCGGTGTACCCATCACTTTGTCAGGACACGCGCTTTTCATCCCTACTTTGTTCTTCTGCAGTCTTCCCAGCTGCGGAGAGAAGGGAGCGAAAGCAAAACGAAAGCACCCGGGGCGCATTAGTCGCGGCGGCTTCCCTGAGCGCGGCGGTGGGAGGCCAAGGTCTGGGGTCGAAAGGCAAGGGTGGGCGCGGGGGCTGCGCGGAAACCGGGTGGCGGGTGGTCCCCGCAGGGCCCCCGGGAGCTGCCGGGAGCTTCATCGCTCCTCCTCCCTTGGGAAAAGCCACCGCGTGTGAGAATATGCCGGCCCCGAAGGAAAAGTTTGGTCTGGGTCTTGAGTTGAAATTCGAGACTGATTGGGACCTTGCGGAGGGGTCGCAGAGGCAAAGGAGGGTGGCGCGAACACGAGCGTTGGCCCCCGGCGGATGATCCCGGGGAGAGGTCCGGGCGAGCGGGAGCGCAGCGAGGGCGCGCAGAGGCCGCCGGGGAGTGGAGGCCCACGGAATTGTTGCTCCACTGAGGTTGGATAAGCAGCCCGCTTCCCCGCAAAAACCCGAGTTCTACGCGGTATAAGGACTTAAGGGAACTTTGGTGACAACCTCCGTGCCCGCCCGCCCTCGCGGAAGTCACTGCGGGGACAAAGGCGGCCTGCGCAGACTTGGACGAGGCGCGGCCCGTGTGGGCGGCCTTAGCGGCCGCAAACTTTTTCAGTTAAGAGAAGGATGAGTATCTTTATGAGGTGAAGGTAACCTCCACAACCACCCCTCAGGGGTGACAGCTACAGTCTGATCAGCTAAAAGGCGTCCTCGTTCCCCCACCTGCCCCCGCAATGAACAAACACTGGAAGATTGGCCTGCAAGATGCTCGCCCTGTCACTCCAGTACATTTGTGTAGCCAAACGCCCGAAAAGCCCCACCTTGCCCACATAAACAGCTAACTTTATTCCATTGCATGGTACCTTTCTTGTAGCAATAGCTGTGGGTTTTGGCAAGTGTTAAAAAATCATTTGATCCTAAATGAGTCGAATGTGGAAACAGTTTTCTGTGCGAGTAGTTTGGGTTTGTGTTTTCTCTCACTGGCACCTAATGCACGGCGCAGCGCATAGCTGTTACACCTCTACCTGTGCAGGGGCGCTTTCGCACCGCGCCCTTTCACTCTGTAAATAAGTAGACTTGGAATTATGTACATGTGTGCATTGTTTAGATTTTGCATCTCTGGTTATTCATTTCACCTAAAGGACTCAAAAACGGCTATAATTTTAAAAGATGCAAAACTGAATTCTTTTAAGCGAATCTCGAGAAGGCAGTCTTGGTTTCCTGCTAATGTTATGCCGGTAACAGGCAGCAGTCAATCCCAGACTAATTTTGTTCGTTTTTATTCCTTCCCTCTTTACCACAACTGCAAATACCAGAAAGTTCTGTGAAAAACATGGCCCACTCCACCCAAATTTCTTTATACAATGATGAGAGGAGACCTGCAGGTGAAATAGACCCGTAGGCTATTACTTTTGGAAAGACTCTTCTATTTCTTTAAAAAAAAAAAAAACTCAGCAAAAGCTATTTTTGACTCACTCAACAGACTGATTAAAATGCCTGCGTTCACCATGCTCGCCCTTTGGTTTCATATGTGGCCACTGTTCTCACTTTCTTACAAGTTTTTTCTCTTGTAACTTATTTTCGTGGAACAGAGATTCCATCAGGTTATCTTGCTAAACTGGGCGTCTATAATTATGAAGTTGGTCTTTTCTCCTCCGCCCCACTTAAAAAGTACACACACGGCCTTGAAAGCCCGCAGTTGTCTTTACTTCGCACCCCCTCCCCCTTTTCTTTTTATTTTAAATCTTCGCATTCGCAAATGATGCTTTGCCTGGGCTAGGTTCAGACTACAGCATCTAAAACGTTACCCGTCCGGGTAGTCCCTTAAGGCATCGAAAGCCCAACCTTGCGCAGGCCACTGGAACCCGCACCAGAAACCTTGATCTGGAGTCCAGTTTGGAAACACATCTGTGCTTTTCGCAGTAAAATGGTAACTTGCCCAAGCGATGCATCTGGCTTTAGATTTTATGCGGAATATGATCTGGAAAAGGGAACGCCTGTTTCAGGCGCGGCAACATGCCCCGCGCGGATCCCCGGGGGCTCCCTCCTGCTTAAGAGCGCGCGGGGCCTCGACCCGCAGGGCCTCAGCCAACCTCTGGGAGCCCTGGTTTGGGTTAACCCCACACTAGCTCTCTCCCTTCCCGGCCTCGCCTGGGGTCGCTCTCCGCGGCAGACGAAGCTTGTAGACGAGAGGAGAAAGTTGGAGACTGAAGATCAGATGTCCTTAAAGGGGCTGGGGAAAGGGAGACGCTCTGCGCAGCTAGTGCCAAGAAACTCGGACACCCCGCGCTCGCCCCGAGGCGAAGAAAACTGTCCTGGGGGAGCACAAGTGTTCCCGAGACTTTGCCAAAGATTCGGGAGTCCGGAGGTAGCCTGTCCCCCACCCGCGCCCACCACCAGGTTGTTTCATAATCCCCTCTGGGCCGCCTTAGGTGAGAACCCGGGCGGGGTGGCGTGGGGGTGAGGTGAGGTGAGGATGGCGGCTCTTCTCTGTTTCCCGCCCTCTTCGCAGCGGAAACATCCAAGGGGTTAAAATGGCGCGGCGGAACGGGCTCGAGGAGCGGTGCCAGTGTTCGGCCCCGACGGGCGGGAGAAGTGGGGTGGGGGTGTGGGATCCCGGAAAAGGCTGGGAAAGCGGGGACCAAGGGGAGCTGTGAGGCAAGAGTTTCTGCTCTTGGGGGTTGGGTCCAAGGCAGTTGCCGGTGGTAGTGGGGACGGCAGCGGCAGCAGGGGAGCCAAGCGATGGTTAGTGCACGTCTTGGCCCACCCTGGGCAAGGTTATGTCAGGAGAGCGCTCTGGCACTGAGCTCTGGCCCGCGGAGAAGATACTCCCCCCTCGGGCTCTTTCCGCGAGCGGGGCTGGGCGGGCGCGGAGGGGCGGGCGGTGCGCCGCGCGAGCCCAGGGCGCTGAGGTCGGCAAGTCGCGTTCGGAGCGGGAGGCGGCCCTTCTCCGGTCTACGTGGAAAAAAATCATCTAAAAGAGCACCCCCTCGGCAAGCAGCCCTTTAGCGCCGGTAAAGAAGATAGAAAGGGACTCAGGGAACGAGGGAAGCTCAGTTTAGAACTTCCAGAGTTTCCAGGTTTGTCCAGCGAGTGGGACTCTTGATAGCTCTCGAAGAGCTGAGCCCATTTTCCCTTCCAGAACAAAACTAGAGGAGCATTCCTCCAGAGGAAGGCTGAAGTTCAGGCCCCACGTGGAACCCGAGCAGCCCCCGCCGCCTGACCTCGGGCTCGCTTCTCCCAGGGCGGCGGGGAGCGTCCTTTCTGAACCGCCCCGGGCGGGAAACGCGCGATTCGGAGCGCGCTCCGCTCTGGGCCCTGCTGCGGGCTCGGACGTTAAGGCAGGAAACGCCTCGTCCCGTTTTCAGTCTCCCAGTCAAAACATTTGGCTGAATCTCGAAAAAACTTTTTTGATAGTCCGGAAAAGAAGCACGACAAATGGACTCACCATCAGCCTTGCGTCAGCGAACCATTCCCCCTGGACTACAGTGAGATTGTTTTTTTCATTAGTTGCAGGAACTGAGTCTTTGATGATCTACCTGGCTGCTCAGGCTCCTGGGTGTATTCTCCTCCCCTCCTTTCCCACTTCATCTGTCAACTCCCTTCTCATTTTTTTTTTTTTAAAAGCTCCGCATACGCAATTGCATCGTATTCTTTGTAACATACGTAGCCTCTAGTCTAACTCAGCCTCTGTCAGTGGTCAGCACAAGCCACAGTGTTTGCATAGCCCTTACAAAACGGGTCATGTTTTCGGTTCCTTTGATCCACAGAGACGAAAAAGTTTTGCTTTGCATTTCCCTCCCGCCCC
>NW_006793498.1:321762-324426 GCF_000442215.2 Lipotes vexillifer | reverse complement strand
CCCAGACAGGATTAACACTAAAAGATGTAATCAGTTAAACTAACAGACTTTAATATCATTAAACATGGATCTCTCCACTAACCTTAGCAGTTATGTCACTTCGAAGAAGGAAGTAATAAAAACAAAATTCTTGCAAATAAAATAAAATTATGGAAGCTGTCCCTTTGAGGTCTGGATGCAGAAGAAAGTGGTCTTTTTAAAAAGAGCTCTTATTGATAAACAATGATTAATATTAAATAAAATTTATAAAGCCAGCCCTATCAGGGTGTCTGCACACAGTAGGTACTCAATGAGTATTTAGTCTCCCTTTCTTCTTCCCATCCTTGGAATTTTGGCAGAAGATAGACTTCCCAGTGGCTAAGAAAATTATGCTCAAACTTCGCTTCTGGTTCATGTAATCTCCACTCACTCAGACAAAAAAAAAAAGAAAAGAAAAACAACCAAACAAATAAAACGCACACACACAAACCCCAAAAAACCCCTCACAAAATTTATCCAGGGAACTTTGATAGCTTATTAAAACTTAATGGAAATAGCTAGGCAAAATAAAAAGTATGGTGATTACATACATATAAATCCGAAACACATTAAATTATTTCGAACTTTTCAGTGGCTGTAATAGGTAGCCATTACCATTTGATTTCGTTTACCAATTTCTACAGTAAAAACGAAAATTGTGGGCTCCCGCTCACTTCTGAGTTTCTGTTGGAGCAGCCTTCACCCACGTACTGATCTATCTCGACCTCATGTTTTTCATAGCGCAAATTTTATCAGACGCTATTCAGCTATCCACTTTTAAGACTTGTGCGCGCGCTCTCTCTCTTTTTAATTTTAAAAAATAAAATGAGAAAATAGAGAAGGAGGTTGTAGCACTCAGGGGTGGAGGAAACCCACCTGCCCGCTCCCCTCTCCCCGGTCTCGGACTCGCTGGAGGAGAGAGTCGCCGGGAGCGGCTTTGCGGATCTCGCCGGGTCACCTGGTCCAAACATATTTTCTTTGCGGCCCATTCGCAGGAGTAAACAGTCACGTCGTAGTGAGTTTCTTGGCAGCTTTGCACTGCTCTTCAAACAGCAGAGAATTATCGCACGTTCGTCTCCGCTTACAAGGCTCCTGCCTCAAACTGTCAAGTATTAAAAAAGCGTCCCGAGCAGCCCTTTTGCCCTTTCTCCTTCTAAATGACGAGGCCGGTCACGGCGGGTGACTTTGGCGTCTGCCGCAGGTCTCAGCCCCTTGGAGCCGGGCTGCCCCGTCGGCTGAGCGGGAGAACAGGGGCACCTAATTAGTCCGTGGCTCCCGCCAAGGTGAGCTCGTGGGCGCAATGCGAGCTTCGCGAGAGCTGCACCCAAGTTCAACCCAACGCGCCTGAGGAAAACTTGGGGCTCCAAAGTCCCCTCTTTAGACAAGCGCCCGGAGGGGATCTTTGGAGAGACCTAGGGGCGCGGTCGTGGCTTCGGGACCAGGACTTTACTGTTTTGAGATCTATTTATCTCGTTCTAGAAAAATACCCCATACATGAACCCATACGAATACCTCCCCGCTCTCCCCTCCAGTGGTCTGCAAGCCCTGGGTGCGAGCGTGAATCCTGAGTCCCGCACCAGGTTCCCGCTCGCGCAGAGCCCAAGGCGGGCCGCTGAGGTCACAGTAAGTTCAGAGCCACGGATCCGGGTCAGATTTAAAAAAAAAAAAAAAAAAAGTATATTCCAAGTCCGGCCCGGAGCTGCTGTCTAGGGCTCAGCCCGGCTCCCCCTCAAAATCCTTCCCAGAGTGCAGAAGTTGGTGATTACTTCGTGCAAACTGGACGTCGCGCCTGAAGGGCCGGCGGAGCCACCGGCTTGCCTTCGGGGGGTTCCTGGCATCAGTGGGACCAGGATGTGTCATTTTTGTTGCAAACGGAGACGTGAATGGAACCCCCCTCCTCCACCACCCCCGCGGCCCGGAATAACTCCAGGGCTCTCTGGTTTGGATGTCTAGGGGTCCCTGGGGTCCCGATCGGGCCTCGCACCGAGGGGCGCGGGGCAGCGGGGACGGCTTCGCGCGCTGAGCCGGGGCCACCGAGCAGCGGCGGCCCAGGGCAGCCCACGCGGGTTCCGGCGCCGCAGCGAAGTCAGAGGCGCTTCCAAGCTCGGCCTGGAGCGAGGGGCGCGCAGGGGGAACCGCTTCTCGAGCTTCGTGGCGCAGGCAAGTCTGGCGGGGAGGGGAAGGCGGGGAGGAACTCTCTGTTTCTGAGGGTCTGGTCGGTCATAGGAAGCGCTTGGGGTGCGGGTCGCAGGATTCCGAGGGCTCGAAGCGGCCGCGCTGGGCCTGGCCTGAGCGACCCAGCGGCGCTCCCTGCCCAAGCTTCGCGGCGGTCTCCGCCTTCTGCGTGCGGGCCGCAGTCGGGCCACAGGTCGTCCAGTTGGGGCCGGCCTAGCCCTCAGGGAGGCCTCTGCCGATGGCCGGACGGCAGGGAACCCCCAGGCCCCGGCCTAGACGCGGAGAATTCACAAGGGTATTTCCAGGCCCCAGCGGCCTCTGGGCAGGGGTTAGCTCAGAGTCAGGTTTCTGCTTCCACCAAAAAAGAATTACACAAGTTTTCCAGATCTGCAGTGATCTTAAGGCCGACTGCTTTCTTAGGAGCCTATAGGTATTTTTGCCTGTAGAAGTGAATTTGAGCCATTCCTCTTT
>NW_006793498.1:315667-321667 GCF_000442215.2 Lipotes vexillifer | reverse complement strand
TCCCTCTTGTGAGCTGGTCACAGGCCTGGTAAGGATTCATACCAGGCACATTCAGCTCTGTGCCTCCTTCTTGGGACGTGGTGTGTCCCACACACTGCTGGGCCTGCGGGGTGGGTGGGGGGAGGAGGTCCTGCCCTGTGATGGGGAGGTGAGCTTCCCTGCAGGACTAGTCTGATGTGGGTGAGAGGCCTACCTGGAGGACGGCAGGGGAGGCATGGAAAGGAGGAGGAGACAGACCCTGAGCTGTGTGTGGAGGGCTGGAGGTGGTGAGGGTAGCCCTCTCCCTAAGAAAAAGAGGCCTGTGGAGTTTTGCTGCCTGGACTAAGAAGACAGGGTGGATACGCCCAGTCTAAAGGTGGATGGCACAAGACTCCCACCTCCCAGAGACCAACCTAGGATGGCAAATCTATATTTTCCTGGCTGTTCCTTCTATTTTAATCCTTTCCCATTTGTTTTCTGTTTACTCTTTAGTCAAGTGTTTCTGAAAATCTTGCCAAAAGGAGGTCATTCAGTCAACATATTTATTGAGAGCCCACTGCATGCCAGGAATAGGAATGGGATAATTAATAGGACATTTCCTGGCCTCACAGGGCTCACAATCCAATTTTCTCTATAGAGAAGAAACAAGGCAATTAAAATATGCTGTGAAAAGGGACACATGGTCTTATATATGGTGAAGTGAGCATGGCTGTTTAGGGCTACTTACAAGAAATTCAACATTTCTGGAACATAGAGGGGAGAGGACTGGGTGGGGGTGTAGAGAGACAGCCTTGGGTGATTAACCTGGACCCAAAAGAGGGGTTTAAAGTGTGAGCAGTGCATCATGGGGCCTTCATGGTGGTGGCAGGAAATGATGCTAAGGGGGGCATGGTGCTGCACTAGATCAGATGCCCTCTAGATTTCCCTTCTGGTGTTATGATTTGAAGATTCACTTTTATTTTTATTAAAGGATCTGGTATTCTGTGCCAGCATCTGCTGAGGCATGTATAGATTAAAAAAATATATCTATGCTTATTCTACCTACATGGTTAATATTTCACACCTTGAAAAGAAAAAAAGAAACCTAAAAACGAATTTAAAAAATTAAAAAAATTTTTGGCCGTGCTGTGAGGCTTGTGGGGTCTTAGTTCCCTGACCAGGGATCAAACCCAGGCCCTTGAGTCCTAACCACGGGGCCACCAGGGAATTCCCCTTAAAAATTAATTTTAAGAGAACTTATCTAGCAGAAAATTTTGTGAAGATACTGCAGTTAGAAAATTGACATTTGAGATGAAGCCTAAACTAGTGAAGAAGACACTGCCCTGACCTCATGGAGTTTACAATCCAATGGAAGATACAGAGCAATAAATACAAGTTGTTCAGCATCCCTGGAATATAAAGGGCACCAGACAGGGCAGGCTTTAAACTCTCAGAAAGTCAGATCATGGGGGTGGGGCATTTAGCTCAAGGTAGCTCAAAGAAGTCCAAAGGAGAAATCTGGAGAACATTCATAGAGAAAGCTTTCATGGGTTGACACAACCCTTATCCTCTCTGGAAATGCCGGCGCCTTCATGACATTTGTGAGTCTCAGGACTGCTATAAGCTAATGACTCTTCTCTAGAGGGACAAAGGAAAAGTCTTGCAACTAACTAGACTTTAAAAAATGTTAGCTTGATGTCTTAATGATTAATTATGAAAATACCTAGATGTTGTACTTTTAATTGGAACCACTGAATCCATTTGTAGCATTTTGGTAGCGGCAGGAGGGACAATAAATTGAGTCCCTGCTGTGTTTCATAGGCACTTCACGTACATTGCCTTTCCTAGCCTTCATAACAACTCCATGAAGTAGGTGTTTATATTTCTATTATATTTCCATTTTATAGATGAGGAAACTGAGACCTAGTGAGTTTATTATGCAAGGTCACTTGGCGAGTCAAAGTGGCAGAGCTATCTGACTCCAAGTCTGTTCACTCTTCTCATGAGGGCTTTTCGCAAGCCAGAGGGTGATGATCCTTGAAAAGAAAATCATATTAAGAGTATTCACATTTGAGGACTTTCAATCCCTGTGGAAAAAATAGGGTTGAGTGAACTTATAGTATCCCTATAAGTTATTTTAGGGTTGCCAATATAAAAATTAAGGAGATCACAATAAGGAGGAATATTTTATACAGATTGAATTCACACATGTGATTAATTTGTCTTTACCATCCTTGCTTGCTAGAAAAATTTCAGAATAAAGAGATGCTGATGTATTAGTTTTGTTTTATTATACAGAGAAACATATGTATAGTCTTATATTTAAATGGAAACTCCCTCTTTATTTCACAGTTTGTAGTCTCTAAGTCACTCTCCCTGGGATGTGACTGAATATATCTTGTCATTAGTATGTAGACCATCTGGGGTTTGTGATTGGGGGAGGGATTATGGTAATATTATAATTTTATAGATTGATAACATTTGATAGGTAAAAGGAAAAGACGTTTGTGTTTTTTTTTAATCCTAGGATTATGTTAATCAATCAATTCGATAAATATTTGTTGAGCACATACTACTGCCAGGCGAAGACAAACCGAGTCCTTGCTGTGGACAGTGTGTCAGGAAGGAAGGAATACAATGTGTGCTCAGCTCCTGCTATGTGCCAAGCACTCTCCTAGACGCATTTAATGCTTCAGACAAACCTACTGTCTGTCCCTGTGTATAGAGTACATGCACAAAAAAAGGGAGGCTCAGAAAATTTAAATAACTTGTTCAAGATCACACAGCTTGTAAATGGCAGGGCTCCAATTCAAATTCAGCAATAAAGAGTATGCTTTTTCACTACAACACACTGCATTCTTGCCTGTGCAAATACTAAAAACTGTGAGTACTTGCTAGTCATTTTATCCTTCCTTGGCCTGTGTCCTCAGCTAAAACAGCTGGATAACTATTCTTATCCTGTTTACCTCATGGAGCACTCTTAAAACTCAAACTGTAAGAAATTTTTTTTAAAAAAGCTGTCCCTAATTGTTTAGCTGAATTGAATCTCACAGGAGAAAAAAAACATCTGAACTCTAATAACAGGTTTATTAATAGTAGTCTATTGATGGAAAAAAATACTTTAGTCCAGTAGGATCAGAATTTGATGAATTATTGCTGTTCTTTGTTTTATTAATTAATTTAATGCCAAACATTTATTGGACATAGTAGAATTGCACTGAGCCAGTGGATACAGCGACTATGGCAAGTTACTTTTCCAAAAGGGGCTTCAAATCGAGTGGGTGAAATAGAATATATAAACAGGTAAATAATGAAAATGTGCTATAACAGATGCCCAAGGTTTCTTGAGATCTAACAACATTCTGAGCCTCCCTCACCAAGGCCTTTGTCTCCAAAAGTGTTTATCAAGCTAGAAGACACCTGGGCAGCTCGTTAAAAACATAGAATCCGGGGCTTCCCTGGTGGCGCAGTGGTTGGGAGTCCGCCTGCCGATGCAGGGGAGACGGGTTCGTGCCCTGGTCCGGGAAGATCCCACGTGCCGCGGAGCGGCTGGGCCCGTGAGCCATGGCTGCTGGGCCTGAGCGTCTGGGGCCTGTGCTCCGCAGCGGGAGAGGCCACAGCAGTGAGAGGCCCGCGTACCACAAAAAAAACAAAAAAAAAACAAAAAAAAACATACAATCCCACTTCACTCTCATATAATCAGATTTTCTGGAGGTGGGGCCTGACTCTCCATTTTAAACAAACTCTCCAATAGTTCTTATTCTAGTTCTAGACCAGAATTTGGGAAAAAGAGCTAGATCACTTGATTATAGTCAAGTGGCCTAAAGAAAAACAGTCCCCTGGTCCCTAACTGGGATGTGGTTATACTCTACCAGCAAAGGTTAAGAATTCAAACCCACTTAGGGAATTTGGTGTGCTAAAGGGTGGGAAAGGTTGATGGGAAATTTTCAAAGCAGATGATGATAACATACAATTATAACACATCATATTGGGGGGGGGAGCATTTGGGCTAATAGTCTTACCCATGAGTTAATTTAAAATTGTGAGTGGTTGCCACTCAACTCCAGAGCATCTGGTTGATTAAATAAGAGTAGAGGGCTTCCCTGGTGGCGCAGTGGTTGAGAGTCCGCCTGCCGATGCAGGAGACGCGGGTTCGTGCCCCGGTCCGGGAGGATCCCACATGCTGCGGAGCGGCTGGGCCCGTGAGCCATGGCTGCTGGGCCTACGCGTCCGCAGCCTGTGCTCCGCAACGGGAGAGGCCACAGCAGTGAGAGGCCCGCGTACTGCAAAAATAATAATAATAATAAAAAAATAAGAGTAGAGCAGAGACTTCCAAACGTTCTTTTATTTTTTTAAGCCAAGGAATCTTTTATTCCAGTGAAACTTTAATGGAAGGCTGACACATAAAGAACTGCCATGGCTGAAGAAAAGGATGGGTGAGGAAGAGGTGGGTGCCCTGAAAACCACAAGTGCAGCTGGGAATTCAGCAGCCTGTGAGGGATTTGAGCCAAGGACCAGGCTTGTGTTCCAAGCCTGGCACCATGTGGGCACATAAGAAGTGCATAGTGTTTGATGGCTTCTATGGACTGAATGTGTCCTACCCCCGCCAAATTCCTATGTTGAAACCTAATCCCCAATGTGATGGTATTTTGAAGATGGGGTCTTTAGGAGATGATAGCTTATGAGGGCAGAACCCTCATAAATGAGATTACTGCCCTTGTAAAATAGACCCCAGAGAGCTCCCTTGCTCCTTCCACCAGGTGAGGCTACAGTGAAAGGACTTCTGTCTATAGACCAGGAAGCAGACCCACACTGGACCCTGACTCTGCTGGCATCAAGATCTTGGACTTCCCAGCCTCCAAAACAGTGAGAAATAAATTTCTCTTCTTTCTAAGTTACCCAGTCTATGGTATTTTGTTATATTAGCCCAAATGGACTAAAGTGACTGAATGAATAAATGAGTTAAATGGCATCATTTCTGCTTCAAAATGTAATTGAAGAATGCAAAGCTTGCTAATATTTTTTATCAGTGAAGACTAAAGTAAATAATCCATTTAGTGGCTTATTTTCATCACCAAATTCTTTTGGCCACTTATGGTCTTACTTGCCTTCTTTGATCATGAATTTATGAAGCATTTGGTCTTTACAGTCTAATTTCCTCCAGGACTGTTTCCACTTGACTTAAACAGGAAAAGAACCCAGGTGAAGTCAGGAAAACTGGTGAAATTCAGGCTGTTTGTTTTTTGGGGGTGGAGGTGTAGGATAGGACAAAAAGGAAGAAAGGAAACCATTTCTCTGTAAGAATGACATGTGATTAATTTTAAAAATAAAATTTATTTTTTACCTGATGATGAAAATAATATATTTTCACTGTAGGAAGTATGGAAAATACAGTAAAGCACAAAGAAGGAAATAAAATTTACTTTTCCTATCATTACCCAGAGATAATGCTGTTATTGGTGTCTATCATTCCAGTCATATCTTTATACAGTAGTCTTTTTTTTCAAATTAGGATTACATCCTAATGTGTTTTTTTTTTTTTTTTTTTTTTTTTGCGGTACGTGGGCCTCTCACTGTTGTGGCCTCTCCCATTGCGGAGCACAGGCTGCGGACACGTAGGCTCAGCGGCCATGGCTCACGGGCCCAGCCGCTCCGTGGCATGTGGGATCTTCGCGGACCGGGGCACGAACCCGTGTCCCCTGCATCAGCAGGCGGACTCTCTTCCCTGCACCACCAGGGAAGCCCCCTAATGTGTTTTAAACTTGCTTTTATCATTAAATAATATACATGAATATTTCCTATGTCATTAAGTATTGTTCTGTAACATCATTCTACATCATAATCTATGGAAGAATATACCACATTTGGTCAAACTAATTTCTTATTGTTGAACATTGGGTTATTTTCCATCTTTTCACTAGTATGAAGTGTGTGACATTGAGTATCCTTTAATCTTTGTGTGTGTGTGTCTGTGTCTCAGTATTTATGGTATGTTTATTTTTTAAGGCTTTTGACCCTCCAGAATGGTTGGACTCCTGCTGA
>NW_006793498.1:313734-315635 GCF_000442215.2 Lipotes vexillifer | reverse complement strand
CTGCTGAAAATGGATGCAAGTTCTCGGTCCTCACACTGCAATGACAATCTGGCTATTTATGATCTGTACTGGTTACTTGACAGGGAGCACACCACTTTCCTAGATTTAGGAAGGAAGGGAGGGTATTAAAGCCCTGGGTGTAGTGTAGGTATTTCCCAGATATTTGCAGTTAAAAAGCTATCTCAATATTTTGTTTTTTCTTAAAAAGCAGCATAGTCTGAGGAAGGAAGGCTGATTAGCTGGCTCCATGGCTGCTGCCTCATGCCTGCAGGGTGTTCTGAATGTTTTCTTCTTCAGAGCCTCATGGTTGTGCCTAAATGAGACATTACCCCAGAAGAACCTTCGCCACCATGACCACCACTACTTCTGAACTGAGTCTGTCTTTGGCTATAAATTTGCTTTGGAGACTTCTCTAGAAGTTAAATTTGTTTGTGTGGAGGCTGAAACTAGTCACTTACCCACATGTGTAACATGAGTCACATTAGAATAAAGATCTAGGATGGTGATAAATTGTTCTGCCTAAACTGAATCAATAATGGCAGTGGATATTAGCACTTATAACTTACAAATGATATCTTTCCCAGTCCCTCTCAGTTCAGTCTGGGTTTGACTTTTTTTTTCATGACCTATACACAAAGGGTGTGTGTGCATGCACATGCGCACGAGTTATTTTGGAAATTTTGAACAAGAATTCCATATGTTATTGTGGTATACTGCTATAACCAAGTGTTAATTCAATACACACACACATACACACATACACACACATACATTACTCGTTTAGGGAAATACACTGACTTCTCTTGCTCACAAAACTGAAAAATTGGCAGAATCTTTAACTTGTAACTTGGCAGTGTTGCAATTTACAGGCAAGAAAGGCAAGCTAAATTGGGTGAAAATTGTTTGAAAAAAATTTTTGAGTCTTAGACAGTGAAAATCATGTGGCTGAGTGTGCACATTCGGATGTTTTCTGCTTGATTTTTAACTACATCCATTGGCACTGCCAGAGGCAGTTAAAGCTTCCCAGTGAAGACGTGTGATGTCCAGGGGAAGGTGTGGGGATTTATGGCTATCCTGTCCATGCTGTTAATGTTAAAATGACTGTTGGTTTACTTGTTTTGAAATATTGATTAGGGAAATATGAAATGTGATTTTATCGAGCTTCATAAATCCACCTTAATCATGAATTATATAAACACAGACTTGGGGGTTGGGAGGTAAAAATCAGACATGTTTGCAGGCCTGAGCTTTTTCTGTGGGTTCCTGGAACATTCGTGGTGACTGAGATGCAGCAGGAACCTGACAACGCTAAGAACAGGCTTTCTCTTCTGAATGCTGGGGGCTTTGAAATTGTCTTCATAATGAGGGAGGATTCATAAAGTAATGAAAAGCTGTTTCCTTTTTAAAACGTTCAGACAGCAACACAAACATCTGGGAATTTATTTAAGTACTCTGATTCCCTGAATTACCCATTTCCTTAACATATACTTTACTTATTTTTCCGAGAGGGGGTAAATTTCCACTTTGTGTTTTTCCCAGTTCAACTGTGTTAGGCTCCTCATTTTAGCATTTAGTTTGCTTGATATTTAAGAGTACAAAGTAAGGCCCTATCACTCGAGCTATGATTTGGGGGGCAAGGGGGAGTGGGATGTTATCAGGTGTGTGGGGCAAAGTGATTTTTGTGTGGTCAAGTTTCATTACATTATAGTTTCACTTCTTATAAATCAAATAAAGGAATAGATGGCTAAAAAGATCTAGTGTATCTTTTAAAAAATAATTAAGCAACAATATTTTGCTCAATGCTTGAATTAAGCAAAACTTCCATTCTTTTCTCCTTTTCAGAATTTAATTCCTCTTTCCAATTTCTGAAGTCATGAGACTTCTCTTTCTTTCTCTTTCCC
>NW_006793498.1:301451-313686 GCF_000442215.2 Lipotes vexillifer | reverse complement strand
TCTTTCCCTCACCCTGCAATGTCTCAAGTGGTGAAAATGCATGTGTGGTGAAGGGAGGTGGGGAGTAGTGGTCAGAATTCTCAGAAAGCTAGGATGAGAGGACCCAGCTTGATTTCTACACTTGGAAAATAGTTTATGTCTATTTAGGGCTGTGAGATCTGGATGGATATAAAAGTCGGGACATACTTAAATATTTCAGTATGTAGTATCAGATGATGAGATGGTGCAGCATTTATAGCTTCCTGGGTTGTCAGTGTGGTTTGGTCTCTTCTTCTGTTTTACTTGTCATATTTGTAGTAGGTAAAGTCAGTGTGGTTTTAAATGTTCAGGATTGGGCTATTTTTAAATAACTGGACTATATTATCATATGTGGCTTGCCAGTTTATAATCAATTAAAATATGAGAAAAAATATGAGATCTATTGATTAGCATGACTATACTAAATAGAATTTAATTTAGTTGATTTATTTAGTAGGGATTTTAGGACATCACAGTTACTACTGTGAACTTCAATGGCTTAGAAGCAACAGTTGTTACTACGCAGCATTGGACATGGAAATGTGAGGACTGGGCTTAATAGATACACATTTAGTGGTATAACCTGGCAGTTGCCTAGTTTAATATCCTGTTGCCAGTTGAAATACTAGTCATTTACCCTCATTTCATAAAAGTAGGTTGCAGGACATATTTTTAAAAATTCTAGCTATATGAACTGGTTAGTTTATTTATTAAAAAAAATTTAAACTAGTTAATTGTGATTTGTGGGTCATTCCTCTTCCCCCCATTCATTTAATTTCTGCTTCCTTAAATAAATGAACGAGTATTCTGGATGTCTCCTTCTCCGCCTCAAATTTAGGAGTACTGTGAAGTGAGACTAATACACTCGACTATGGAAAGGTATATATTTACACCGTATTACCTGGGTTCTCTTCTCAGTGTCTCTTTCTGGTTCAGATGGAATTACCAATTTTATATCTAGGTCTGGTGAAATAAAAACTGAGGGAGAGGGGCCTCCCAGGCCCCCATTTTCTGAAATGTCATGTTGTCTGACATGAATGAATACACAGTCACACTCTGGTACCATGGGACTGTCAGTGAATATATGCACAGATCCCAACTCAGAGAGGATTCCCTGTGAGGAAAAGATAGGCCTGAGGCCCTCTAAGTATGAGGATGTGTTGCAACAAGTCCCAGAAGTAGTTATCATTGAGATCCAGAATTACATGTTTGGTTTTGTGATACATGGAACCAAAGCGAGACTTTCATTAGCAAAGGTGAAAGTGCCTAATTCTGTTATATCAAACTTAGTTGATTAATGAGAGAGCTGACAGTTTTGGATGTTTTTGTTTGTTTTGGTGTGTGTGTATGTGAAGAGGGTGTTTGGTGAGAGCCAGGCAGTGTGAGAACAGTTCTGGGGGTCTGATTCCTTTGGGAACAACCCCAAGTTTCTCATCTGACCCTGGCAATCTTTGATTATCATTCAGCACAGTACCTGGCTCTTAATAAATGGGTCTGTTTCATAGCTGCAATAGAAATCGATCCCTCTACCATGTGGTCACCTCTTCCCTGTCTCCACCCGCCTGCCCCCAAATTTGGCCTTTCATCTTGAGATTTGGGTCACAACCTTTGTGGAAGGGTGGAGAAAAGCAGAATTGTCAGTTATCCCAGTGATCTGAATTCTAATAAATCAAGGTCTACTTTATTCTACTCTTTTGGGGGGAATTGTGCCTGTTGGAATTTTGTGGGAAGGATGTATTTCTTAATGACTAACTCTACCTCAAACTTTTTTTGGACCCAAGAGGGGATATAAAAAATAAATAGTTAAAAGGGGCACAACTGAAAGTATAAGATTTACACTCAAGCCAAGAACTTTATTTGCATATCAAATAAATGACAGTCATGCTTGTAGTCTCAGAATCTCTAGCTATCATAATCAGTAAAGAAAGTGAAACCAGATGTTTTCATTTAAGCTTTGAATTGTGTTACTATTGAAATAAAAATCAAGTTTCTTTAAGTATTCTTCTAGGTCCAATCTAATCATCTTTTTCTACATAGAATTCTTGGAAAGGCCAATGACATTTTGAGAGTGGAACCTGGAGTTTTGCTGGATTTAACAGTTCTCCATGAAGCTACATACAAATTTTGTTCATTTGCCCTTTTGCTGTATATTTCTTAAAGCGCTATTTTTGTTGTGGTTTCAGTGATTCTCATCCAAAAACATAGCAGCCTCATGTCATGGAAAAACACTGGACTGGGAGAATCAAGTCTCATCTCAGTCCTTCCATTAAATGAAAAGATCTGAACTTTTGGAAAACCACTTTAACTCTTTGCACCTCAGTTTCGCCAGCTGAGTGTCGGTCTGCCACTTAAGGTCACTTCTTATGTCTACTATTTTTAGTCTTTATTAGAACAAGCACATTTCAAGTGAGCTACAAGGATACTCGTCCGTAGAAATTAGGCATCTCAAGCTTCAGAATAACACTGCTTAGCATTTAAAGTGAGTGTCAATGTTGGCAGAGTGTGTAAATCTTAGCATTAGAAAAGCAAATACCATTAACTTATTGAACTGACAGTTTGAAATATTTTAATGTATTAAGAATAACATTTAATGTTTTTTCTGTTATGCTAGTAATTCATGTTTATTGCAGAACATTTACGAAATTCAGAAAAAAAGAAAAAAATTGATCTTAATCTCACCACTCAGAACTAACCAGTAATATTTTGATATATTTTCATTCCTTTTGGCTCTTTATATTTCTCTTACATTCTATGCCATATATGATTTATTTTTACAAAGTTTGTAAAATATTTTTACATTGTTTGTGCTAGTTTGTATTTTTTTTCACTTGAGAAAACATTGTGAGTTGCTTCCCATGTCCTTATTGTGAAACATGAGTTTTGAAAGCTTTTTATTTTTGTTTGTGACTATAAAACATATATTTACCAGATATAAAGATTTAAGAAATAACTAGTTTTATAAAGCAGAAAATTAAACTTTCTCTCTCTTCACACACTGCCAACTCACTTTGTCTCAGTCATATTCCCTGGAGGCAACTCCACTTAAAGCTTGGGGTATATTCTTATGGTCATTAAAAAGTGTAAGTATATAAATATATATGTATGTCTGTGTGTATGAGTTTTTTTCTTAAATAAGGTCATTCCACTCAAGCCACTTTACACTTTGTGGTTTTTCAGGCAGCATCACAGGTGCATAGTTTATTTTTTCTTCCAGTTTTATTGAGGTATAATTGACACACAGCACTGTGTAAGTTTAAGGTGTACAGAATAATGCTTTGACTTACATTGTGAAATGATCATCACAATAAGTTTAGTGAACGTCTATCACCTCATGCAGATGCAAAATTAAAAGAACAGAAAAAATTTCCTTGTGATGAGAGCTCTTAGGATTTAGTCTCTCTTTTTTTAAATAAATTTATTTATTTATTTATTTATTTATTTTTGGCTGTCTTGGGTCTTCGTTGCAGTGCGTGGGCTTCTCATTGCGGTGGCTTCTCTTGTTGCAGAGCACGGGCTCTAGGCACATGGGCTTCAGTAGTCGTGGCGCACGGGCTCAGTGGTTGTGGCGCACAGGCTCAGTAGTTGTGGCTTGTGGGCTCTAGAGTGCAGGCTCAGTGGTTGTGGCGCACGGGCTCAGTAGTTGTGGCTTGCGGGCTCTAGAGTGCAGGCTCAGTGGTTGTGGCGCACGGGCTTAGTTGCTCTGCGGCATGTGGGATCTTCCCGGACCAGGGCTCGAACCCGTGTCCCTTGCATTGGCAGGTGGATTCTTAACCACTGCGCCACCAGAGAAGTCCAGGATTTACTCTCTTAATAACTTTCATATGTAACATACAGCAGTGTTGATTATCTTTATCATGTTGTATATTACATCCCTAGTATATACTTATTACTAGAAGTTTGTACCCTTGGACTGCTTTCATCAAATTCCTCCTCTCCCCACTCCCACCTCTGGTAACCACAAATTTGATCTCTTTTTTCTGTGACTTTGTTTTTGAAGTATAATTGATCTCCAACACTATGCTAGTTCCTGTATGCAACATAGTGGTTCGATATTTCTATACGTTTCAAAATGATCAGCGGGGTGGATATTTTCTAGTGGGTATGTACAGCTATAATTGCCCCACCACAGTGGCTACACAGTGATTCCATTCATGGTTGACCAATTTTATTTAATCAATCTCCTATTGCTGGACATTGTGGTTGATTTGAAATTATTTTATTTTGCTTTTAAAAGCGTTGCATAAATATCTTGTATGCAAATTTGGGGGTCATCTTTGATTATTTCCCTAGAATGAATTCCTAGATGTAAAATGACTGGGTCAAATGTTATATACGTGTGATTTTTGGTACATGTTGCCAGTTTTCCCACAGCAATATCTTCCTGGTTTACATTCCTGAGAGCCATGTATGAGAAGCTTTTGTCCTGTCCTTTTCCAATTCAGAACTCGTCAAAATTTAAAGTAAAATTTTCATCATCACTGCGTCAATTTTTACCTCAATTTTAGTTCAGGATATTCCTTTCAAAGTATAGGAAAAAAAGTAATTCAAAATCTCTGTTGCCTTGATCATCTTTGATTCCTCTGGTGAGACTTTGTAAAGGACCCTTGGGAATTTAAAGTTCTACTATACTATATTTCTGTTTTTATTTAGTATCATGAACTCACAGATTAATGATTTATATATTTCGTCTTTTAAATTTTGAAACTGGCTGGCTTAGATTTCCTCTCCTATTAAAATATAAAGTCCTTTGGGAATGAAACCTATTAAAGGACATTGTTATTTATAGCCCAGCAACTAGAGTCTGGTCTGATTGAGCTTCTAAAAATCTTTGTTAGTGGGAGGTGAAGAGAGCCCAAGATTGGAGGATAGGGTGCCTTATCTAAGGGGAAGGGTCATTGTTGGAAGAGGGAAAGGGGACCAATGGAGATCCAGTGTAATGAATAGCAATTTAAATACATTGGAGTTAAAAATTGCCAAGATCCAAAGCTTTTTCTTAAGCATATAACAGTAAAGGTAACCATATTTTATTCGCATTGAAAAACAGACTTTAACACGGTTTTAGCAAACTGTGACCATTAGTAGCAAACCACAGTTTCATTCAGTCTTTAAAGAAATGTGTGTTACATCTTAGTTGAACGTTTTCCTGGTCTTTAGATTTTGTGACTGGAGATACATTGGAGTTATTACTATGCTTTTTTCCTAGAAAAGAGAACTCCTAAATGGGCAATGTTTTGAAATATAGCCAGCACCATTTTAATACAGCACTCTACCATGGGGTTCAGTTTATGACAATGGAATGCAACAATAACTAGTCACAAAGGAATTGAGGTCATAGTATAATGGGGAGCAGGTTCAAGCCTAAGTCAGGATGCTTGTGTTTGATTCCTGGCCCTGGATTAATTAATAGTCCACATTACTCTGGACAGGTAAGGTAGATCATGACAGTATAGGCATCTAATAAATAATAGTGTGCGCGAGCAATGCCACTTAGGGTCCTAACACTCCATGATATCTTCATTAAATCAGGTGGTCAAAATACAACTGGAAAAAAGAACACCTAACCACCGAGTTCAGATTAAGTCATATAGACAGGACTTTTCTTCCTCTTCTCCTGAGTTTGTCCAGCTATAGCAAAATATTGGTACCAGTAAGATATAATCTAGAATCTGTGACTTTTTTTCTTCATTCATTTATTCAGCAAAGGTTTATTGACTATGACTATGAGTCAGGTCCTGTGCTACTCACTTAAATTTACAGTGGTAGGAGTCAGGGGAGTCAGACTGGAAGGTACACCGAAAAGAAGCCCACCCTACATCTGGCATCCCTCGGTTCTGCATTGAGATGCAGATGCTTGGGCCTGTTGAGAACTTCACCGCTGGCTCCCCTGTGAGAGATAAGAACCCGTCTTTGCAGTAATTGCTGCCTGACCCTTCTTCAGTACGCAGAGGTTGGAAGGGGGAAAAAAGCAAAATTTGAATATTAAAACTATCCCTGTCCTCATAGATCTTGATTCTTGAATTTCACTGTCATACTAATATCTTGAGTCATTTATTTCATAGATGGTAGTGATTTGTTTTTGATAAGTAGCTCAGTACCTTTTCAATCATCAAAAGACCAACTTGTCCACACAACAGGATAGTAAATTAAAGACACATTGTAAATACACTTTCACACACACAATTCACAAATGTATGCAGGAACACGCATACAGCTGTTAAAGCACCCTGCCTTGCTGGTTCTTTTTTTAATTAATTTATTTGGTTGCACTGGGTCTTAGCTGTGGCAGGCGGGCCCCTTAGTTGCGACATGTGAACTCTTAGTTGTGGCATGCATGTGGGATCTAGTTCCCTGACTAGGGATGGAACCTGGGCCCCCTGAATTGGGAGCATGGAGTCTTATCCACTGCACCACCAGGGAAGTTCCCTTGTTGGTTCTTAAGAATAGAATTAGACCGACAGTTGAGAAATACAAACTGAACCACATATATTTGGGGAAAAAATTATACCTTAAGAAAAAAACAAGTTCTGAGGCAGAAATGTGCTATTTGAGAAACAAGAACTTGTAAAACACCACACTTTGTCAAAACTGGCTTAATGGAAGCAGCATCTTGCCAAAGTGTATCTAATCAGTATTTCACTGTATTGAGGCCACAAAGTAGGGAAGGTTTCATCTTCAGTTTTGCAAAAACCGTTTTCCTTTCTGTTTTTTAAAAAGTATCCTGTCGTAATCAAGAGTAAAATATTTAATTCTGAATACATTTTTTTGATTCTTATTTAATAAAAATTGAGAAAAAGACTTGTAAAGAAAACTTTTGGTGTGTTCAGTGTGGCACGTTCTTCGAGGCACAGGAACCCAGGGTGCTCTAAGAAACACTGACATTTTCAGGACTTTCTGTCATCTGGGATGTAGATCAAACCTGCAAGGCATATCTGACCATCTCAGGACAAGGAATGATCGTCTCAGGCATCGATCATGCTCTATGTTTGATGAAAGACTGGGATAGAGTCGAACCATGCATTTCAGTGTGGGACTTTAACATTTGCATTCGGCATTTATTAGCTGATGAGTTACTGGAGATTGGCATTCTTTTGGACAGCCGATATTATCTAGTCATTTAATTGCGGCCTAGAGGTGTACGGAAGGGTGCCTCGGACAGCATGTTTTCTGAGTGTTGGGCAAGAATGATGTTCACAAAACTTGTAGCTGAATGTAACATTATCTAATGCTAGTCTTGAAAATACATTGACTCTGCAAGAGGTTGTGGAAAATTTAGAATAACTAAGACTTACATTTCCAAGACTACCTTGGCTTTATGAATTAAATTCCAGTATCTTTCTCCAGTTTTCTCTGTCACCCCATCTGACCATCCCTAGACCCTGTTTAACAATCCTCAAACCCCTTCCCCAGTCCACTTTAATGGATTCAACATCTCAGATTTCACTTTTATTTTTAAATTAATTTTTAATTGGAGTATAGTTGATTTACAATGTTGTATTACTTTCTGCTGTACAGCAAAGTGAATCAGCCATACATATATATATATCCACTCACCTCTAGACTCCATTCCCATATAGGTCATTACAGAGCACAGAATAGAGTTCCCTGTGTTATACAGTAGGTTCTTATTTAGTTATCTTTTATATATAGTAGTGTGTATATGTCATCGGATTTTACTTTTAGTATTCTAGGAATTTATTATGTAAATCAGAGCAAGAAGTAAATACAGAGGAAAGAAAAAAATTGATCAAAAGTGTGGAAAAATAGGACTATATGAAGGTTAAAGGAGCCAGGATTATTTAGCTTGGAAGAGAGAAACTTGTGGGTGGCTTAATATAACTTTTCAGGTATATGAAGGGTTATTGTATGGAGACTGGTGACCAGCTGTTCTCTTTGCTGCTGAGAAGAGGACAAAAGGAAATGGTCTTTAACTTCAGCAGGGGGTATCTAGATTGAACATAGGGAAGAATTCCCCCAAAGTGAGGTTTGCTAAGCACTGGAATGGATTACCGTAGAATCTCTTTCTGGAGATGTTTGGAAATAAGTCAGAAACTGATGTGGGAGGAATGGTTTAGGTAGGTGGAGCCTTGCTTAAGTCACTGGAGAATCAACCAGATGACCTGCCCTTTGCTGGTCCCTTGAGTCTACACCAAGCCAGCTGGACCTCAGTCTGACAAGGTATGGAGGAGTGCCAGGCTAGTTCATGCCTTTGACTGTTTTAGCAGATGCTGAGGCAGTGTTCACGCTGCCACTGGCTTGATTTTCTTGGTATCTAATTATTATTTGGTGGGAAGTAGTGATCAGGGCAGGGGTGGAAAGAGGTTAAGAATACTGCCTTGTCATAGGCGAAAATATACATAGGCCCCCTTCAAAGAATTCTGAGTGAGTAAGGGTAAATTCTATGAAGTGTGAGAGGCCCTTGTAATTTTGTTCTTTCTTTTTTTTTTAGGCCTCAAATACTTTTTTCCCCTCAGCAATATAGCTTCTATGTGTTCATTAAAACTGCTCCTTCCTTAAAGCTTTTGAGATACAGAAGTATGTATATGTCTCTGAAGAAGTATCCTATTTAATTCTTGTTAATAAACTAATTAGAAGAGTAGAATTTTAGGCTTGGTTGGAATCTTGGAGTGACTATCTCGTTTAAAGCAGTGGAAAAGTTTTTCCAACCTTATTAATAATCCCTAAATTGTATTGCCATGACAGTAATAAATAATATAAATATCACCACAAGAATTAAGTAAAATCACATTAACCAAAATAACTCAGTGTGTTATTTTTAACTAAGCTGTAAGTATAATACTTTTACTGAATTGAATTTTTCTATTTTTAAAAATTTTAATTCATCATTTAGACACGACTTAAGAGACTTGACAATATTTACTCAGTTTTAAGTGCTAAAATTTTGAATACTGGCTAATAAAATATTCTTGGTTGCTTCAAACATGATTATTGCAATAGAACCACAGTAAAAGATTGAATCAATACTAATAGCTGATTATGAACACACACACAATCAAATGTAAACCCTTTGTTACTGAACAGTTAAGATGAAAGATTATACTACTGCAGTTTTTAGCCTAGAGATTTTTCTCTTTCAACTATTTTAAGAAGTTTTGAGATTAAAACTGTTTTAAACTTTACTTCTGACATCGTCCTACAAAAATGTCATTAAAGAAAACGAAAGTAACATTTTACTGTGCAGCATCAGACTAATGAACGTGGTGTATTCTTTCTCTTTTAGTCATTTCCTTTAATGCTCCATTCACAAAGATTCATAAAGAAGCAACTGCATCGAGGATGTGCTTTGGCAGGCAAGGAGAGGACATGTGTTCAATTTCCCACCCCGTCGTCTGGCTTTGAACTATTAATATAAAGCCCAGAAACCTGAACTCTCACCTTTCCTTCCCCAATAGGGGTAACCAGACCTATTCATATTAACCTGGTGAACATCCAAAAAGTTAATGGGTCAGTCTGATAGTCTTAGGGCTTCCTAAATTTTCTTTGTTCTTGCAAGGTATTCAGGTCTATAAAACCTAATTTATTCTTAGGGACACCAGCAGACTGCTTGAAGTCAGATATTTCATCTAAAGAATATGACAAATGGGGAAGTAAGGGCAAGAAGCCAGAGGGAGCTCGATGCTTCTGGCCCAGGTAACACTTGATAAAGTCAGGTCAGCAAGTCTTTCAGCTTTACTAACAATGACAGCCTGAAGCTTGGGTTTGGTCAATAGCCTGTACGTGACCTCTCTCTAACTGGAAAGGTCATATGTCATAGAATATTTTTTCAGTTTTAAAAAATCTGCTGGCAGTTCATCCTGAGTTCTTGACACAGTTTTGGAAAGGAGCAAAGCTAGAATATTTGATGCATCTCATGGGTCTATGGTAGAGTTCGACACATGTGCACGCACACTTGTTCTTAAGACTTCTGTGTGGTCAAGAGAGCTTGCTGTTCAGAACTCAAAGTTGGCCCAAGACACCAGACTACAGTACTTGCTTTCTTTGTTCTGTTTGACTGAACTAAATGTCGTCAAGTTTCGTTTTCAATTTTTATTGTAAAAACTGTGAAGGCAAGGTATTTGCTTACTGCTGGGATTTGATTCTATCTTAAAGACCTGGAGCAGAAGTTTTATACAGGTTTCATAAAGCTGGTGTTTTATGATACATATATAGTACAAGGTATAAAAATGTAAAGTAACCCAGTAAGAGTAAAAACAACATAACAAAAACTAAAAAACACTAAACAAAAAAATCCAAAGTTGAATACTTAGTACACCTCTCACAGTAGAAACCCAGACTTTTAAGTGATTGCAGCATGCGTTTAATGTGAGGAATCTGTGATCGTTGTTCCCTAACAGTTAAAAGATCTGATGGGATTATATGTTTCTGTCCTCTTATTCATGTTGGCCAGCTATTCATATATTCAGATGCAGTAGATTCATGGGAGAATTTCTAGCAGGAGTTCTGGTATATTATTCTGTTATGCTTTCTCTCTCTTTATTTTTTTATTTTTTATTTTTTTGCCGTACGCGGGCCTCTCACTGTTGTGGCCTCTCCCGTTGCGGAGCACAGCCTCCGGACCCGAAGGCTCAGTGGCCATGGCTCATGGGCCCAGCTGCTCCGCGGCATGTGGGATCTTCCCGGACCGGGGCACGAACCCGCGTCCCCTACATCGGCAAGCGGACTCTCAACCACTGTGCCACCAGGGAAGCGCTATCTATCTATTTTTTATGATGCACATCCTATTGATTCTGCTCATGATGGTAGAAAGGACTTATTTTGGATTATGATTGCACTATTGATATACATTTTTTTTTTTTTTGTGCGATACACGGGCCTCCCACTGTTGTGGCCTCTCCCATTGCGAAGCCCAGGCTCCGGACCCGCAGGCCCAGCGGCCATGGCTCACGGGCCCAGCCGCTCCGCGGCATGTGGGATCCTCCCGGACCGGGGCACGAACCCGCGCCCCCTGCATCGGCAGGCGGACTCCAAACCACTGCGCCACCAGGGAAGCCCTTGATATACATTTGGTACTTTGTCTAAGATAATCAAAAATCAGGTAAAGGCAAGAGTATTTTAGCTTTTTAATTAAGATATGCATTTCCCACCTGCTCAGCCTAAAAACTGTCTTGTAGGATTAAAGGGAAGGGGAGTGTTATGGGAAATCATTTTTAAAGGAAAAAAGAATGATACATAGAGTTAAAAAGCAACAATATAAACTGTTAAAGGACCAATGTTTCAACACAAACAATATCCAAGTTATATAAAAGCCCTGAGTATGATACGTTTATTGTTATTAGTTTTTAGGCTTTATAGTCTTTGGGGACTTTGCTGGCCTGGATATCTAGTTTAGTAGAGTACATTCAGCTGCATTGTGCGTTTTGAGTTCTATGGAACTGTTGTGCTTCATCCCTATTTACCTCATCCTTGTGGGCAACCATCTGCTTTTTCATCTTACTGCTTAGAACTGCAGCTGGATTTCTGGAATTTTGTGGCTGTCTGGTATTTTCTTCTGCATATTAATATGATTAAATTGTACCAATGGTTCTCTTTTGATCCCTTCAAAATGAATATACTCCTAATATTTTTAGATTATAAAAATAAGATAGCTTTGTTGGAAAATATTCTAACAGTATAGGAAAGTACAGAGGTTAACAACAAAAAAGACCCCAAGATAACACTGGTAGTATGATAACACATTGGTGATCATCCTTACAGATGTTTCTCAATGTACATATATTCACATATAAAAATGTGTAAGTAAATACACATGCACTTTTACATAAATGAGAATACTAAACAAACTGTCTTATAACCTTTTCCCATACTAATAACTACAGATATACATCACTATTTTACTGGATGCATTATGTATAATGTGTATGGAATGCTGCCTGGCATTCAGTAGGCCCTCAACTAATAGTTGTTGAATGAATAAGCAATAATTTATTTAACCAATCCCCTGTTAATGGACATGATTTATTTCCAATTTTTCAGTATTGTAAATTACGTTGCAATGAATATCCTTTTGCATCTTCTTGGGTCACATGTGCAATGATCTATTTAGGGAAACTTCTTAGAAGTGGAATTGCTGGGTCAAAAGGTAGAAATATTTAACAGTTTGACAGTGACAAACTCACAGAGTTGCTAAATTTATGTTAAAGTTGTTCAAAATTATACCATCAGCAACAGTACACGAAAGCGTCTGTTTCCACACATTCTT
>NW_006793498.1:300433-301441 GCF_000442215.2 Lipotes vexillifer | reverse complement strand
TCCCTACACTCTGATAGTTATCAGTGTTTTAGAATTTGCCATCCTGATAGAAAAATGGCTGTACTGGTTTTATTTGCATTGTTCACATTACAAGCAAAGCTAAATATCTCTTTGCATATTTGCTGGCTGTTATTCATTGTGTGTTCTTTGTCCAATGGTTTTCTCTTGAAACACCAGAGACCTGTTTTATTCTGCTTGAAGACATCTAATTTTATAATCCCCAAATATACCCCAGACAGGTAATAAAATACTTCCTTTAGTTGGGTATACTGGTAAGCGAACATGTGGAACCATAATCCTCCCTTGTCAGAGACAGCAAAGAAGAGAATTTGCAGATTTTACCTTAGTGTAGTGTCTCTTTGTCTGAGGACCACTGCCAAAGTTTTAAGAGATTTGTTAAAGAGGCAATAGTCATCTGGAACAAAGATTATGTTGTTCAATATCTGGATTCCAAAAAGTGGGGAAAAATCAGTTTATTATTTATGTATATTAAAATGACACACTATTTCCAACTGCTAGATACAACGTTCACCTTTCTTCTGTTTTTGTTTTTTTTTAGCTTCATCAACAGGCTTCCGAAATGTGTGTGTGTGTGTGTGTGTGTGTATTTAATTAGAGAGAAACTCATTCCTAACTTCATCTGTAGTGTTGGGACCAAAAGTTGCTGCTGAATTCCCAATATGAATAAATCACAAGGGTTTTAGGACCCTTCCAGAAAGTGATAATAAAATGCTTGTTTTTAAAAACAGTAGGTATGTTATGTCCAGTGGGGTTAGTTCAATTCTTAATTTTCCAGACCAAAATGCCAGAAAATGAACTTCGGTTTCTTGGTGAACTGACTTCCAGCAGAGAGATTGTGAGGCTTGTGACGTGTCCCCATACTTCCCTTTTTCAGCCTCCTTTTTCCACTTGGCACACCTTGCTCAGCCCTCTAGCCTTACTTGGAAAAACGTCCTCATCAGTGAGTACTTGTGGGGTTAGGGTGATAAGGATTCTAAAGGAAAGAGT
>NW_006793498.1:296411-300396 GCF_000442215.2 Lipotes vexillifer | reverse complement strand
GAAAGAGTGCCTTGTTTCAATTCAAATAGCTTGATTAGTCACAGGGATACTTAATCCACTACAAGTAGTAGAATCCTCCAGCAAGCTTCTTAGTGTTCATCAGAGTATTTTGTACTTGTTTAAGGGAAAAAAAATGAACAAATGAATGCAAACTATGCAGGAACTGTCCAGTTAACAGAGCTCTAATTTTCCTGATTCTAAATTGTGTAAAGCATTTGGATATTTTTAAAATTTAATTTTTAACATATTTTAAAATTGTCTTTAAAATGTACATAACGTACAATTTACCATTTTAACTATTTTAAGTGTATAGGTCAGTGGCATTAAATACATTCATGTTGTTGTGCGGTCGTCACCACCATCCATCTCCAGGACTCTTTTCATCTTGTAAAATTGAAACCCAGTACCCATTAAACAATAACTGCCCATTCTCCCCTTCCCCCAACCCCTGGCAACCACCATTCTATTTCGTGGAGACTTTTTTGAGAGATATTATATTATATCTCTTTCTTTTAAAAATAGGATAGAAATCCATCTATCAGGAATGGTTTTAGTTGCGTGTCTGCCTGGACACACAGTTGGACAGTCCTATAATTTAATGCATCTTCCTGAAATGCGTTTCAGGTCATTTCTACGCATAACTTTAAAAAATACTTCATATGAGTACTAGAGGTTCTTGCATCTCTTATCCCACTAACTTTTTGCAGCCATAAGAATATCTTATTAAGGATTATGCAAAATAACCTCCTACAAATCCTGATATTATTACACTGCCCAAAAAACTTCAAAGCATCAGGAAAGTTTTTTTTTTTTTTAACTAAACCAGATTCAGCTGGCTACCCCAATTGGCTACAGAGTACTAAAGAAGAGACTGAACTTGATCCTGCTGCCCTCGCTTACACAACACTCCCATTGACTCTAGAGAAGACTTAAGTGCATGAAAGGATTCCAAGATCAAAAGGTTAGCTCTACGGGGAGCTGTGTCTGGCTCAAGCAATCCATTTTTTTTTTTCTATTGACAGTGAAAACGTTTTATAGTTCTTTTTCAAGGTTTTTCAAACTTTTACAAAAACAGGCTACTTGTGAAAAAGTGAGAAGGCATCTAATTGAACTATATCCAGAGGAGATCATGGCAGAGACCAACCAGGAGGAAAACATTTCTAAATCAAAGTGATATTGGCCAATCATTTGTATTAAAAAAAAGTTTTTGAGGCACCAGCTGAGGGAAATTTTCATTATGAGACCTGGTTGGGCTGTGAAGCAGAATGTGAGATAAATTAAAACACAAAGTTTGTGAGTTTTTATCCTTGTCTGTTAATGACAACACTTTCAAGGTTATATAACCTTTACATTTTATGAAATCTGTGAAATAGGAAAAAAAACATGCTATGGGCAGATGATCAACCAATATTTAATTCATTTCTGGGAAGATAAATGCCTTAAAACATTTCAAAAAGAGAAATATCCTTTAGGAGAGTAATTAACAAGCAGGAGTAGTAATAGCATTTTTGAAGAAAGTGAGATACGGCTCTACATGTGAATTTTCTACATCTATTGGAGCTCCTTAGTATATCTAAGAATTTATTCATTTATCAAACATGTTTTTGGGTGCACTTACTATGTGCCAAATGTTAATCTAATAGTTTTCCAAAACTTCAACTGAACAAGTATACAAGGAAGTGGATTACATTTAGTAAAAGAGGATCAACAAAATACTTGTATTCTCAAATCACTCTTCGTTAGTAAATTTACCTCAAGAATTTTGTCCAGCTTCACCTGGAATGTACAAATTTTTATGGCAAGTGGCTTCTGTGATCTGTCTCCTAGGAATAACTGTTCTAGTGTTTATCCTAATATAGGTACCAGGACAGAGAACGGTACATTGAACTGACTTGAAAAGCACGTTTTATAATCAGAAAACCGATTTAATGCCATTAAGTTGTTGTCTTTTGTTTTTGCCATTAAGTTTTGGTCTTAAGCATCCTCCGTTGTATGAGCAATGGAAAGGCTTGGTGAGGAGCTTGTCTGAACAGTTCTCTTGCATTTTCACATAATTGGGCTTGACAGTTTTCTGCCATTGCACAGGATAACTGCAGTTGATGGTGTTCATGTTTTTACTTAAGGGCCATTGAATTGTATTAGAAACTTTATACTACTCTCTTGTAATCCTGTAAGTCATTTTTGAGTTGCATGATTGAAAGTGAATAATAATGTACCGCAAAACAAAAATTACTCATGCAGTTAAAGCTTTCTGTGTGTAGTTTTAGAAACAACCAGTCCACAGAGAATAGGTCTCATGAAAGAAATGAAAATACATGTTCATCCCTACCCACTCCTTGTTGTCTAGGCTTAGTCAGATCTGGTGAAAACATTAAGCCACTTACCCTAAGTGGTATTGGATAGCTAATTTATTCAGCTTCTGGAAAGTACTGAGTTGATGCTTACAGAGGCAGGATTTAAAATTTGGGAGGGTGGAGGAAGGTTCTAGCAAACTCTTCCACGTGCCCAAAGGCCCGCAGAAATCATGTGCTTTTCTTTTTCAATTACCTTAGGTTTTCTCGGTAATTTTTAGGTGTTTCATGGGTCATGCTCTTGTATAGTGGTTAAGTTGGCTTGCTGAAATGGATCTAAAAAAAAGACTGAGAGCGGTGACTGATTGAAAAAGAGTTTATGAGTGGGTACTCAGAAAATTGAGGAGGTATGACTCCCAAATTTCTCTTCTAGCCAATTAACACTAAGGTCTGAAACTTTCCCCATTAGTGTCAATCAGGCCATTGTTTCCAAGAAGGGGCCCGCTAAAATTCAAATGTGTCCCTTTGGAGCATTAGCACATTAATTTAGGTGATTTTGTCAGGCTAACTAAGCCGTTATCTATGGAACTAAGAAAGAAGGGTCCAGGAGGAGTAATATGATAGATACTCAGGTATTAATAGAGAAGGAAGTTGGAAGAAGAAAGGTCCTGAGAATGTAATAACATCTTTTGAAGGCAGGCCAGGTGTAGGCACATAGCATGGAAATTTGGCAGCTTGATGTGGCATAAACATCCTAGAATGATGGCTTTGTTGCGGTTGGGGATATTAGAAACAATGGAGTCACTCTGGTAAAGAGGGTTTAGGAGTCACTGAAGACAAATGCGACCTGCTTCACAACCTGATTTGGAGTTTGGTCTTTACAGTAGCTCTTCATAGGAGATTAGAAAGCCTTAGCCTGTATACGGGGAAAGGCTTCATCTCAATTCTTCACTCTGCTTGATTGAGGCTGCTTGGGTTGGGGTGCTGGGTCAAGGAGAAGTTCTGAAGCCAAGTCCAGACTCAGGGGAAGGAATTCTATCGTTTAATGATTTCTGCCATAGGTCCCAGGGGAACAAGTGGTCGGTTATTGCAGCCTTAGATTCTGCTGCATTTTTGAGAATTAGGTACATCAGCAATGACAGTGACAACTCAGTCCAATCCTGACAAGTGTGAGAAGAGCTTGGGGACATCCAGCTAATGAATGTACAGGAGTTCTGGGCAGCGTTGATGGGCTGATGTATTCTCCTTGCATATTTGTATAAACCTGGAAAATTGCTCCTTGAAGAGAAAAGGAAGTGATATATTTAGACTTGGATCAGCATTTCCAGCACATCTATTGATGGGCTAGCTCTTCAGTGTGTACATGGCAACGGGATGAACTATTATTAGTACTGCTCACATCATGGGGTATCAGAATGTTTTTTGCTATACAGATGAGGAGGTTGACGGCATTGATTTATTGAAATTACTGTTGACATTTTAGCTGTGATTCTTAGTTTTTTCTCTAATGTCAGGCTGTAAATTCTCATGTTCTTGAGAGAAGGTTTTTGAAGACAATAAAACACAGACTCATATTTAGTGGAATGAGTTTTTCTTGAATGTTTGCTATGTTTTTGACACTGTGCTGAGTGCTGTGGGGATACAAATGAAGGAGGGAATACCCTCAAGGAAGTTATTTATTAAGAGACCCAAGG
>NW_006793498.1:232365-296401 GCF_000442215.2 Lipotes vexillifer | reverse complement strand
CATTCCTGGACCACTGAAATAATGACAGTATATGATATATATATACGCTTATAATGATTTAGTAGTTTAGAAAAAGGAAGGAACAGTGGGATTATTTAAAGAGCTAAAATACCATAGTCTGCTCCTCTCATTTAGTGGTCGGTGGCTCTGGAGTTCTGTGAGAGAGGGGGTAAGGAGAATGGAAGAAGGCTTACTCATCTCTTACTTCCTCACTCAGCAGTGTTGCTCTTGTAAAGTCAATGTCGACGGAAATTTGGGGATTGATGGGAAAATTATTTTCAGAAATGGAGATGAAGGTAGTAATGGTAGAATATATTTTTTAAAAATTAATTAATTGATTGATTTTTGGCTGCGTTGGGTCTTCGTTGCTGCGCGCGGGCTTTCTCTAGTTGCGGCGAGCGGGGGCTACTCTTCGTTGTGGTGCGTGGGCTTCTCACTGCGGTGGCTTCTGTTGCTGCGGAGCACGGGCTCTAGGGTGCACGGGCTTCAGTAGTTGTGGCTCGCGGGCTCTAGAGCGCAGGCTCAGTAGTTGTGGTGCACGGGCTTAGTTGCTCCGTGGCATGTGGGATCCTCCTGGACCAGGGCTCGAACCCGTGTGCCCTGCATTGGCAGGCAGATTCTTAACCACTGCGCCACCAGGAAAGCCCTGATGGTAGAATATTAACCAACGGTAACTCGTCTTCTGTCCACCAACCCAAAGAGCTGAGTGCACATATGTACTCTTCTAAGTACTGCAGCCCATTCCTGGATGGTCACAGGTCTGTCTGAGGTCACAGGGACTCACCTTGATTTCTGGTTTTCCAGTCAGATGGATGTTTCAGGCAGGGAGAGGCAAAGAGCCATATATGGATTTCCTTTCTTCCTCATTGCTTCTTCCCTCCTCTCACCTCCCTGCCCCATTCCTTGTGTTTTTACGGATTTCTTTTTCTCCCTTCCTCCTAGTGGTACATCTACTTTCCCCTAGCATTCCTAGTTTCTTTTTCACAGCTGTTCATGGCTGTCTACAGGCCATTGTCTCTGTCTAACTCTGAAGAAGGGAAAAGCGAAAGAAACAAGTGTTGCTAAGCAAGACCCTTCCCTTCCTTGCATGTTTGGAAAACCACCTCATGGAATATAGCTCTTGAAGTACAGGGGTTGAATTATCTTTGTTGTTCTGTACACATCCCAGTGTGCTTAAGTCATTCCATAAAGTTTAAGTGAGAGCAATAACAGTCACCTATCTTATACAAGACATTCTGAGCTTCATCCTAGATACGTGGTGCATTGCTCTGTCTCTCTCATTCATTCATTCATTCACTAAATAAAGAGATAAGCAGAAACCAGATCCCGTTAGGCCTTCTAGGTCAAAATGAAGAGTTTAGTTTTGATTCTAAGAACTGTGGAAGACCGGGAGACTGACACAGTCTCATTGGGGTTTTTAAAAGATTTGGCTGCAGTGTGAGAATGGATGAAAGAGGTCAAAGGCAGGATGAGGAGAATGCTCCTCTGAGAGGCTATTGCAGAATTCCAGGCTAGAGATAATGACGGTTTAGACTAGGCTGGAGTAGAAATGGGGAGAAGTGGACCAGTCCTTGCCAAAATGTGTATTTGCAGGCCCAGTCCTATTTCTCACACTGCTGTAGACTTCATTTACGGCTGGGGGCTGGCTTCAGCATTCACATGCTTGGGTTAGTGTCTGGGTTAGACCCATAGCAGCCAGGCCTCATTGGATTGGATGTAATCTTGACCCACGAGCCATTCAGGTGTATCGTAGGGGCCTGATGCTGCTCAGAATGTTTGTCTGACAACTTGATTACTACATTCCACTGGCTTAAAATATTTTTTAATAAAAAAGAGTTGCTGGAACTGGTGGTTTAATAAATTGCAAAATGCTTCTCCCACCCATTTCCTGCTTTATGTGTATTGTCATGTGAGTTATTTCATCCAATCAATCTGCTGAGATAAGAATTTTAATATTTGGGGCATAAGGGTGCCAGTGTGGCTTTGGAAAACACCAAAAAGCACTGGACACGGCAGGGGTCATTTTCACAGATATTTGCTAAGGGTTGGGTGTGTGCAAGATAAGAAAAATGATGTGGCTTCTGCTTCCAAGAAGCTTGAGAAGAAGAAAAAGTAACCGAGTTACTGAGTATCTTTTAAGTTGCTGGCCTTTTACAACCTCCACCTGTTCGGTGCCTCTGAGGTGGGTGCCATTCTTACCCCTATTTTATGACAAGGAAAGAGGCACTGTCATCTCTCTCGGGTCACACTGCTGTCCTGTGCAGAGCCACAAGCTAAGCCCAGAGCCCATGGTCTCCCCACTCCATGCTGCAGGTACCACTTCACAAGATGTCAGATGTCTTCTGTTTGAATACTGCCCCTGCTGCTTTACAGCTACAAGATCTTGGGGAAAATGCCTTACTCTCTCTGAGCCTCAGTTTCCTTAACTAAAAAATACGGATAATGGTATTTACTCAAAAGGGTATGTGTGAAGCACGTATGAATATTCCTGGAACGCAGTAGCCAGGAACTAAATTTTGCGTTCCATTTATTTTGTGAGCCAGCATTATGGCAAGAGGAAGTGTGATGTGGTTCTGTTGTAGAGTACTAAGCAAGCATGGCAAGATTTTTTTTTTCCAACCGCACAACTGTCAGAAAATCTTGCCTTAGGCATTTGGGTATAGGGGTTAGGAGAAGGATGTGAGACTGTGGGATTTGTGTGCAGAATATCTGTGGGAAGAGAGACATTCCCAAGCATCCTGGATCATCCTACCCAATTCAGGTAAAAACAGGAGGGGAAAGAGGCATTGTTTATATAAGACATATAAATGAAGCCCTCACATCCTGTGGGGGCAGTTTTGTGTGTCCTTTGGAGCTGAAATTAATGGATATTTCCCTTTGAAGGATCAGCTCTGCAGGCAATATCAAAGGGACCTCATACTGTCTTTTTGTGAGGGATCATATTTATGTTTTCAATATGATGAATACCAGTTTGCCCCCCCCCGAAACTAGACACGTAAGCTTTGATAAGCTGACAAGAGGGGAGAGAAGACAACAGCCACAACCTTCCAATCTATAGCAGGCTCTTAAAAATAATGTGTGAGGGGCTTCCCTGGTGGCGCAGTGGTTGAGAGTCCGCCTGCCGATGCAGGGGACGCGGGTTCGTGCCCCGGTCCGGGAAGATCCCACATGCCTCGGAGCGGCTGGGCCCGTGAGCCATGGCCGCAGAGCCCGCGGCGTCCGGAGCCTGTGCTGCGCAGTGGGAGAGGCCACAACGGTGAGAGGCCCACGTACGGCAAAAAAAAAAAAAAAAAAAAAATGTGTGAGACAATAGTCCTGATAAGTTTTCTACAAAGTCACCCATTATATGCATGTGAAGAAGATAAGAAGCTACCACTCTGGGAGAAAAAAAGGGCCAAAAGGATAATCTTAATCATTGAACTGTACCACCGTATTGGTCTGAAGTTCTTTTAGAGTAGATCATGGAGGCAACATTTGAGGGGGGATTCTCAGTCTCACTGGCTGACTGTGCTTTATTAAAATCATTGAAGCATAGATGATTGCTGGACCTTTACTCTTCTTTCCTTACTTGGCGTTTGCTTTGAACCAAATCTTACTGGATATATAGGAGCACCCAGAGCCTTTGTTAGACTCATTGGTGTCCTCTCCACCCTTGGATTGCTTCTCTTCCAATGCTGTTTTCCTACCATGTGGTCTATTCCACACCAGTGGCCAGTCTCCAGCAATCGAATAATGAAAGCTCTGTAAAAGGTGCTACCAGTGTGTCCACAGAATTATGTGTTTCTAAGTCTTGCAAAAGCAAGATGTTTTGAGTGCAATCAATCACTCAAGATCACCTTCTCTTTCACTCTGACTTCCTCCCCATCACAATTTGTCAGCTGCTATCTGAGTGATGGGCATATTTCGGGTCTGGCTAAAAGGAAGTTGAACTGGGGATCCAAGTAGTTTAGTGGGATAGTTTTAAGTAGTTTGCAGTCCCTTTTGTAACCATCTGGGTGAGGAATGGCTTCTACAAATACTCCTACCACCTTGGATGGCTCACCAGCATGGATGGGGAGCTCAGGTGAGGGCCAGAGGTCCTAAGGATGTGAGCCAGTCCTATGGCATTCATCACAGGAAGTAATGGGGGTAGGTGGAGGGGAAAAAAGTGTTGAAGCAAGGTTTGAGAAGCTCAACTGTGGAAAATACTTACTTCAGCAGACATAAAATTGCGAGCAGAATATTGATGCCTAGCCAAGTATATTCTCTCTTGTCTGGAATATGCTTGATTATGTCAAATATCCAATTATAAACTCACTATATATATGAATAGTATGGAATAGATTTGATCAGAATTCTTGTGTTTGTAGAGCACAGGCTGTAGGCAGGACAGCAAGAATGTCTGTGTGAGAAGATGCATGTTTTTGGCATCCCATTCTGGATCTCGTCTTATTGTATCTGTTGCATCTTGTCCCAACAAAATTTGGTGGTTTCATGGGGGAAGGATGCACAAAATTGCCACCAAACACGAGAAACGCCCTGAGAAACAAGTGTTCTGGTGACAAAATTCTCACACACATTCATCAATAAGCCACAGTATGTGGTATAAGAGGAATTCACTTATCCAATTATGTAACACAATGCAATGTAGAAACATTAGAATTGTTCTTGTGTATGTCATAATTTCAGATTAGTTTTGTATTTTTTCCAGTTATTGTTCATACAAAAATTCAGGTGTGACAGGAAGGATGTATCTCTATTGAAAGCCAAAAGTGAAAATTGAAAGAAAATATTTGCAGTACTTGTCATCTTTAAAAAAAAAAGTAACTTCTGTAATTTCTTTACTCATTCTCCATAAATATTCACTTTTGTATTGAATTTTGTATTTTATTTTCCTTAAAGAGGGTCGCAACATTTGTATAAGCTTTAGGCCCTGTAAAACCTGGATCCTTCATTCCTTGTGTGGGCGTGTTCAGTAGGAGCTGGGCAGCTGGAGGAACGTGCGTAGAGGGGAAGCAGTGTGCTGAAATGGAAGGAGAAACCTTGATTCTACCACCTACAAGCTGTGCGGCTTCAGCAGGTTCCTCAGCCTCTCTAAACTTTAGTTTCCTCAGCTGTAAAGTTTGGATGGTCCTACTTCACAGGATTGCTGTAAAACCTAAAGGAATACTTAACACAGTGTGGGGCATGTGATCAACACTCCATAAATATTTTTACCCTGTTTTTCTTCTCTCTTGAATGGTTCGTGGGTTTATCTTAGGTCAGGGACCCAGGGGAGAAAATATTTTGTCTTTTCAAAATGAATTTTTTTTTTTACATCTTTATTGGAGTATAATTGCTTTACAATGGTGTGTTAGTTTCTGCTTTATAACAAAGTGAATCAGTTATACATATACGTATGTTCCCATATCTCTTCCCTCTTGCGTCTCCCTTCAAAATGAATTTTGATAAAAGGTTATTAAAAAGAGCTGGGGTTTTCCCTGTGATTCTTGTCTTTAACGAGCCCTAGACAAGATGAATCACCATGGTATTTTCTCTGAGTATAAAGCAAAGAATGAAGTGCTTTCATCAGTTATGTAGAGTATTGGGCCAAAAGTTCCAGTTCAGTGTGTCTGCCACCACACACACACACACACACACACACTCTCACAATCGTTTGATATGGCTCAAGGATTAGAGAATTCTGAATCACTGAAGTTTTTCTTCAAAACTTCATCTGTCAATCAAAAAATATTGATAAGCAAAGCCCCAAGTCATATGCTATATTCTCATGAGATGTAGGAATCTGGGAACTTGGGTTTGCGACTTGTGGGGTGTCCTTGTGAGCAAATAGCTTTTTGTGGGGTGTACCCTGCAACAAACAGCACAACCTTTCTGATAGGTTTGCTTCAGCCACATGCATGCAGAGATAGTCTCTGTGTGGTGGAGGGTGGGAAGTGGAAACCTAAAGTTCGCTAAATGCTGACTTGCTGTCAGAGTACGAGTTAGTCTGAAGAGCAGACTAGACTAATGTCTGTGATGCTGGACTATGAACTCTCTTCTTCGAGGGCAAGATACAAGAATCCTTTATTTTTTTCATTTCCTACCAGTGCTAGTACATAGTAGGTGTTTGTAGTATGCATCGAATTGATTTATAGTCTATCCACATACAGTAAAAGTAAAAAGAAAGACTTTTAAAGTGCCCAAAGGGTTTCCCTTTATGAAAGAAAACTGCAGCTTTTGATTAATAAGCATGATTATTACGTCCCTTGTCATGAAATTGTGGAAGGAGGGGAATGTTCTTCAAATGGGGAATCAGAACTGGTCTACTTCACACACTTTGCTGATAAGCTCTTCCTTCTCTGCGTGAAAGAAACCAAACGTAAGCAAGTTCAGGGACGTCTGAGAAGTTAGCATACTGTAAAGACCAAACAATCACAAGTAGACTGTCAGCTGAGCGAAGACAGGTGTGGACTCTAACCTGCAGGCAGTTAGAAAGAAACTTGTTCTGAGACTACCTCTGTCCCCCTGTAACTGGCACACGTGACTGATTCCTAGTGAAGAGGAATTGTTGGTCAAGTAGGAAAGAGTCTATGTAATATGTGTCCTGATGAGTTATACATTTGCCCTCGAATTAAGAAACCTGGGTGTGTATAGCTTATCCATATTTTATTTGAGGCCATCTTGGTCAATTTTCCTGCTTTCTAAACTACTGAGTGAAATAAACTCACTCAGGTGTTGTCAAAGTGAACCCACCAAATCTGGCTGACATCTTGGTGTCTGGGCGAGATCCACCTGGGATGTACTCTATTTGGCTGCTAACACACACACACACACACACACACACACACACACACACACACACATACTTGTTTAGAAATATTTATCCATGCCCACTGTGTGACAGGGGTGTGAGCAGGCACGATCCTGTCCCCAATGCAGAACAAATGAGCACACGGCCATGTCACTTATTTGGCTATTGCAGGAGACCTGGACCTTATCCTAAGCTTCTAGCAGTGTTTCCAGAGGTGGCTGGGCTTGCTCTCCCAAAGGACAAGACATGCAGGTTACCACTGAGACAAATGCCCCATCCATTGTCTTCTGGGCCACTTAAACCTTGATCTATTAATTAATCATATGAAACAATAGAAAAAGTTTAAGAGAAAGATAGTCTCAAATAGCCATATTTTCAATTTAGAATATTTAACAGAAGTTAATTGATAATTTTAAGGCCCTTAATGATAACTACCCTTAATTACATCAGTTTGCTTTGGACTGAGATTCCTGGGATAAGTTTTATTTCTAGTTGGAAAAGAGCATTGAAATAGTACTTACCTTATATTGTCAAATTTTTAGTGCTTGGGTATTTGGAGTCACACAGCTGTACTCTTTGTGAGTTCAGGAATGTTAGTTATTTCAGACTGCACCGTGACTGGCTACAGCTAGTTGAATAAAATTCCTGCAGTTCATCCATTCTTCTTCTACCAGCAGGTGTCATTATGGAAATATGAAAATACTGTAAATTCCAAAGTTGTAGGAACTGGCTGTAAGAAAGAGCAGTAGCACTTTGGATATTAAAAAACAAAAAGAAATCATTTGGTGCTAACCAAGGGCAGCATGTTTAATTACTAATTTGGCAATGTTCTACAATATAATGTAACTGGCACAGGATTTCAAGGCACATATGTAATTTATTTTAATTAAATTAAGCAAATATTTATTAAAACCTACTCTAGGCTCACAGGAGTCTCAAAAGAAAACTAAGACAATTTTTATCCTTAAGGAGCTGGCATGATATGTGGGGAGAAAAGGATACTTTCATGAAATTACAGTGAGCAGAATGAATTAGTCCTTTTTTTAACATGCTGGATTGAAGTGCATAGATAATAAAGGTAGCAAAAGTTCCAGTTGGAGCGGCTATGTAGTATTGTTGATTCTGGGCTCTTCAAAGAATATTTTTTACATATTTAAGTAGAGAGGAGCTTCAAAATTATTTGGAAACTAGATGGCTCATTCTTTCCTTTCTTGCTAACTACTATCACCTATCTTTCTCCATACATCTAAAGTAATAATTACAATAATTACATATGTATTGGTTAACCAAGCATGTAGTAATTGGTTGTAATAGTTTGCTATAATCAACTGATTAATATGATCAAATCTTTCTAAAAACTAAGGTAAACAATACAAGTGGGCATTTTTACAGGGAGACTTACACCAGGAGCCTGGGTAAGAGAATTAGTGTACTAGATCAGGAGCAATGCTTCATCTACTCTATTTCCCCCTCTAGACTCTGAGTTCTTCCAAGGCATGGGATATGTGGCATTCCTCTTTGCATTCCCGCTACTCTAATTCTGTATCAGTACATGTTTGTTGAATGGCTAGATGAATGACAATATCACCAAAGAATAGGGTATTGGCAATCCTTCCTACGTTATGTCGTTAGAATGTGTGTTGATATTAGACTAAGAAACCTCAGGTTGAATAATTCAGAAAACTGGATTGAAAAGTTGAGAGCATAGATCCTAAAGTTTTCTCCTTTGATTCCGTTAGTCCACCCAAGGAAACTTGTCTCAAAAATTATTTCTGAATACTCTATAAAGGACATTATAATTCATCTAAATAGAATGTGCTTAAATTTAGACCAAAGGATGTATGTATTATTCTTTATTTCATAACCTCTTCAATAGCTTGTTTCTGTGGTAGTAATCAATATTTTTCAATGAAGGCAGCATGTTTACTGTACTCATACTAGTTCTTTTTATTTGAAGGTCATTCTTAATTCACCAGCTGCTGCATGATGAAGATGATGTTCTCAGCCTCCTTTGGTAGATTGAACTAGCTATCATTTTTGCCTCACTTACTTAAATCTCTAGCTGTTTACTGGACTTTCCCATCTTGCTTTTTTCTCTTGTCACCTCCAGCTTAACATGTAAAGAGGGAAATCATATTAGTTTGTAAACCACTTCCTTCTGTTGGTCATACCTTTTCTTTTAATGGTACCATCATTTTTCCAGTCGCAGGCTAAAAACTTTGACGTTTTCTTTTTGTTAAATCCGTCCCCATCCAGTCATTCAACAAATCATTTATATTTCCTTTGTGTTGCTTTGTTATAAGTTCTTTTCTTCCTTTCTATTTCCATTACCAGGACTCTGGGTTAGACCATGCATGGATGAAATAGCCTCCTGGATCATCCTGTTATGTTTCTCCTCTTTTTTTACTCCATCAATGACTGTGAACATTTTAGTTAGAATAATTCAAACATCAGCACGAAGTCCATACTCTTTATGAGAGTTGCCATGGATCCTCATCATATGCTATCTGGTAACTACTCTAACTCAAATCTTGTATACTTCAAATGCTTTGCTCCAGTCATGTGGAAAAATGCAACCTCCCAATCCATGAATTCTCTCTCCGACTTCTAGATTTTTTTTTTTTAAATGGGGTAAAATATACGTACCATAAAACTTACCATTCTAAGAGTTTTTAAGGGGGCAGTTCAGTGGCCTTAAGTACATTCACATTGTTGTGCAACCATCACCACTATCCATCTTCAGAAGTTTCTAATCTTCTCAAACTGAAACTCTAGTCCCGTCCCAGCAGACAACAGCTCTCCATCTCCCTCTCCTCCAGCCCATGACAAATACTATTCTACTTTCTGTCTTTATGAATTCAACTAGGTACCTCATGTAAATGGAATTATATAATATTTGTCCTTTCGTGCCTGGCTTGTTTCACTTAGCATAATGTCTTCAAGGTTCATCTATGTTGTAGCACGTGTCAGAATTTTCTTCCTTTTTAAGGCTCAGTAATCGTCCATTGTATGTACATACCATATTTTGTTTATCCATATCCATCAAGGGACATTTGGATTGTTTTAACATATCTTACTAATTGCAAACAGGTTAATCTTCCTATACCTTACTTCAGTCATGTTACTTGACTGCTCAGAAGTCTTCAATGAGTTCGTTCCTTCTTACAGACAGGATCAGCTGCAGCTTTCACAGCCTACACCCACTGCTTTCCCCTGTCTGGGTCCTGACCTATGTATAGAATATTATCATCTGTTATTAATCTTCAACACTTATTTATGAAATAAATAGTTTTTGAGTGTCTGGTATATGTTGGGCCCTGATATAAGTGCTGCTGATGCAGCAGTAAACAAAATAGACTCGGTGCCTCTCCTCACGCAGCTGACTTCAGAAAATGATGGAGGCACATCTTTTAAAATAAAGTATATCAATGTACATTCTATTAGCCAATCTTTTAGTGTAGGGTCAAGGCATTTTTTTGAAAATGGGCCTGCTGATTATTCATATCATCTCTCACACAAACCATACTCAAAGTGAATCACCTATGATTTCCAGTTTCAGTTTCTTTAAATAGGAGCAAGATCTTAAAGATACTTGTGATATAACGAGTGCAGAGTCCTTGTGTATTTTTATTCTTCTTCCCTGTCATTAACAGTTATATCACTCATAGCCAATTTAAGAGCAGATTTTCTTAGCAACTCATCTTTACTGATTCCTTAAAGTAATTTGATTTGCTTTTTCAAATATAACTCTCTTTTCATATTTTATCAGATAACATAATATTTAATTGAATTATATAATTATAAGAAGTACAAGTGGCACAACGTTACTACCAGTTGACCCTTGGAAAGCCTACCATGCAACTGATGGGAGAAGAAACCTGCAGGCTTATGACAGAGGATCCTGCTGGCCATGAGCACTAAGGATGCCGTGGTATCAGCTAGTATGTTTTCCTGAGGCCGTAGGGGACTCTATGTCCTTTGTATGTATAGGACTTTAGTGCAGGTTAAATATATAGTCTTTAGGGCAGGTGGCTAGAAGGACTTTTACTGTATTTGTTCATTCTTATAGACAATGGTGTATACATGCTTACTATCTTATAATACAGCAAGAGTTGAGGAGCGATCTATCAGAAATTGGTAGAATTTGTACAGTAGAACTGCACAGAATTGGTAGATTTCCTTCAGGTTCAAACGCACAAATTCTTTCTATTCAAATAACAGGAACAGGAAACTTACATTTGATGTAAATTTACACAGAGATCCAGCGCCTGGGGTAATGAGGGTAGAGGGTGGCGAAGGGGCAGGGTCTTCGACTGTCACAATTGGCCACTTTATCTCTGGGCGGATGAATTTCTTCACACGGACCATCTCTGCCAGGAACTCCACTGCTCCACCAAGAGTTGCAGCCCCCTGTGAGGGAGGCTCACTTCACGTGTCTGCCCATCCTCTGGCTGCCGTTGACCTCCTCTAAGTGTGTGCCAGTGGCGTTCTGTCAGGGTCTCCTCCGCTTACTTCTGCATGTGTGTATGAGAAAGAATTGCGTGTGGAGGTGGGAGCTGGGATTCAGGCCCTGTGCCTCAGACATGTGTCCACCAGAAATTCCTCAACAGTTCCGACAGTGGACGCTCCCTCCCTACTTTCCAGTACTGATGCAGGCTTCTCCTGTTTTTATATTCCATTTGTCATTTCCATGGAAATCCATACTTAAGGGGTTGGAAACCTCTCATCTTTTATCCCAAAGCTCTCTTCCTCTTTGCCTCAAACTCTGCCTTTTAGGCTCTTGGACCGGGCTGTACAGTGTATTTTTCCTCTGCTATTGTCAGATGATAAATAAACTATAGGTCAGAGTTAGGCAACCAGCAGCTCTTTATTTCTCAGTGTTAGTGCCGTTAAGTTATTCTTCCTATTCCGTCTCAAGGCAATGGAATAACAATACTGATAAGTTATTTTAGGCTGTGCTTGATGGTTTTACTGTGCTTTATTGCTTCATTTAATGAGATAAATAACCGGACTAATTGAGAGGGATGTTTTTGGAAAAGAACATTAACTGAGGTAAGAAAGGAGTTGGATTCTGCTTTCTACTTTCCCTTTCTGGCAGTCCTCGTCTGGGTACTTTATTTTATTATTATAATTTTTAAAAATTAGTTTCTGCTTTATAACAAAGTGAATCATTTATACATATACATATGTTCCCATATCTCTTCCCTCTTGCATCTCCCTCCCTCCCACCCTCCCTATCCCACCCCTCTAGGTGGTCACAAAGCACCGAGCTGATCTCCCTGTGCTATGCAGCTGCTTCCCACTAGCTATCTACCTTACATTTGGTAGTGTATATAAGTCAATGCCACTCTCTCATTTTGTCATAGCTTACCCTTCCCCCTCCTCATATCCTCAAGTCCATTCTCTAGTAGGTCTGTGTCTTTATTACTGTCTTTCCCCTAGGTTCTTCATGACATTTTTTTCCCCTTAAATTCCATATATACATGTTAGCATATGGTATTTGTCCTTCTCTTTCTGACTTACTTCACTCTGTATGACAGACTCTAGGTCTATCCACCTCATTACAAATAGCTCAATTTCGTTTCTTTTTATGGCTGAGTAATATTCCATTGTATATATGTGCCACATCTTCTTTATCCATTCATCTGACAATGGGCACTTAGGTTGCTTCCATCTCCGGGCTATTGTAAATAGAGCTGCAATGAACATTTTGGTACATGACTCTTTTTGAATTATGGTTTTCTCAGGGTATATGCCCAGTAGTGGGATGGCTGGGTCATATGGTAGTTCTGTTTGTAGTTTTTTAAGGAAGCTCCATACTGTTCTCCACAGTGGCTGTATCAATTTACATTCCCACCAACAGTGCAAGAGGGTTGCCTTTTCTCCACACCCTCTCCAGCATTTATTGTTTCTAGATTTTTTGATGATGGCCATTCTGACTGGTGTGAGATGATATCTCATTGTAGTTTTGATTTGCATTTCTCTAATGATTACTGATGTTGAGCACACTTTCATGTGTTTGTTGGCACTCTGTATATCTTCTTTGGAGAAATGTCTATTTAGGTCTTCTGCTCATTTTGGATTCGGTTGTTTGGTTTTTGATATTGAGCTGCATGAGCTGCTTCTAGATTGTGGAGATTAATCCGTTGTCAGTTGCTTCATTTGCAACTACTTTCTCCCATTCTGAGGGTTGTCTTTTGGTCTTGTTTATGGTTTCCTTTGCTGTGCAAAAGCTTTTAATTTTCATTAGGTCCCATTTGTTTATTTTTGTTTTTATTTCCATTTCTCTAGGAGGTGGATCAAAAAGGATCTTGCTGTGATTTATGTCATAGAGTGTTCTGCCTATGTTTTCCTCTCAGAGTTTGATAGTTTCTGGCCTTACATTTAGGTCTTTAATCCATTTTGAGCTTATTTTTGTGTATGGTGTTAGGGAGTGTTCTAATCCCATACTTTTACATGTACCTGTCCAGTTTTCCCAGCACCACTTATTGAAGAGGCTGGCCTTTCTCCACTGTACATTCCTGCCTCCTTAATCAAAGATAAGGTGACCATATGTGCGTGGGTTTATCTCTGGGCTTTCTATCCTGTTCCATTGATCTTTCTGTTTTTGTGCCAGTACCATACTCTCTAGATTACTGTAGCTTTGTAGTATAGGCTGAAGTCAGGGAGCCTGATTCCTCCAGCTCTGTTTTTCTTTCGCAAGATTGCTTTGGCTATTCGGGGTCTTCTGTGTTTCCATACAAATTGTAAAATTTTTTGTTTTAGTTCTGTGAAAAATGCCATTGGTAATTTGATAGAGATTGCATTGAATCTGTAGATTGCTTGGGTAGTATAGTCATTTTCACAATGCTGATTCTTCTAATCCAAGAACATGGTGTATTGCTCCATCTATTTGTATCACCTTTAATTTCTTTCATCAGTGTCTTATAGTTCTCTGCATACAGGTCTTTTGTCTCCTTAGGTAGGTTTATTCCTAGGTATTTTATTCTTTTTCTTGCAATGGTAAATGGGAGGGTTTCCTTAATTTCTCTTTCACATTATTCATCATTAGTGTATAGGAATGTAAGAGATTTCTGTGCATTAATGTTGTATTCTGCTACTTTACCAAATTCATTGATTAGCTCTAGTAGTTTTCTGGTAGCATCTTTAGGATTCTCTATGTATAGTATCATGTCATCTGCAAACAGTGACAGCTTTACTTCTTCTTTTCCGATTTGGATTCCTTTTATTTCCTTTTCTTCTCTGATTGCTGTGGCTAAAACTTCCAAAACTATGTTGAATAAGAGTGGTGAGAGTGGGCAACCTTGTCTTGTTCCTGACCTTAGTGGAAATGCTTTCAGTTTTTCGCCATTGAGGATGATGTTGGCTGTGGGCTTGTCATATACGGCCTTTATTATATTGAGGAAAGTTCCCTCTACACCTACTTTCTGCAGGGTTTTTATCATAAATGGGTGTTGAATTTTGTCAAAAGCTTTCTCTGCATCTATTGAGATGATCATATGGTTTTTCTCCTTCAATTTGTTAATATGGTTAATCACATTGATAGATTTGCGTATATTGAAGAATCCTTGCATTCCTGGAATAAACCCCACTTGATCATGGTGTATGATCCTTTTAATGTGCTGTTGGATTCTGTTTGCTAGTATTTTGTTGAGGATTTTTGCATCTATGTTCATCAGTGATATTGGCCTGTAGTTTTCTTTCTTTGTGACATCCTTGTCTGGTTTTGGTATCAAGGTGATGGTGGCCTCGTAGAATGAGTTTGGGAGTGTTCCTCCCTCTGCTATATTTTGGAAGAGTTTGAGAAGGATAGGTGTTAGCTCTTCTCTAAATGTTTGATAGAATTCGCCTGTGAAGCCATCTGGTCCTGGGCTTTTGTTTGTTGGAAGATTTTTAATCACAGTTTCAATTTCAGTGTTTGTGATTGGTCTGTTCATATTTTCTATTTCTTCCTGATTCAGTCTTGGCAGGTTGTGCATTTCTAAGAATTTGTCCATTTCTTCCAGGTTGTCCATTTTATTGGCATAGAGTTGCTTGTAGTAATCTCTCATGATCCTTTGTATTTCTGCAGTGTCAGTTGTTACTTCTCCTTTTTCATTTCTAATTCTATTGATTTGAGTCTTCTCCCTTTTTTACTTGAAGAGTCTGGCTAATGGTTTATCAATTTTGCTTATCTTATCAAAGAACCAGCTTTTAGTTTTATTGATCTTTGTTATCATTTCCTTCATTTCTTTTTCATTTATTTCTGATCTGATTTTTATGATTTCTTTCCTTCTGCTAACTTTGGGGTTTTGTTGTTCTTCTTTCTCTAATTGCTTTAGGTGCAAGGTTAGGTTGTTTATTCGAGTTGTTTCCTGTTTCTTAAGGTAGGATTGTATTGCTATAAACTTCCCTCTTAGAACTGCTTTTGCTGCATCCCATAGATTTTGGGTCATCGTGTCTCCATTGTCATTTGTTTCTAGGTATTTTTTATTTCCTCTTTGATTTCTTCAGTGATCACTTCGTTATTAAGTAGTGTATTGTTTAGCCTCCATGTGTTTGAATTTTTTACAGATCTTTTCCTGTAATTGATATCTAATCTCATAGAGTTGTGGTCGGAAAAGATATCTTGATACAATTTCAATTTTCTTAAATTTACCAAGGCTTGATTTGTGACCCAAGATATGATCTATCCTGGAGAATGTTCCATGAGCACTTGAGAAAAATGTGTATTCTGTTGTTTTTGGATGGAGTGTCCTATAAATATCAATTAAGTCCATCTTGTTTAATGTATCATTTAAAGCTTGTGTTTCCTTATTTATTTTCATTTTGGATGATCTGTCCATTGGTGAAAGTGGGGTGTTGAAGTCCCCTACTATGAATGTGTTACTGTCGATTTCCCCTTTTATGGCTGCTAGTTTTTGCCTTATGTATTGAGGTGCTCCTATGTTGGGTGCATAAATATTTACAATTGTTATATCTTCTTCTTGGATCGATCCCTTAATCATTATGTAGTGTCCTTCTTTGTCTCTTCTGATAGTCCTTATTTTAAAGTCTATTTTGTCTGATATGAGAATTGCTACTCCAGCTTTCTTTTGGTTTCCATTTGCATGGAATATCTTTTTCCATCCCCTTACTTTCAGTCTGTATGTGTCTCTAGGTCTGAAGTGGGTCTCTTGTAGACAGCATATATATGGGTCTTGTTTTTGTATCCATTCAGCCAATCTGTGTCTTTTGGTGGGAGCATTTAGTCCATTTACATTTAAGGTAATTATCGATATGTATGTTCCTATTCCCATTTTCTAAATTGTTTTGGGTTCGTTATTATAGGACTTTTCCTTCTCTTGTGTTTTTGTCTAGAGAAGTTCCTTTAGCATTTGTTGTAAAGCTGGTTTGGTGGTGCTGAACTCTCTCAGCTTTTGCTTGTCTGTAAAGGTTTTAATTTCTCCATCAAATCTGAATGAGATCCTTGCTGGGTAGAGTAATCTTGGTTGCAGGTTTTTCTCCTTCATCACTTTCAATATGTCCTGCCACTGCCTTCTGGCTTGCAGAGTTTCTGCTGAAAGATCAGCTGTTAACCTTATGGGGATTCCCTTGTGTGTTATTTGTTGTTTTTCCCTTGCTGCTTTTAATATGTTTTCTTTGTATTTAATTTTTGACAGTTTGATTAATATGTGTCTTGGTGTATTTCTCTTTGGATTTATCCTGTATGGGACTCTCTGTGCTTCCTGGACTTGATTAACTATTTCCTTTCCCATATTAGGGAAGTTTTCAACTATAATCTCTTCACATATTTTCTCAGTCCCTTTCTTTTTCTCTTCTTCTGGAACACCTATAATTCGAATGTTGGTGTGTTTAATGTTGTCCCAGAGGGCTCTGAGACTGTCCTCAGTTCTTGTCATTCTTTTTTCTTTATTCTGCATGAGTTATTTCCACTATTCTATCTTCCAGGTCACTTATCTGTTCTTCTGCCTCAGTTATTCTGCTATTGATCCCATCTAGAGTATTTTTAATTTCATTTACTGTGTTCTTCATCATTGTTTGTTTCATCTTTAGTTCTTCTAGGTCCTTGTTAAATGTTTCTTGCATTTTGTCTATTCTCTTTCCAAGATTTTGGATCATCTTTATATCATTGTTCTGAATTCTTTTTCAGGTAGACTGCCTATTTCCTCTTCATTTGTTAGGTCTGGTGGGTTTTTATCTTGCTCCTTCATCTGCTGTGTGTTTTTCTGTCTTCTCATTTTGCTTGTTACTGTGTTTGGGGTCTCCTTTTGGCAGGCTGCAGGTTCGTAGTTCCTGTTGTTTTTGGCGTCTGTCCCCAGTGGCTAAGGTTAGTTCAGTGGGTTGTGTAGGCTTCCTGGTGGAGGGTACTAGTGCCTGTGTTCTGGTGGATAGGGCTGGATCTTGTCTTTCTGGTGGGCAGGTCCACGTTTGGTGGTGTGTTTTGGGGTATCTGTGGACTTATTATGATTTTAGGCAGCCTCTCTGCTAATGGGTGGGGTTGTGTTCCTGTCTTGCTAGTTGTTTGGCATAGGATGTCCAGCACGGCAGCTTGATGGTCGTTGAGTGAAGCTGGGTGCTGTTGTTGAGATGGAGATCTTTGGGAGATTTTCGCCGTTTGATATTATGTGGAGCTGGGAGGTCTCTTTTTGACCAGTGTCCTGAAGTTGGCTCTCCCACCTCAGAGGAAAGCACTGACTCCTGGCTGTAGCACCAAGAGCCTTTCATCCACACAGCTCAGAATAAAAGGAAGAAAAAGTAGAAAGAAAGAATTAGTAAAAGTAGAAAGAAAGAAAGGAAGAAAGAAAGAAAGGTGGGAGGGAGGGAGGGAGGAAGGGAGGAAGGAAGGAAGGAGGGAAGGAAGAAAAAAGAAAGAAAGAAGATAAAGTAAAATAAAATAAAATAAAATGTAATAAAGTTATTAAAATAAAAAAATAATTATTAAGAAAAAATTTTTTTTAAAAAAAGGATGGATAGAACCCTAGGACAAATGGTGGAAGCAAAGCTATACAGACAAAATCTCACACAGAAGCATACACATACACACTCACAAAAAGAGGAAAAGGGGAAAAAATCATAAATCTTGCTCTCAACGTTCACCTCCTCAATTTGGGATGATTTGCTGTCTATTCAGGTATTCCACAGATGCAGGGTACATTAAGTTGATTGTGGAGCTTTAATCCGCTGCTTCTGAGGCTGCTGGGAGAGATTTCCCTTTCTCTTCTTTGTTCTTACAGCTCCCAGGGGCTCAGCTTTGGATTTGGCCCCTACTCTGCGTGTCGGTCGCCGGAGGGCGTCTGTTCTTCGCTCAGACAGGAAAGGGTTAAAGGAGCAGCTGATTCGGGTCTTTGGCTCACTCAGGCTGCGGGGAGGGAGGGGCACGGAGTGCGGGGCGGGCCTGCGGCAGCAGAGGCCGGCATGACGTTGCACCAGCCTGAGGCGCGCCGTGCGTTCTCCCGGGTAAGTTGTCCCTGGATCCCGGGACCCTGGCAGTGGGTGGCTGCACAGGCACCCCGGAAGGGGGGTGTGGATAGTGACCTGTGCTCGCACACAGGCTTCTTGGTGGCGGCAGCAGCTGCCTTAGCGTCTCATGTCCGTCTCTGTGGTCCGCGCTGTTAGCCGCGGCTCGCGCCCGTCTCTGGAGCTCCTTTAAGCAGAGCTGTTAATCCCCTCTCCTCGCGCACCAGGAAACTGAGATAAGAAAAAGTCTCTTGCCTCTTCGGCAGCTCCAGACTGTTCCCCGGAATTCCTCCCGTCTAGCCGTGGCGCACTAGCCCCCTTCAGGCTGTGTTAACACCGCCAACCCCAGTCCTCTCCCGGCGCTCCGACCGAAGCCGAGCCCTCAGGACAAGCCTCTCGGGCTGGTGAGGGCCGGTCGGCCCTGATCCTCTGTGCGGGAATCTCTCCGCTTTGCCCTCCGCACCCCCGTTGCTGTGCTGTCCTCCGCGGCTCCGAAGCTCCCCGCTCCGCCACCTGCAGTCTCCACCCGCGAAAGGGCTTCCTAGTGTGTGGAAACCTTTCCTCCTTCACAGCTCCCTCCCACTGGTGCCGGTCCCGTCCCTATCCTTTTGTCTCTGTTTATTCTTTTTTGTTTTGCCCTGCCCAGGTACGTGGGGGGGTTTCTTGCCTTTTGGGAGGTCTGAGGTCTTCTGCCAGCGTTCAGTAGGTGTTCTGTAGGAGTTGTTCCATGTGTAGATGTATTTCTGGTGTATCTGTGGGGAGGAAGGTGATCTCCGCGTCTTACTCTTCCGCCATCTTCCTTTTACTCTTCTGCCATCTTTCTATAATTTTTTATTTTTGGCTGTGTTGGGTCTTTGTTGCTGCGTGTGGGCTTGCTCTAGTTGTGGCAAGCGGGGGCTACTCCTCGTTGCAGTGTGCAGGCCTCTCACTGCAGTGGCTTCTCGTTGCAGAGCACGGGCTCTAGGCACATGGGCTTCGGCAGTCGCAGCATGCGGGCTCAGCAGTTGTGGCTCATGGGCTCTAGAGCGCAGTCTCAGTAGTTGCGGTGCATGGGCTTAGTTGCTCCATGGCATGTGGGATCTTCCTGGATCAGGGCTCGAACCCGTGTCCCCTGCATTGGCAGGCCGATTCTTAACCACTGAGCAACCAGGGAAGACCTGGGTACTTTTAAATCATCTGGTATCAGCTTTGTCTCACACAAGTACAGGTACATCAGGACATTAGCTTATCAGTGCTCACTGTTATTTTATTTTTCTTTTGATAAATATAGTTTTTGATAGAACAGAAAGATCAATAAACAATGTCAAGGAGAGCAAAGACCTTGGTCTCAGTCTTGAGGATAGCTTGCAGAAAACAGTGGCTGGGATTTCCTTGTCTTTGATCTTGTTTTCTAACTGCCCAAATCTGCATTGTCACAGATGGGCATACTTTTGCAGATCAAGGAAAAGATGAATCCTGTGGCTTAGGAACAACGGTTTCTTCAATTCCTTAACTGCAGGCAGGATATGGTCTTTTTGGGAAATGGCAACTGGACTGCAGGCATCTTTCTTCCCTCAGAAGAGGAAATGGATCCTCAGTCAACCTTACCATATACAACCCTTGCTTTATGTTAACCTGTGTTGAAATCTTATAGATTCTGTCCTCGATTTCTGAACTCGAAAATCTCTTGTAATACTATACATTACCCTTACTGGCTTCCCTTTTTGAGCTCTAGTGAATAATCCAAGTGTTCTCAAATTTCTGATATAAATATGTTCCTCCAGGGATCTGCAGTGAAAATGAAGTGTTGTTTTACCACTGAATACTGTGTGAACCCAGTCCCTGCTTTGATTTTGAAACTGACCATATTTGAGGCAATTCTCCTGCTTACAGCTAGGGCTGAATTCTCTTCTTTTCATTGCCTCTGGGGCTGGGAGCCTCTGATTGCATGAAGGTGGGGTGAGAACTGTGACCTGCCATAAGAAAAGGAAAAGTCGGTGCTTACTCACCCAGTGAACCAGGGACCCTCAAGAAAAAGGGCACTGGAAACAATCCCCCCTTAAGACAATCAAACATAAGAAATGCACAGCAGAGTGCTGTGTACATAATAGATGCTCAATCAGTATTTGTTGAATAATAGATGGATGCAGCAGAGGGCAGCAGTCATGCTACGCCCAGCTCGGCCTCTCTGGTGGCAGCCTCCATCTCTGTTTATCCTCTCAGACCTTAATTCTTCATCCCTTGCCCTCTCATCACTGCTGTCCCATTGTTGCTCTGGCTTATCTTCTCTAACCCAGGGGAAAAGACAAGGCCTAGTTTGGGAATCACATTCTTAGGCAGGATTGGATTGATGGCAATTATAGGACATAAAATGAGGATGCTTCAGAATCAGATCCCTATGCAGCTTCTTTCAAATGCAGACATAGACACCTGCCTCTACCTTGGGCTTTCCTGTCCTGATGCTTCAGTAGGTGGGATGGTCATTGGTGGCCAGAGGGCTTTCGTGGAAGAGTGACTATTCAGTGTCCAAGTTGGGCTTCTAATGCTTTGTAAGCCAAGGGGTTTAAAATCATCTGTGTTCACAGCACATCTTATTCCAGCAAGCTTTGGATGAATTGCATGCTGTTGACTCTGGAACTGGGACATGTTCTCCTGTAGCTTCTCACCTTTTTAGAACATGGTTTGTGTCTGTTGTGTTGTGTCACTTCTGGCTTTCATAGGGCCACAACTATTTGTTAAGCAGTGGAAACCGAGTGTGGCTTTTCTTAAACTCTTCTGAGGCAGTGTCTACTCTGGAGGAGGTTTCTCTTTTCTCCACCTTTAGGATAATTCTGAGAATTCAAGGAAATTTTGGTATCTTTTGGACTTTCAACAAAGAGTATTTGCTGGTAAGATTAAATATTCATGCAGATTTACTGTGAGTGACACTGGATCTTCAGTTGTAGGGTCAAGTTCAACACTTTGATTAGGGTCAAGTTCACTTCGATGTGTCTTCTTTCCCACTGTGTTTTTTCTTCTGACTAGATTGGAATCTTATCAACTGTATGTTTAGCTTAAACAAATACAATTATACTTAGATAATTTTGCTCCCCACTCCAACCAGTGAGTGCTTGCTTTGGGGCACACAGGAGATGATAGAAAAGAGCCTGCCGTTCCCTGTGTTGTCTTAGTTCCCATGTGCTGCTCATGGTGTGAACTTTTCCTTGTGTTGAGAGTGATTTTAATGTTGATTGGTACAACATATTTTTGTTACCACATAGTCTCTAAACAGAAGCTAGGTCTCTGGTTTTAACCAAAACCATGGTCATCTGTTCTACCTTTGGAGGAAAATATGGATGTGTTGGCCTGAACTGAGGGACTGTGTGTCTCCAACATGGTACCCTCCTTAGGGATTTTCAAGGGTCTTTTTTTTTTTAAACATCTTTTTTGGAGTATAATTGCTTTACAATTGTGTGTTAGTTTCTGCTTTATAATAAAGTGAATTAGCTATACATATACATATATCCCCATATCCCTTCCCTCTTGCATCTCCCTCCCTCCCACTCTCCCTATCCCACCCCTCTAGGTGGTCACAAAGCACCGAGCTGATCTACCTGTGCTATGCGGCTGCTTCCCACTAGCTATCTATTTTATATTTGGTAGTGTATATATGTCAATGCTACTCTCTCACTTCATCCCATCTTACCCTTCCCCCTCCCTGTGTCCTCAAGTCCATTCTCTACTTCTGTGTCTTTATTCTTGTCTTGCCCCTAGGTTCATCAGAACCATTTTTTTTCTCTCTCTTTCTGACTTACTTCACTCTGTATGACAGACTCTAGGTCCATCCACCTCACTATAAATAATTCAATTTCGTTTCTTTTTATGGCTGAATAATATTCCATTGTATATATGTGCCACATCTTCTTTATCCATTCATCTGCTGATGGACACTTAGGTTGCTTCCATGTCCTGGCTGTTGTAAATAGAGCTGCAGTGAACATTGTGGTACATGATTCTTTTTGAATTATGGTTTTCTCAGGGTATATGCCCAGTAGTGAGATTGCTGGGTCTATTTTTAGTTTTTTAAGGAACCTCCATACTGTTCTCCATAGTGGCTGTATCAATTTACATTCCCACCAACAGTGCAAGAGGGTTCTCAAGGGTCATTTTGATCATATGTAATTTTAGCCCTAAGCACTGGTTTTAGAATATGTCCCCTAAGATATTACACTATAGTAGTGTCTGATTTCTCTTTATGGTGCCTTTTGTGGCATAATTCAGAGTGGTGATATTTTGTGTTCCTTTTTCTTTTTTTTTTTTTTTTTTGGTACGCAGGCCTCTCACTATTGTGGCCTCTCCCGTTGCGGAGCACAGGCTTGGGACGCGCAGGCTCAGCGGCCATGGCTCAAGGGCCCAGCTGCTCCGCGGCATGCGGGATCCTCCCGGACCGGGGTACGAACCCGTGTCCCCTGCATCGGCAGGCGGACTCTCAACCACTGCGCCACCAGGGAAGCCCTTGTGTTCCTTTTTTATTGTAAAACATTTTCTAGTCTTCCTAGGTGATGAGAATATAATTGGAGCTGGTAGTTGTTGCCTTCTCTACATGTGCTATATAGGGTCTATATAACCTTACTGTTGATCTGCAATATTATGGAGGAAACTTAGAGCCACGCCTGGAGTCAAAATATTGGACACATCCCAAGTTGCTTTTTTAGAGTTAATTGATGGATGCTTATGTCACAGGATACTAACAGTCATAAAAATAAGCTAAGATTTCACCAAAGCTCAGTCTTTCCACATTCTGCTTATTGTGGATCGTAAGTTGTTATAATAAGAGGAAAGGTCTGCACTGAAAGGGGCTTGGGAAATATGTTGAAATCTGAAGATGGACTTTGCCTAAATGAAACTCACACAAAGCCAGGCTTCCTTGTATAGGTCTAATCTCTTGTAAGTGCAACTTTCAGCAACGGTCTAATTCCAGAAACCTTGAAGAATAATGTAAATATTTACCCTAAGTTTTACTTTAAAAATATTGCAGTATAGGGATTTCACGTAGTGAAACCATACAGAAAGCTTCCTAAAATTTCCCTTTGCACCTCTTTCCTTCTTGCCAGTTTCGTACTCAGGACAACTGCGAAAATCTCTCTCTTGTTCTGCGAAGAGTGTACTTCTGGGTGGCTCTCCCATCCTGTGCTCTCCCACACCACACACTGGTCTCCTCTGGAATGTGTACTCTCTAGCTCAGGCGGGTTTTCTTGTGAGCATAAGCTACCCTTGCTCCAGAATTCTTGTGAATGGAAATTTCAAATCAGTATGAAAGTTTTGCTCTTATTTACACTTTGATCTTGGCTTGAGACATACTGCTTGCTCTTACATTGATATAATGTGTTCAGTCAAGTCCTCTAAGACCCTGCAAACCAGATCAGTCTGCCTTCATTCTTTCATTAAATCGGTGGGGCCACTAAGAGGGGAGGTGTACAGTTATAGTTACAGTATATACCAGACGGTGGGCCCAAAGCATCACTCCTCCCTTCCCCTCTTGGTCTCTCCTTAGAAATTATGTTGTTTAAAACAGCCTGCTGCCAGAAGGCTGTATGAAGGTCGTAGATTTAGATGTAAATGGCCCTGACTGAATGTGGCAGCTCTGAATATGGCGGTGTCAGTGGGGACTTATTTCCTTTTAAGTCTGTGTGTGACTTTTACCCCAGGTCATTCTTTTTTTTTTTTTTTCTTTCGTTATGCGGGCCTCTCACTGTTGTGGCCTCTCCCATTTGCGGAGCACAGGCCCCAGACGCGCAGGCCCAGCGGCCATGGCTCACGGGCCCAGCCGCTCCGCGGCATGTGGGATCCTCCCGAAACGGGGCACGAACCCGCGTCTCCTGCATCGGCAGGCGGACTCTCAAGCACTGCGCCACCAGGGAAGCCCCAGGTCATTCTTTGAGTTACTGCCAGAGCAGGACATATGGCTGTGGGTCAAGGGGAGAGGCAAACAACTAAGGCTACTTGGTATATCTTTATCTTTTACACATGTTTGCTATAAAATTTATAGAAGCATCTGTATTAGGGTTCTCCAAAGAAACAGGATGTGTGTGTGTGTGTGTGTGTGTGTGTGTATAGAATATATATATATATATATATATATATATATATATATCTGGCTTATGTGATTGTGGAGGCTTACAGGTCCCAAGATCTGCAAGATGAGCTTGCAAACTGGGGACCCAGGAGAGCCGGTGATGTAGTTTTAGTCTGAAGGCTGGCAGGCTTGAGATGATGTTTCATTTCAAGTCTGGAGAGAGGAAAAAACTGATATCACAGCATGAAGCCAGTCAGGCAGAAGGAACTCTCTCTTACTCATCCCTTTTGTTCTATTCTGTCCTTCAGCTAGTTGGATGGGGCCTACCCACAGTAGTGAGTGCAATCTTTTTTACTCAGTCTACCCATTCAAATGTTAATCTCATCCAGAAACACCCGCACAGACACACTCAGATTAACGTTTGATCAAATATCTGGGCAACCTGTGGCCCGCCGAGTCAAGTTGACACATAATTTTTTCCATCACTGTATCCACAAGATTGTAGGAATATATAATTTACAATTCAATTTCCATTCATATGTATGGGTATTACTTGATGGATATGATCATACTTTTAGACTTCAGTAAAAGGAAAGGCATGGGAAAGTTGTAATAAAGTTATTTATTTCACATGTTTTTCTTGAAGAGTTATATTGATCCATAGATCTTTCCTCCACTTCATTTAACAATTTAGAGTATATACTTTATATTGCTGTCCTGACATCAGGAAATGATAAGAGAGTTCTTTCTCTGTTCTATGAAAAGATGATGCTCTTTTTCTCTATAGAAGGTGCTTATATTCCACTCCATAAAGTCTCTAAATGGTTTACCCACCTCAGAAGTAACAGTCAGACCAGAGTTTCTGCGTGAGGAAATGATAAGAGAGTTCTTTCTCTGTTCTATGAAAAGATGATGCTCTTTTTCTCTATAGAAGGTGCTTATATTCCACTCCATAAAGTCTCTAAATGGTTTACCCACCTCAGAAGTAACAGTCAGACCAGAGTTTCTGCGTGAATCATAGCTTAAAGAAATCCTGTGGTTTTTTTTTTTTTTTTTTCCATTCTCTTCATCTAACTTGGGTTATCTCAGAGAAGCCTGCTTGAGCTGACTCACCTCCATATTATGCCTTCTGGGTTTTGTATTGTCAGCTTTCTTCATCTGAGAATTTGACTGAGAGACAAGTCTGTCAAAAGATTACAGCTTGATCCACTTGGTGGAGTTATTTGGGCCACAGTGCAGGGAAATACCTGTTGGGTGGGATAGGCTTTCTGGGTGAGGGGCTCTTTCTTTCAGAGGTGGCTTATGCCAGAGGGGTGAAAATATAGCTCCTAACTTCTTAATCCAATCAACTGGGAGGCAAAATATGCTGTAGTGGTGTTATTTCTGTGGTAAACCTTCTCAGAGGTCTTTGGACCAGTAACTGGCCCAAAAGAAAGACTAAAGAGAAAGATTGGCTTTACTTGAAGTCTATGGTCTTTCTTCTTGCTGTCCTTTGTACCTTCAAACCAGACTCCCTCCTTGGTCACCCAGTCCTGCTCCCACCCATGTCATTTCCTTGGTGTGGTTTGCTGCTGGTACAAGTGTGCCCACCTTGTTCCAGACCTTCTCCTGGACTGTTCTTTTTGCCCATCCAACTAATATCTCAAACTTGACCTTTGTCTTTTCTTTCCAGCTTTGTGCTTGCCCCTTTGGGTTGATGAGATTTTCAGTTTCTTCCAGTCCCGACTCGTTTCTAACTCTTTTTATTGAAATAAATACTTTTTCCAACCCCACTCTGGACTCTGGGGCCTCATCCTGTGCTTCCTTACCCAGGCCATGGTGGGAGGGGTCAAGGAGGAGAAATCTGACAAATACGCTATGAGGTCCAATTTTCAAAAATCCTGCCCTTAACCATAGCAACTTTAGAAGTAGCAAGCTCATTTTGTGGTGATTTGGATTAAATTTATGTATCAAACAAACAAAAATAAATATATATATAATTATTTCGTTCCAAGATTATTTTCTTTCCAGGCTTGTGCTTGCTCAGATCAGAATTTTACTCCTCTAGGACGTTAATAGTAAATCACCAAGGGAAATGTAAACTCTGCCACTAATAAACAGCCTCTAACATGGATGGGATAGAGGGCTAAGCCAAAGGGAGAAAAATAGGAAATTTGAGAAATATCAGTTTTGGAATGGATAATTTTTAGATAATAGATCAATCTGGTAAGTTCCCAGCATTTTAAGGGGCAACAGGAGTTTGATGACAAAAGAATTAGGTGATGAAAACATACAGGAAGCCAATCCTAGTAATTAGCCGTATTTAGGTATCACAGTGTCACTTTGCTCAGGGACTCAAGCAAAAAGTCTGTTTTCAAAACTTTTCTAAATGATAAAACATTGTTATAATTGAGTAAAATTTTTCTACTGCAAGAACACTCTTTGTCAGAAGGAATTAAGAATAAATTATCCTCATATAATTTGACTTGGTTTTTCTCATTAACAGTAAAAATTGGTAGCAGCTTGCATTGTTTTTACCCTGGGGCTTACTGGTCATAAAGCACTCTAGAAACAAATTAATTTGTAGAGCTTATTCTGACAAGAAGTAAATACAAGGGTAAAGTATAGTTTGTATAGTACTATTATCATGGCAGTCTTGGGCATAATTTATATATAAAGAAAATAAAAGAGCAAACATAACTTTCAAGCTGATTGCCGGTAAAGAACTTAATTGAAAACAGTTTTCTCCTTTTAAAAAGTGATTTATTTTAAATGTGCTTTTAAAAACAAAGGTCTTATTGATAACCATTTTAAGTATATTATCTCAATGTGGGATTTAAGTAAAAGCCATTCTCTTCATCTAACTTGGGTTATCTCAGAGAAGCCTGCTTGAGCTGACTCACCTCCATATTATGCCTTCTGGGTTTTGTATTGTCAGCTTTCTTCATCTGAGAATTTGACTGAGAGACAAGTCTGTCAAAAGATTACAGCTTGATCCACTTGGTGGAGTTATTTGGGCCACAGTGCAGGGAAATACCTGTTGGGTGGGATAGGCTTTCTGGGTGAGGGGCTCTTTCTTTCAGAGGTGGCTTATGCCAGAGGGGTGAAAATATAGCTCCTAACTTCTTAATCCAATCAACTGGGAGGCAAAATATGCTGTAGTGGTGTTATTTCTGTGGTAAACCTTCTCAGAGGTCTTTGGACCAGTAACTGGCCCAAAAGAAAGACTAAAGAGAAAGATTGGCTTTACTTGAAGTCTATGGTCTTTCTTCTTGCTGTCCTTTGTACCTTCAAACCAGACTCCCTCCTTGGTCACCCAGTCCTGCTCCCACCCATGTCATTTCCTTGGTGTGGTTTGCTGCTGGTACAAGTGTGCCCACCTTGTTCCAGACCTTCTCCTGGACTGTTCTTTTTGCCCATCCAACTAATATCTCAAACTTGACCTTTGTCTTTTCTTTCCAGCTTTGTGCTTGCCCCTTTGGGTTGATGAGATTTTCAGTTTCTTCCAGTCCCGACTCGTTTCTAACTCTTTTTATTGAAATAAATACTTTTTCCAACCCCACTCTGGACTCTGGGGCCTCATCCTGTGCTTCCTTACCCAGGCCATGGTGGGAGGGGTCAAGGAGGAGAAATCTGACAAATACGCTATGAGGTCCAATTTTCAAAAATCCTGCCCTTAACCATAGCAACTTTAGAAGTAGCAAGCTCATTTTGTGGTGATTTGGATTAAATTTATGTATCAAACAAACAAAAATAAATATATATATAATTATTTCGTTCCAAGATTATTTTCTTTCCAGGCTTGTGCTTGCTCAGATCAGAATTTTACTCCTCTAGGACGTTAATAGTAAATCACCAAGGGAAATGTAAACTCTGCCACTAATAAACAGCCTCTAACATGGATGGGATAGAGGGCTAAGCCAAAGGGAGAAAAATAGGAAATTTGAGAAATATCAGTTTTGGAATGGATAATTTTTAGATAATAGATCAATCTGGTAAGTTCCCAGCATTTTAAGGGGCAACAGGAGTTTGATGACAAAAGAATTAGGTGATGAAAACATACAGGAAGCCAATCCTAGTAATTAGCCGTATTTAGGTATCACAGTGTCACTTTGCTCAGGGACTCAAGCAAAAAGTCTGTTTTCAAAACTTTTCTAAATGATAAAACATTGTTATAATTGAGTAAAATTTTTCTACTGCAAGAACACTCTTTGTCAGAAGGAATTAAGAATAAATTATCCTCATATAATTTGACTTGGTTTTTCTCATTAACAGTAAAAATTGGTAGCAGCTTGCATTGTTTTTACCCTGGGGCTTACTGGTCATAAAGCACTCTAGAAACAAATTAATTTGTAGAGCTTATTCTGACAAGAAGTAAATACAAGGGTAAAGTATAGTTTGTATAGTACTATTATCATGGCAGTCTTGGGCATAATTTATATATAAAGAAAATAAAAGAGCAAACATAACTTTCAAGCTGATTGCCGGTAAAGAACTTAATTGAAAACAGTTTTCTCCTTTTAAAAAGTGATTTATTTTAAATGTGCTTTTAAAAACAAAGGTCTTATTGATAACCATTTTAAGTATATTATCTCAATGTGGGATTTAAGTAAAAGGTCAAATCTTGTAGAAGTATTTTTGGTATGACTCAGTTCTGATCACAGACAGACTTTATCAAGAAAATGAAATTAGTTAACATTTTCAGGCTTGAGTACTTGTTTAAAGAGGCAGCAACTTTTATTTTTCTTCCCACAGATAAAGAGTTCAAGGAGAGAATTTTGATTAAGAAACATGGGAGGGGCTTCCCTGGTGGCGCAGTGGTTGAGGGTCCGCCTGCCGATGCAGGGGGCACGGTTCGTGCCTCGGTCTGGGAGGATCCCACATGCCTCAGAGCAGCTGGGCCTGCGCGTCCGGAGCCTGTGCTCTGCAACGGGAGAGGCAACAACGGTAAGAGGCCCGCGTACCGAAAAAAAAAAAAAAAAGAAACATGAGAAATGAAAAATTCAAAAACCTGTTGTGTACATGTTCTTTAAACAAGTTAACACTATATAAGAGGGGAAAAGCACTGGCTATGCTACACTAGAAGAAGGAACTTAATTCACACCTGTAATTTTTACAGTGTGGACAGATGAATCTCAGATCTTATGTGCTTGAAATTATTTATTCAACTTGTTCAACTAAAGGGCCTACATTTTATATCAGAAAAGCTACTGTGGAACTTTTAATTTAAGTCCTGTCTAGGAGTTAGTCTTTCACCCACCTTGGACCCTGTCCTGAGCATCTGTGACTTGCCTTTTTCCTGGATCTAGTATGATTCCTACAATTGGCCAATGAGAGTCAGGCACCCAGTCACAGTAGGGCAGGCTCCATTTGCTGATGGGCTGTGTGACTCAGTGCCCACAGGCGTTTAGTCATTTAGCTCCTTTCCCACGGAATAAGCCCCAACCATTCAAGTAATTAACCTTAGGTAGTCTAGAGGTTCATCAGAGGCAGGGAAAGAAGGACCTTTTCACTTTCCTTCTCAGTCCTGCTGCTCTCCCCAGCTTTGTGAGTGACACCTGAAGTGTGTACTTAGCAAAGAGCAAGTGGGACTCAGGTCCCTAGAAAGTACTGCTTGGTAAAAGCTCTGAGCATCCTAAAGTATTAAGCAACAAGAATCTATTATTCCCTAATTTTCCCTGATGGGGAAACCTCTTTAACATTGAACTTCATTTTCCTTACTCCCATTTCCTGCTCTTGCAGTGGCGAAAAGGAAAGCTTCCTCTAGGAGTCTGAGGGGACCAGTGCTCAGGCGGCCAAGCCCTCCAAGCCTCCCTTCTGTTTGCACCCCTAATAACCTCTGATTAGATATGAGAGATACTGCCAGGCTCTTCCTGCATTTCCATCTTAAGCTCTGGCAAACAAATGCCAAATCCTGGCTCTTTTCCATTTAAAATAATCCTTCCTCTTTGCTGAGTGAATTGGGGTTAGAAATACTGACTTAAGTTGTGCCAGACTTGCTTCCAGCTTGCCTGTTCTCCATGACCCCCTTCTTCCTTGCTAACAGAACCCGATTTTGTTCATTATTGGCAGCAACGTGCCCTATCCCGGGCAGTGGATCTTGACTGGTCTAGGCCAATTGGGATATCTTTCCCAGTCTCCCTTGCAGGTAGGGATGGCTGAGTAACCTAGTTCTGACCAGTAAGACTTAAGCAGCCTATGTCCCCTGGGAGGAAGTGAGTGGGGAGGGGCAAGAGAAGGCAGATTCCTGGGGAAAGTTTTTGTGCTCCTGATAGAAGGGTACAGAAACTGCTGGACTTTTTGCCCCTTTATCTTGGCTTGTCTGCAAATGTGTTGCTTGGAGCTGGTGCAGCCATTTTGTGACCATGAAGTATAAGCTTGACTCTGTTATGTGAGAACAATAGGCGTACACCCACATAAGCTACTGTCATTCCTTCCACTACTGGGTACAGAATTTTTAATTGACACACACCAAAATGGAGATGTGCAAGGGAAATATAGTTTCTTTAATTTTTTTGTAACTGATTTCATTTTCTTCTCCAGCCTTCACGTTGGAAACGATGGTGGTGGAGGTAGTAGTAGATACTGACATTTATTAATTAATAATTTAATTTATTTGGGTAAATGACCCAGTTGTTTGATTTTTCTCTCACTAACCCTATACCTCTCCAAGATGATATTTGGAGAAAATGGGCAGGGTTTCTTAAGCAGTGGCATGCTCTAGCTGGCTTGCACTGGCTTACCAGAACTGATTGTTAAATCCTGGGGAATTTTGTAAGTCAGTTTTTAAATACAGTCTTTATTAATAACTAAGTTATACAAACTTACAATTAAAGAAATAATACTGACAAGAAAGGTAATACTCAAAACTCATCACTTCCTAATTATTTGACTATATTTTACTGTTATCTATGTTACTGAAGTTATGTCTCTTGTATCTGTAAGTGGAAATACTATAAAATTGTATGCTTCTATGAACCTCATCTCTTCCCAACTCTAAGTTCAACGGTGCAAAGGTGAAATCTTCCTTGGTGGCAGTATTTACACCAAGAAAATCTCTAAATGCTACAAACCAGGGCTTTTCCTCTCTGGAGAGTCTGTTGTTAAACATATATTGGAGCACCACTGGTATTAAGTGACTTCAGGGTCTATGCAGAGACTTAGGCCTTTGTGCTGCCTTCTGTTCTCCACACCAGTGTCACTTCTCTGCAGGTCGCTGACCATCTGCTGGCATCTGCTTCTGATGAACCTGGGCATCTCTCTTATTCTGGTTGGGCCCTGGTGGTTGGTCTTCCCTAGATGACCTGACCCACCTCATCTCTTGTTGACACTATACACACTCCTGTGGTCTGTTGGGATTCTCACTTATTTCCAGACTCGGTGGTTTGTTCTGTGGGCCTTGGCTATAGGATCTTTTCACTTTTGCCCTGGCAACCTCCTTGGAAATCCCCAGGAAGCCCTCCATGGGGCACATGGGAATTTCTGGATCCCTTCCATGCCACAAGGGAGCTGACGAAGACCTTGGGGTGCTACCTCAGACCTTCCTCTAATCATACCATTTTCCCTCCCGGGAGACACCTCCGTACTGGTGAGGCGGTTATTCTGGGATGAGGTTTCTTCTTGGAGTCCCAACAGGAAGTGGGGGCAGAAACCCCTCTACTTTTGACTTTCCCTTCAACTTTTACCTAACAACCTCTTACTTTGAGAGTTAGGCCCAAGGCAAAGAAACCATGTCTTACCTGTCTCCCTGCTTATGTCTTTTACTTTGAAGTCACCATTCACTGGAAAGTTTAATTTCCCCTTCTGGTTGGTAGGAAATATTTCTAAGTTATGTCCTTTCTGCAGAAGGAGTTGCTTTTCCCCTTTCTCTGAGGGCATAATGGTGGGAAGGCTGTAGAAAACCTGATTTATAGGAGAGGATGAATTAAAAATACAACTAAACATATATAAAAAATGATCCCCATCGTGCTTATCCATATGAGTCGTCTTGCCCAAACTTTCACTCCTCAGAACTCCATTAACTACTCCAAGGTGCCCCAAATCTGAGAGTAAGGAGGAATAACTGACAGACATTTGTCACTGAAAAAGTACCAAAAAAGAATGAGTAGTTGCATTAACCTTTATGTATCAGTACTTAAAAAGAGATCTTTTGTAATTAATAAAATCTTTGAATCTTTTTGGGTACTAGAAATAAAAGTGGGTGTAAAAATAAAATGGGCTTTAAGATGTTAAAATATACTGTTGCAGGGGCAAATTAGGAACAAGGCAAAGACTATTGCCAATGCTTTGCTATTCCCACTTGCAACAATTCTTTCAATGCCCCTGGCATCTCTGTGACTTCAGTTGAGTCCCAGCCATCTGTCAAGCAATGTGTCCCTTTATTGTTTTTTTTTTAAATTTATTTATTTTATTTATTTTTATTTTTGGCTGTGTTGGGTCTTCGTTGCTGCATGCAGGCTTTCTCTAGTTGCGGCGAGCGGGGGCTACTTTTTGTTGCGGTGCGCGGGCTTCTCATCGCGTGGCTTCTCTTGTTGCGGAGCACGGGCTCTAGGTGTGCGGGCTTCAGTGGTTGCAGCACGTGGGCTCAGTATTTGTGGCTCACGGGCTCTAGAGCACAGCTCAGTAGTTGTGGTGCACAGGCTTAGTTGCTCCGCGGCATGTGGGATCTTCCCGGACCAGGGCTCGAACCTGTGTCTCCTGCATTGGCAGGCGGATTCCTAACCACTGCGCCACCAGGGAAGCCCCCTTTATTGTTAATAGTTTAAGGTGTCACCACCTCCTTAATTGCATTTAAAAGCTTAAATATGCTCTATTCTTTCTGGTCATAAATAACAATTCATGTTCATTTTAGAAAATACAGATAAACATAATAAAAGTCATTGTCTAGAGACAACCACCATTAATACCTTGGTGTACATCCTTCATTAATCCTCCTTCTATAAATTACCTTAAATGGCTGCACAGGATAGGTCACGTTCATTTTTATCAGTTATAAATAACTTCTTTGTGGTCTAACAATAACTTCAAAACCGTTAACTGACATCCAGAACCTATTGAAAAGTCATGGGGAAGATATCCTTGTTGGGGAGATCTTCCTGGTGTACCTTATATCACTCTATGCCTTTGTCATTTTGCTTCTCAAACTCCAAAGTCTTTTCCCCCTCTTTTACATTGATCAAAATCCTCCCTGTCTTTCAGGGTCCCTTGAAGTTCTACCTGTTTAACCTCCTTCAGCTATCCTGCTCACAGTATTCTTCCCTTTCCACGGATCCCTTATTACATGTGTTGTTCATTTCTTACTCATTTGTACATTTTCTCAAATTATTGCCAAACTGTTTAATGTCTTGTAGAAGTGTTTAGGGCCAGAAAGCACTTTCATGATCACCCAGTTTATTTAAAAGAGATCTTGTTATTACAGAGATCTTGTTATTACAAAGATTCTGTAGCTGGGATTAAATCCCTGTTCCCTTGACTCCCAATCTGGCTTTTCATGATCTCAGATTGCACCTCTTCATTGACTAAGCTAGCTAATAAGCCTTAAATGCTAGGAGCTACTATTAGCACATTCTCCATTTTAGGGATGAGGAAATTGATGTGCAGCTAAGTCGAGTAATTCAACTCAAGGTCAAAGAGTTTGTAATAGGGTGGAAACCGACTGCACCCAGACCAATGACTGCAGGATTCCTGCTATTAATCCCACTTGGTATCACCTCCTGGCTGTGCTGTCACTTCAGAAGGGAGAGTTGGATGAGAACTGAAGACTGGGTTTGACAAATAGGAAATTTTTTACTTTTGCCTGGGAAAAAGTTAGATTAGATTAGATTAGTTTAGATTAGTTAGATTCTAACTCATGGGGGCTCAATTACAAGAAACTGAGGAATGAATGTGAGGTGAGGCGGCTGAGGGCCTGAGGACCACAGATAGGCTTGGTGGTGAATGCAAGGGCGTACAGGGCGGTGGTTTGAGGAGTAGGTGGAATTGAGGGAAGGCTGGCATTATTGATTGATTGGTTGGATGGAAAAAGCTCAGTAACTGATGAAACATCCTAGAAGAGGAAAACAAGGATGGGGTCAAGATGCAGGAGTGACTGGCCCTGGAAAGGAGTAGGATACTTTTCTTTTTGGACAAGAAAGACGTGGGGAAGAAGAGTGGAAATAAAGCCTGAAAGGTGGAAGGCGTGGAAGTTGTGGATAACTGTTTTGTTTGGAAGTTAGGGGCTGGGGTTGGGGTAGGGGACTCAAAGAACACGGAGCAGCTTTGAAAGTGCTGCTATAGGGAAAAACAATAGAGGAATATTTAGGGCAGAGCTGAGGTTGGAGCTCTTAAATTTGTAATTTAGATAATCAACAGTGCTTTGAGATTCTCTCCTGTAGTACCAGAACACTCAGAACTGGGGAAATCAGAGAGCCGCTGGGGATTGTTGGGGAGAGGTGACAGGTCAGGACAACGGGGCAAGAGAACGGAAATGTTGATGAAGATGTTGATGGGACTGACCAAGTATTATTGTCTGTATTGTTGATGACCAAGTGTTCAGAACTTGTTATGAGTATGTCTCATATACTTTTACATTTTTGATATGCCTAAGGACACAGGCATAAATATGCTTTTGCATTAAGCGACAGAAGTCCACTGAATTCACTTCTCAACTCCCCCTGCAAACTTTAGTGCTGGAGAAGAGGGAAGGGAGGTCTCTACTGAAGAGCACATTTTATCATCCACAGTGGTGAGTATATGTTGATGGATGGTAAGGGGAGTGAGGATTTCTTCCAGCCACCCGTGGGACCCCTAGAGTGCTGAGTCACTGTCTTCAGGATGGAGAGAGACAGCCTGTCTTTTAGTGGCTGCCAGGAGTGACATAATGGTGAGAGTGCTCCTGTTAGACCGAGAGCCCCAGGAAGAAGCACAGGGCCTCGTTTTTACGGGGCTAACTGGGAGTAGCCATGGTTCTTATCAGTTGCCACCTGCCATCAGCTGTTTTCTCTCTACTTGGTCCCAACCAGTCTAACACACTTATCGTAAGTTCAAACCAGCACTTACATCACCATCATAACATTGCTTCCAATTGGAGGCCTAGGGGATTTTACTAATTTAATCAGTAGTCTGGTGATCAAAGGGAGAGGGTTCATCACGTGGGCATTGGGTCAAAGAAACAGTCTCACAGGGGTTTTCCTGGCATTTTCTCTGGCCGCAGGTATGGAAGGAAGAAGTGTCAGGAAGGGCTGATTAACTGGGAGCAAAGGCAGGGATTGAGGAGTTGGATGTTTGGTGAGGCAGAGGCAGAGGTGTGGAGGGCGAGGTAGCAAGGGAAGAGTACATGGATAGAGGGCAGGGTCTAGAGGTGTATGTTTTAGATGCGCTCTGACGCGGGGCTGGAAAGGGAGGGGAGCCTGAACTTGGGAGCCTGACCAGCGTGGTTTAGAATCCCAGCCCCTGTTATCTCTAAACAGGGGTGCTATAGCCAAGCTTTTGGTCTGTGGTGAGGGTTATAGAAAACGATGTGAAGTTACTGGTATAGTGCCTGGCATTTGCCGAGTACTTGGGAAACTGGATTGGCCAAGTCATCAAGGAGAACACTGAAGTCACCCAGATGCTGACAGGAGTCCAGGAGCGAGAAAGACCTTGGAGCCAGATGCCAAGGCCTCCTCCTCTGGAGGAGGAGAGGCTGCTCCCTTGCCCCTCTTTGTATGTTACGGACGTCAGCTCATCAGGCTTGTTGACAGCTATAGGAGTACCCTTCCTGGGGGAGGGGTGGGCTCTGGGTCCTGTTGCCTGCAGGAGGCTTATGGGCTCTAGAAGTGGGGAGCTCAGCAGTCCCTTCTCCCTTGGGACTGGGTGGGCTTGGCTGAGCACAACTTTGAGGAGAGCAGCTCTCAGGCTCTCCCTCAAAAGGCTGAGCAGGCCCTCTCCTGGCATTCACTTCACAGTGCATGCTGTGTTTTGTTTCTCATCCCTAGGATCACTCTGTAAGAGAAGAGTGTGTGTGTGTGAGTGTGTGGTGTGTGTGTGTGTGTGTGTGTGTGTGTGGTGTGTAATTCTTAGAGCTGCCCTGTGGGTTGAGGCATAAAACTGAAAACCATCACAAGCTCAGATTTGTATTCTGAAGTCAAAGCTAGTCTGATAAAGCCATCTTTTGATTCAGCCACAGCTTTGTTACAGTCAGGCACTGATATACTTTACTTCTCCTTTACTGAAGTGAAAAGGTGAAGGCAGATTAAGAATTTATGGAAAAACAAACTATTGGAGGCATTATACTCACTAGAATTCCACACATTTAATTTTGTTATTTTTACTTTCTTGCATCAGGCCTTTTAAATCTTGGAAGGAGAGCAGATGTTTGGGATTTCTTTTTCTTTTTTCTGTTCTGTTTGGAAATAAATTCCCTTAGTGTGACAGTTCAGACAAGCTGTTTGGACTGCCACTGTGGAATGCTCCAGAGGTGGGCAGGGAGGAGGCGTCTCAATTCCATGATTAAGGCGTGACTGCACTGGGAGCTCCACTCAGCCATCTCCAGTGAAATACCATGAGTAGGTACTGTTGGAATCTGACCCACAAGAAATAGCCTGAGTCCTCAGGCCAAAGTCATGATTTTAGATTTGCTTAGTTACTTAAACTTGGTTCCAGAAGCAGGCTGTGTATCATTTGAGCAGGATTTGTGTACCTGGGATCCTCAGGTGTGCCTGGTGGCTCTAGAAGGCTGGCCTGTTAGAGCTACCGATGTCTGCTTTGGGCACCTAAGTGGAAACATTTGCTGTATCTCAAATGAGCTGGCAGAGTTTTAAATTTACTACTGTATGTTTTTGCCGAAATAATAATACCCCACATCACATATGTGATTTCCCTGCATAGTACAGTGGTTAGGGAAAAAGCCTGTGGGGTTGGCCTGCCTGGGTTTGGATACTGGTTTTGCCTTTTGGTGCCTCTGGTTTTCCATTTATGAAAGAGGGATAGTGGTACCCACTTTTTAGGATTGCTGTAAAGATGAAATGAGTTAATGCCTAAAAAGTGCTGAGGGTAGTGCTTGAGACATTGAAAATGCTCTGTAAAGCTGCTATTACCATGACATGAAAAGGCACTTTAGGGATATAGCTCTTACGAAGGTTTTTCTTTATGTGTGTGGGCAAGATGGTGGGACAGGCTAAGTCTGAGCTCGAGGTCTTTTAGATAGGCTGTCTTTTATCAACCTCTTCTATGTGGCATCTCTCCCCTACGTCCAACCCAGGGTATTGACACTCTTGTTCCTCTCAACCCTCAGCGGCTCTTGAGAGAGGTCAACTGCCCTGAGATGTTCGTTTCCCAGGGACCTGTGCATTTCAACAAAGCATAAATGGATGAATGTAATTGAGGAAGGAATTTGGGAGACTGGTTAATGACTTAGATCACTGATCAGAAGTCAGACCCTTTGAGAAAGGGGGTTTGGGAGAAGAGTGGGAGAAGTTGCCCAGAGTCATCAAGTAACACCCCAAATGCACCTTCCTGAAGTTATCTGCCCCGTGCACTCGGCCAGATAGAGGTTCTTTGGTTTACCATCTCCTCAGGCATGTGTACGCCTTACGTACACGCTTGTGTAAATCGCTTTAGATATTCAAATGGCTTTTTTTTTCCCTGAAAATCTAGTAGAGATCTGATTCTGAAGACCTGGGAGTTTTGTTTGTGAAGGAAGATGATTTTGGGGTTGTAGTTCCTTGGAGGAGGGGTGGTTTGGGTAGGGCCTTGGGCATCTGAGGGCCAAAGAGAGGTAAAAGGAGATGGGTTAGGGCTCAGAAGAGAGGTGAGAGCCTGCCCAGGAGAGCACAGGATGGAATGATTATCTTTGAACAGGCCTGGGTCAGATCTTTCACCTAATAGCTCTGAGAGCAAGTTATTTCATTCCCTAATCATGTTTTGTTTTTTTTGTTTTTTTTTCTCTTTGGTGCCCTAATCAAATATCTGATGCTACAACTTAATTTCTGTGGTTTAGCATTTTATATTGCCAAAGAGGAGCAGGATTTTGGAAATTGAATCCCTTTATTTTTTGGTGTTTCATACTTTTTTCTTTCCAGTGCTAAACGTGGGTGGAGAGGTTTATTAGTTTGCTAGGGCTGCTGTAACAAAGTGCCACAAACTGGGTGGTTTAGAACAATGGAAATTTATTGTCTCACAGTTATGGAGGCCAGAATTCCTAAGTACAGATGTCAGCAGGGTTGGTTCCTTCTGAGGGCTGTTAGGGAGAAATTTGTGCCTCTCTCTGAGCTTCTGTGGCTGTCTTCTCCCTGTGTCTCTTCATGTTGTCTTCCCTCTATGCATGTCTGTCTCTGTGTCCAGATTTCTCACATTGGATTAGGGCCCGATCCTACTCCAGAAGAACCTCATCCTAACTTAACTAATTACATCTGCAATGACCCTATTTCCAAATGAAGTCACATTCTGAGTTGCTGGGGGTTAGAACTTCAGTATATGGATTTTGGGTGGGGCACACAATTCAACCCATAATGGGAGGGTTTTTTTAAGTAGTCTCTGTGCATCTGGGCTCATATAGCAAGGGCCAGTTTTCTCCAGATTCTATTCCTTCATTGGAGTGATATCCGCATGTCATATGTTTCCATCCTTCCCTCCAAGGTGTCTGTTTACATATCTGGCCACCATTTGATAATCTTTTCATCTTCATGTGTTTTGAGTGTGGAATGGCTATGATAATTCTCTGATACTAAGGCCTTATCTGGTGAAGACTGTAAGATTTATTTCTCCATGGGTCATTCCTCTTGGGGGTAGTTGTATAATTTGAAGCAGAAAATGACTTGCCTAACTAATTTACAAAGATACTTTAATATTACTAAGTGTCAGATGACAGGATAAATTCTGGGATGACTTTGCCAGCATCTCCATGGTATGGGCAAATGTAGCCTGTGTCAAGGGAGTCTAACACCAGCCCTGGGCTCCAAAAGCAGCCATTTCTTTCTCACACATTTGACTTTGTCATTCCTGGGCCCATGTGCCTGCATAATTGTACACTCAAAATAAGGACATTAAGCAGACTATGGTGGAGGGAAAGGCTTTTCAGTTTACCCAGATGTTTCCAGTTGTTTGAGCCTATGGACTACTCTCCAGAAGAAGGCATCTTATTGGAGTAAATGTGAGCATGCTCACTACACTTACAATCTGAAAAGGTGGTTGGTGCCCCTAAGCAACCAAAAGAAGCCAAAGAAAATCCAGAACCCCTAGAAAATGTTGGTAAGTTTAAGGAGACATGCTGCAGAAAAGAACATGGAAGAACCATTTGCAAATTTATCTAATTTAATCTTATTATAAACTTGTTTCCAGTAAGAAATTCCTTCTAGTGAGTAGAACACAGCAAAATTTGAAGCCCTTTTTAAGTTTCTTTGACTGAAGAATTGTACTGGGAATTTATCCCTAGGAGATTACTGGACAAGTAAATATGGATTTATGTATAAGAATGTTCATTTCTGTGTTCTTTATAACAACCAAAACTAGAAATCATTTAAACACCCAATATTAGGGGACCAATTGAATACATTATGATGGTATGTCCATTTACTGGAATATTATGCTGTTGAATGATCATGTAGAATCTATTGACATTGACACATATTTATAATATATAGTTAAGGTTACAAAATAGTATGTATAAATGAAACATTTTTATAGGAAAAATTGTTTTCATAAGCCTAGAAAAAAGTGTAGAAGGATGTAGAGCAAAATATTAATAGTGATTATCCTATGAGATTGAGTTATTAATTACCTTCTATTAAAATTTTTTCCATATTTTCTGATTTTTTTCAATAAGTATGCATTACTTTTATAATAAAAATAACAATGAATCCATATGAAAATTGCCTTTGGAGTCTCTGGATGACCACTTAATATCTGGAAGTTTTGCTTTTCCCAGCTTCATAGTTCTTGAACAATTGGCCCCATTCAGATTCTGACATTATAAACTGCCACACTTTTGATCAAAAGGCTTATCTTTTGATCAAAGCTCAAGGACTGTTTATTGCTACCAAAACGTTTAAAACCCATTCTACCTAGTGAGCTCTGCTCTTCCCTAGTTTGTTGACCTTGATTAACCTCGTGAGCCTGAGCTCATCTGGGTGGGTCCAGAGCAGAGTCTATCCCATTTTCAAAAAGCATCAGCACGTCACCATCTGCTTGTGAGGCTTTTGAAGCATATGGATCAGCTCAGAGCACCAGCAGTCCAGGCCCTGCAAGAGCATGCCACCTCAAATTGTCTGCTCTTCATCACCTTCATCAAAGCTTGGCTGAGAAAAGTGACATTTATGGGAGATTGCTTAGAATTCATCTTTTCCTCTAGATGCTACAAGTTCTATGCTTGAATCAAGCCAAACCAATGGAAATTTCCATTCTTGGAATATATTTTCTAAGCTTCTCATGAAATTATATTCATTTAAATATTAGTCTAGAAAAGCAGGAACTTTATTAAAAGGACACAATGCTGTTGTCTCACAGAACTCTCTGAAAGAATTCCCCCAGGCCATAGGGAAGACCAGAAAGAAGACCAAAAATCAGAAAGACTCTTACTTGCACCTCTAGTTTCTGCTTCTTACTGTGTCAGTTTCATTCTTTCTTTCTTTTTTTTTTTTTTTTTTTGGCAGTGCTGAGATTCCAACCTTTATGTAAGAAATAATTAAGAAATAACACAGATATACCCCTGAGTGTATGTCTCTGGATCTTTTTTTTTTTTTTTTTTTTTTTTTTTTTTCTTTGTGGACCCAGCCTTCTGAGTGTCTCTGATCCAGGAACCCACATGTCCATGAACAGGATAAACAAGGTGGCTTGAGCACCTGCTCATCCCCAAGGGTGGAGGAGATTGGCCAGGGTAGGGGAGAGGAGCAGTAGGGGGAATTGGGTAGTTTTCACAGAAAAGGCATCTATTACATTCTAGCATTTTTAAAGAAAAAAGTTTTGTCATGTTTTTCTCATTTATAGGGCATAGACTATGACATAAAGCCTTATTTTATTTACTTCTATTTTATCTACTTCTATCTATTCCACCACCTTTGGAAGTGGCATATATTTCTATTACCTGGAATTCCCTTTACTAGAAGTTCTTGCTTTGGGAGTAACCATTCTTATGTCCTAGATTTTAAAACTGAAGAACGTGGGAATTCCCTGGTGGCCCAGTGGTTAGCACTTGGCGCTTTCACTGCTGTGGCCCGGGTTCAATCCCTGGTCGGGGAGGAAACTAACATCCTGAAAGCCATGTGACACGTCCAAAAAATAATAATATAAAAAATAATAAATAAAATCGCAGACTGTTACAAGAAATAGGTATAGAAAATCATTTAATGCATTTTTTGGTAGGAATGGTTTGAGGTGACTGTCAGGGACATCACTGCAGCATCTCGATAATGTTCACATGACAAAATTGCTTTAGAACATTGTGATAAATATTAGATTAGAAAATTAAATATAACTAATTCTTACTTTTCTCTGTGGCTCAGAGACAAATGTCAAGCTCAGCTGTAGCTATTATCCTAGGCTCCTGTGTTGTGTATTTGTGTTTTTCTTTTTGTTGGTCTAAAACCCCTACTTTTGTTTATATTTTCTCTGGCCCTGATGCTCTTCTTCTTTAGTTTTATCAATTATTGCACGTATTTTTATTGGAAACACCACAAAATCTTTAGGAGGGAAGCCAGTCATAAATAAAGACCAAATTGTTAATATTCAATAAGAGTTTAATTCCCAGCCCACTCCACCATGCACCTTTCCATCTGTCAAAGTGAGTTTTAAAACTGCTGCTTCTTATAATCTAAAGGGGTTAGTAATGTAGAAAAGTCATATAGGGATAGACACAAGGAGAGATGTAGGGGAGCTTTTGCTGTCACCCTACATATAACATTATGTACCAGTTCCCTAGAATATCTATCCATAAGGTTGGTGTCCAGGGTGCTTCTGTGCATACTTTTTGCATGTAAAACTGTGTATCGATAGATAAAAGTTGTCTTCATGTTAACAGGAGTCAGCTTGTGCATGTGATAAAATCTATTTGATATTGTTTGTTAATTCATATGATGCCTTTTTAGTCACTATTATTTTAATATAAAACACAGATTATATGTATGTGTATCTGTGGCATATGTACACTTATAATAGCTGTATTATATGTATATATTATATAGATATGAGAGTCAGATATAACACCTGTCCCCATAAGGATATACTTAAATATGAAATCTCATACCCAGTAACACTCATCAAGTGCTTTTTTTGGCCACTTTATAATAAAATTTTCAAACTTTCAGAAAAGTTGAAAAAATTTTGTAATGAACAACCATATGCCCACCATTTAGATTCCATAATTAACATTTGACTATACTTACTTTATCACATATAGATATCTACATACCTATCCCTCTATCCATTCATCAGTACATCTTATTTTTTTGGATACATTTTGAAGCAAATTGAAAACATTGAAACATGTCATCTTGAAACACTTCAGCATGCATATCTTCAGCTAGAGTTAAATATTTTCTATGATTTTTTCCCCCCTTTGAGGTAAAATCCACATACAGTGAAATACACGTACCACTGGAAAACTTCTGATAAATGCATACAGCTGTGTAAACCACTATTAAAATATAGAACATTACTATCATTCCAGAAAGTTCCTTCCATGCTCCTTCCCAGTCAGTCCCCATGCCCAAACCCCTAAGGCAACAATAGTTCTGATTTTTTCCTATCATAGATTTGTTTTGCTTATTCTAGAACTTACAACTAGAATTATATAACTGCTTTTGAGAATAAAAGGGAATTTTTCTTTTATTGTTAACAGTATTTAAATTTCTGCGATACTGATACATGGCCCTCAGGGTCCTAAAGTACATAGAATCATAGATTATTATCAGTGGGATATTATCCAGGGCAGAGCAGTAGTTTACCCTTGGATCTGGTTGACAAGAGATAGCTTGGACTATGTTCTTGGGCGAGTTGCTTCCATGAAATTTTTTCCTTGTGGTCTGAAAAAGTGAAGAGCTTTTGGAAGATAGTCTAGTGAGCAATCAAAAAATACCCCAAAGTCTGCAGGTGTCTGGCCAAAGATTGTTAGTCAGCTCAGAGCACTGAGACACTCTGCTGGCTGGCTGCCCCCAGGGACGGGGACACATCCTGCCTTGAGGCCCCCAGCTGGGGGGAGGGGCAGAGGAAGAACAGCAAAAGGATGGGCAGCTCACTCTCGACCACTTCACCCCAGACACTTCTTTTTTCTTTCTCTCTTTTTTTTCCATTGCCTCTCTGTCCTCTTGACCTTTAATTTCCTTTATTTTCATTCTCTTCCTTCTCTGCCATTCCCCCGGAGCAGCCCAGCCTTCTGATCCTGTGCTCCAGGTCTTGCTTGTAGCTCCTAGCACCCGCCAGACGCTCTTTGGGGTGTTCTTCCCAGAGCCCTCCCGAGAGCGTGAGGACAGTTCCCCCACACCCAGCGCTTGCTTCGCTCCGTTGCCCCACTTAGCAGGGCTGGGGAAGTGAGAGCTGCTAACCCGCCGAGGCTATGAGTCAGCAGTTCTCCCCTTGGACGCGGGCCTGGGGAGAGACCCTGGGAGAGGATGTGGAGGAGGCGCGCTTTCCTTTCCCAGACTGCAGATCAGACGTCCCCAGGGGCGGGGGTGGGGAGTTGGGGGCTGGAGGGCCGGGAGCACAATTGTTGTAGTGCTGTGTTCACGTGCTTGTACACATCACTGGGTTTGTTTCTGTGAACTAGTGTCACAGTTCTAAAATCTGTTCTTAAAGTCTTTAGCTCTTAAAAAAATTTACTTGAAAATAAATTTTATATAGGTCTCAGAAGTTTGAGACAATATACCTACTAAGTGTGAGAAGGAAAAAAATACATACAGCCTAGTTAAATTAATCATCATGTCAAAAATGTATAATGTGATTTTCAAAACATGCTGAACAGTAAGACATCTTTTTCTTTATGTTTAAATTTTCAGTTTGATGTTTATAAAAAGCTTTATACAAACTAGGCACATAATAGGTATTCAGTAAGTTTTTGTTGGTCACAGGAAGTGCAATAAATTAGAGATCATAAGAGATTACTCTTATTTAAAGGACTGAGATTTTCCACTATTTTTAGCCAAAGAACAATGTGCACTTTTGAATTCAAAGATTCCTTATTACTGATTGGGAGTTTGGCTATTTTGCAAAAACTGGTTACCACATAATGTTATATGATGGTATGATATCTTTTTAAGTTTAGGCTTGATATATAGTGAATTATGTGGCTTTTCTCCAATTTTGAGTAAACACACCTAAAAAAACCCCTCTGGTTTATTTATCTTCATGTAGCTTGTGTCACAAAGTTTATTTCAGTAGTCACTTAAAACTAAATTCTTGAATTCTCACGTTGTATAGAAATATCCCAGGAACCCTTTCTCGGTTGAACAAGACTTGTTTATCAGTTCATGAGGCATAGTGTTATATTCTTGTAGTTGGCTGTGGCTATAGCCAGTTTGCATTTCTGAATATGATGACACAATTTTTAATTAGTTTCAGCCACTGGTGAGGATAGTTGACTAATTTAAAAAAAGGCTCGGCAAACACTTGGGCATCGTATCCTGCTAACACTCTTCACAGATTATTCCTTTTCTAAACTAGATTTCTCTTGATGAGATTTAGACTCATTTCCTCTTGTTTGGCCTTGAAAGGTGACTAAGGCCAGCTATACTCCAACCTCTGAATACAGCCGGAGCTTCGAAGCCTGGTTTTTGTGTCCTTGTCTTCTCTATGGGGAATGTGGAATTGCTTTCCCTGGGAGTTGATTATAACTTAAGCCGTATTGCATCTCTCAGTGGTGTGATTCATCAGACCTCTGGTGAGAAAGGTAGACTTCTTTCAGGAAAGAGTAGCAAACATTTTGGCACCTCTGTTGTCACTAAACACCACAAGGTAATGGAGTACTTCACACACCCTAGAGATCCACATATGCTCTAGATAGAGCCAAACTATTAATCAGTGCCATATGAAGAGGATGTCTGTGGAAACAGCCTCTCTCTTCCATGTCAGGATTTTTTCAGTTTAACATGAGTGTATGTGTTAAGAGGCATATCATAGAAAGTGTCCTGAGACTAGAGGGTCTATTTGAGTAACTAAGAGAGTTTATATCTAGAATAATGGAATGAACTCTGTTCTAGGCCATAAATCCAGGTATCCAGGGAAGCCCTAGAAAATGGAACTCTTATACATTGATGATGGGAATGTAAATATTGTAGTTCTTTGGAAAACAGTTTGTTAGTTCCTCAAAAATAAAAACAGGTGCTTCCCTGGTGGCGCAGTGGTTGAGAGTCTGCCTGCCGATGCAGGGGACACGGGTTCGTGCCCCGGTCTGGGAGGATCCCACATGCCACAGAGCGGCTGGGCCCGTGAGCCATGGCCGCTGAGCCTGCGTGTCCGGAGCCTGTGCTCTGCAATGGGAGAGGCCACAGCAGTGAGAGGCCCGTGTACCAAAAAAAAAAAACACAAAAAACAAAAACAAAACAAACAGAAAAACCCAGCAAGGTTGGGATGAGTTTTATAAATAAATAAATAAATAAATAAATAAATAAATAAAAACGGAGTCACTGTATACAGCCCAGCAATTCCATTCCTAGGTATACACCCAAGAGAATTGAAAGCAGATGTTCACACAAAAACTTATTTATGAATATCAGCATTATTCACAAGATAAAAAGTGGAAACAACCCAAATGTCCATGAACTGATGAACAGATAAGCAAAATGTTGTATATTCATGTGATGAAATATTAGGGATCTATAAAAAGGAATTAAGTGATGATATATGCTACAACCTTCAGGAACTTACACTAAATTAAAGAAGTCAGACACAAAAGGCCATATATTGTATGATTCCATTTATATGAAATGTCCAGAATAGGCAAATCCATAGGGACAGAAAGTAGATTAGTGGTTGGCTGGGACTGGGGGGAGGGGGGAATGGGAAGTAACAGCTAATGAGTGCTAGATTTTTTTTAAGGCAATGAAAATGTCCTGGAATTAGATAGTGGTGGTGGTTGTACAACTTTGTGAATGAACTAAAACCACTGAATTGTACTCTTTGAAAGAATGGATTTTATGGTATATGAATTATATCTCAATTTAAGAAAATGCCAATTGAGGGACAGTATACAAAATACCTGTTCAGTAATTCTCAAAATTGTCAACGTCACAAACAACAAGGAGAATCTGAGAAACTGTCATACCAATAAGAGTCTAAGGATATCTGACTAGTAAATATAATGTAGTATTCTAGATGGGATCCTGGGTTAGAAAAAGGACATTGCAGAAAAACTGAGGAAATTTGAGTGAAGTGTGGACTTTAGCTAATAATAATGTACCAATGTTGGCTCATTCATTGTGAAAAATATACCATTCTAGTAGAAGATGTTAGTAATAGCGGAAACTGGGTGTAGGGTATATGAGAATTCACTGTATCAATGTCACAATAATCTAAAGTATTGTAAAATAAAAAGTTATTAAGAAAAAAGTAAGTAACAGGGAAACAATGCAATTAAGAGCCTATTGGGTTATTAGACATTAACTCCTAGAGATAAATAAAATATTGAGTCCTTCTAACTTTAGAAATGTGATTTCCTGTACAGTTTGGCCAGTTGAATTTTGGGCTGTAAGTTTCACCAGCCAGCTTCTCAGCCAGTCTTGGATTAATCATCTGTTTGTGGACTCCAGGGAGAGAGAAACACTGAGTGAGGAGTGTTCCCATCAGTGGAAAGCCCCCCTCTCAGACCCTCCCCTCAACTGGCCTCCTGTGCAACTTTATTCTTTTGAACTATTACTATGTCACATAAAGGTGATACAGTCCCATTGTGGCAGGTATTTGCTGCGTACCCATTACATCAGGCATCTGGGAGAGACCAGGGTGAACATAGGCACAACACCACACATTTGAAGCTAATTGCACACGTAATTAAGTACATTGTAATAATGAACATGATGAACAGGGTACTTGGAGAGTATATAGCAGGATCTCACCTGGTTGGCAATTGGAAAAGGCGATGGAGGGAGTGCAGTTTAGCTGAGGGGGCGGGCAGTAGGAGTGCTTGGGGTGAAGAAATAGGAGGGGCATTTCTGGCAGAGGGAATGGCATTGGAAGTGTCTGAAGGGGACAAGTATTCGGGAGGAACTAAAAGAAGACGCCAATAGCCCTGAGGTGTAGGGGCAGGTGCTGGGGTGGAGGGTAGAGCAGGAAGATGGGTGTGTGATTAAGCTGGAGAAGTAGGAAGGGGCCATTAAAAACTGACAGTTTTTAAGGCTGGAGGTGTCTTGGTCAGACATGTATTAAAAAAATAATTCTCTTTGTAGTGTATAGAATGGACAGGGGGAGCAGCAGTGGAGTGGGGAGGCCCGTTAGGAGGCTAATACTGAAGGCAACGGTTACAGGGGCCTAAACAGGGTGCTTGTGGTGAAGAGCAGTTAACTGAGTTGAGAAAAAATTAGGAGATGGAATCAAAAAAAAGATTATGGGGCTTCCCTGGTGGCACAGTGGTTAAGAATCAGCCTGCCAATGCTGGGGACATGGGTTCCAGCTCTGGTCTGGGAAGATCCCACGTGCCACAGAGCAACTAAGCCCGTGCGCCACAACTACTGAGCCTGTGTTCTAGAGCCCGCGAGCCACAACTACTGAGCCTACGCGCCACAACTGCTGAAGCCCACGCGCCTAGAGCCCGAGCTCCCAACAAGAGAAGCCACCGCAATGAGAATCCTGCACACCACAATGAAGAGTAGTGCCCCGCTCGCTGCAACTAGAGAAAGCCGTGCACAGCAACAAAGACCCAATGCAGCCAAAAAAAAAAAAAAAGATTATGGAGTGATAAAGAACATTATTTATACATACAGAAAACATAATACAAAGACGGTTTTACTAAAAAAATATCAACACAACGTATTTGTTAAAAAGCAAGAGAGAAAGCAACAACCTGACTAACGAACACAAGGAAAAATTAAAACCAAGGCTCTGGTAAGAAAAACCAAAAGGCCAGATATAATAATGAAATTCCTGGTATTTTTTTAAAGCACAATTATTCTTTCAAAATAGCCACTACAGTGTTTTTCAGAAAGTTGGCTTGCTCTTTATCAAATTATATAAGATTTGTCACATATGATTTTTGTCTGTTTTTTACTTTGCCAGTGGTTTGGAGAATAGTGATGTGTCTTACGAAGTTAGACTAAAGAGACTGTTGATTTGAAAGGAACTCTCTGAGGCAGGCCTGGCTCAGTCGTCAGTGCCCAGTGAGACAGATTCAGGACCTTATCCCAGTGAGGGTGTTCAGTGACAAGGCAGGCCAGCGGCAGGGTCAGCTGTGACTCTGCGGACACACTCACACCCACAGCGTCTACAATACCCACAGCTGCCGCCTGGCTGCATTACAAAGGTGTATTGGCAGAAGAATTTTGGCTGTCTGAACACAGCCTTCACATAATCCTCAGCCTATATTTTACAAGTTCATTTTCTAACACACAGGCACGCTTTTTATGGCATCTGGAGCATTTTGCTGAATGACTCGGTAGTACACTGCTGACCAGACTGCACATTTCCAGATTTAGATTATAAGAGAAAAACAGCAAGTGGTAAGTTCAGCTGCAGGTCATTGAATACTTATACTGCAATTCTCTCCCCAAGCCCTGGGCTACTTTATCCCATGGGGACCAGTACTGTAAAGCACGTTAGACAGAGATGGTCCTAGGTGTTTGCTTTTATGACTGTTGGGTACACTCTGTCTGAGACTGTGCTGTTATCACATTGTAAACATTCTTCTTTTTTATTTTTTTACATCTTTATTGGAGTATAATTGCTTTACAATGGTGTGTTAGCTTCTGCTCCACAACAAAGTGAATCAGTCACACATATACATATGTTCCCATATCTCCTCCCTCTTGCGTCTCCCTCCCTCCATCCCACCCCTCTAGGTGGTCACAAAGCACCGAGCTGATCTCCCCGTGCTATGCGGCTGCTTCCCACTAGCTATCTATTTTACGTTTGGTAGTGTATATATGTCCATGCCACTCTCTCGCTTTGTCACAGCTTACCCTTCCCCCTCCCCATATCCTCAAGTCCATTCTCTAGTAGGTCTGTGTCTTTATTCCTGTCTTACCCCTAGGTTCTCCATGACATTTTTTTTTCCTTAAATTCCATATATATGTGTTAGCATACGGTATTTGTCTTTCTCTTTCTGACTTACTTCACTCTGTGTGACAGACTCTAGGTCCATCTACCTCATTACAAATAGCTCAATTTCATTTAATATAAGAAAGAAAACTGGGGGGAGTGTCAAGAATTGGCATGCGAAAACTATGATAGAATGGCCAGTGGATGGTCATACTGTTTTCTGACCATTCATGAGCTGCAGGAGATAAGTGCAGCTTGTAAAAAACAGAGGTGGTGAGAGACAACCAGTGTTTACTGAGTTTGCTTCAAACTGTGTGCATCCTACATTTTTTAGGTTCTTGATGATGTTGGGATAATTTGGAGGGGACATAATGATGTTCACCGACAGATAGCTTTCTGAAGGAGCTGAGAGTTCATATACTGTTCCACATGGATCAAAGACTCCAGAGCTTTTCAAATTATGATCACATTTACCATTTAAGGTTTTTGCCCAATTTGTCCAATTTGACTTTTAAAGATGAGGGAGGATTATATGTCAATTATATCTCAATTAGAAAAAAGAATGAGGGAGGATTAAAAATCATAGTAGTGTTAAATATATGAAACCTTAATTTTAAATGGTGGCTATTAGCAAGTTTGCCCTCAGTGAGAACAAAAATTTAAAAACATTATGTACTGGAGATGCCAGGTATTGCTTGCCCACCCCCAGTCCCTTAATAATTATGTTTTATCCTACACAATTTCACTCTGTCTGTCTAGACCTTGGTGGGCTCTCGATTTCACATTCAGGGATGGCTCCAGCCAAGACTGACTCGTTACCCAGGACCTGTGTACACTCGCCTACGAAGATCTTATGGGTCCTCCGGAATCAGAAGATGGGAAACAGAAGCCTAGGCCAGCTAGCTAAGAAGGTCCTGTGGTAGATTTAGCACAAGGAGGCCACTTTGGTCAGGTGCAAGGAGAAGTTACAAAGAGGCCAGTTGGTAAAGGGAAAAGAATGAAACTAACGTGTGGAGAAGGGGAGATGTGGTTAAAGAGAGAAGGAAGAGTAATTTCCTTTGATCCTGATGTTTTCTGAGCCAGGTCTAGCCCATTTATCTTTAAAATAAATCTAATTTTTCCTTGAGGTAATCTGAATGAGATTCAGTCTTTAAAAGAGAAATTATCATTTTCAATGACATCTGCCTGTATGGTTGGTGAACAGTTAAAACTGGCAGCAGGAGGGATAAATCCCACTGATAATCAAATTTAGCTATGAAATTTGGTTTTAAATAACAGAATATTTTAAAGATTGCTACTTCCTTGTTCAGTCCAGGTTACTTTGGGGGCAACCATCATTATTTCCATTCATCCAAGGCATACTTGCCTATATATAAGTTTTGTCTCACCTTTTGTGAGATTTCCTTAAAAAAATACTCTGTCATGGCTTAATCTTTGGCTTTCATGAAACAAAACACGAACTAAACAAAACCTACCTGGGTCCTCTGAGGTTGGATTGGAACAAAGGGGGGGTTGTGAGACCCAGCCATGTGCCTGATGACTAAGATGGAACCCATGTAGGAGTTAAGTCAGTAATAACATGCCTATTGCTGCAGCTCAAGTTGCCTGCAAACTCTCCACACTTTTTAGCAAATATTATTTTGAATGTCGTAGTGCACAGAGCTGTTCTTGAGGGTTGGGCTAAACTTGACTCTGTGGGAGAATAAACCTAGAATTCCAAATGTGGTGATCCCAACAGTGTATGTGATGCAAGACCAATTTTCCACTTGTGCTGGGTGGGTTTGTTCAAATCTCACACAGAAATGAGAGATGCCAGACAGAGTGTTGACTTGCCCCAAGCATAAGGTAGTAATTTAGGTTTTATTTTAAATAGGCATTAGAGTCTGGGTAATCCAAAATTTTAATTTAGGAAGGAGCCTGGGAGAATAGCAGAGGACAGGAGCTAGGTGGCCCTCCAATGAGGGGCGGGAAGTGGAGGAGTAGAGGCCTCACATGCTTCCGTCCATTTCTGGAAGAGTTATTTTGTGATAAACTCAAGGCAAAGTCTAAGTCTATGTCTTAATATGGTCTGTAACCAGACCTAAAGGAGATTCTGGTGTTGTGATTTGGGGTAATAGTTTCTTTCTTTAACATGCAGATGATAAACTTTAATGATTAAAGCATTATGGGCTGACTGCAGTGTTTAAACACTGGCCCAGTTTTGACAGTGACCTTAATCAGGGTGGCCGGGGAGAAAGGGGGCTTGGAGAGAAGCTTGGAAGAAATAGGTCAGAGGGATTTCTCCCAGCTCTTCTCAGGGAGTCACAATGGGCTTTGTGTTATTTTGTTCTTTTTTAATTAATTATTAATTAATTAATTATTTTATTTTTGGCTGCATGGGTCTTCGTTTCTGTGCATGGGTTTTCCTCTAGTTGGTGTCGAGTGGGGGCTACCCTTCGTCGCGGTGCGTGGGCTTCTCATTGCGGTAGCTTCTCTTGTGGTGGAGCATGGGCTCTAGGCACGTGGGCTCAGTAGTTGTGGAGCATGGGCTTAGTTGCTCTGCAGCATGTAGAATCTTCCTGGACCAAGGCTCGAACCTGTGTCCCCTGCATTGGCAGGCAGACTCTTAACAACTTCGCCACCAGGGAGGTCCTGGGCTTTGTGTTCTTTAAGCAAAGCCCAGGGGTTGCGTGAAGAATTCTCATCCAAAGTTGCTCTAAGCAACTTACTCTTGGTTCAAGTTGATGCTTGTGATGCTGGGTCATTCTCTTGGTTTGTGGAGGATGTATGGTATATTCATTCAATAAATATTTATTGAGCACATACTATATCCCCAAAACCATGCAGATGGCTGAGAATATAGCAGTAAAAAAAGCAAAGTCTCTCTTCTCATGAAGCTTGCTTACTAGTGCAGAAAAGCCTGAGTTCAAATCCTGACTCCATCAGTTATTAGCTTCTTGGGTTATTTAACCTTGATTAAGTTAACCTCTCTGTGCCTCTGGTTTCCCTATCTGTAAAATGGGGTGACAAAATGGTACTTTCTTCCTAAGGTTGTTTTGAGGATTAAATGAGGTAGTACATGTAAAGAACTCAACAACATGGATGCATTGTAGTAAGGACTAAATATAAACTATTACATATCAAATGAGCTTCAGCTGCTATCCAAGGGCAGGGAAGAGCAAGAAAGCATTCATGCATCTGGTTAGTACAGAGCAAGTGTTCAGATGAAGTCTTCTGCTGAATGTGGTTATTGGATGTGGAATTCAAAACTTGTGAAAAGCAAAGGGACTCAGAAACTTTCATTTAGGTAAACATTAGTCTTTGAAAAAGAAGCCTAAGTGGAAATGTAGTATAGAAATTCATTGACTGTTCTTTCCACAGGGCTTCAGTGATCACAATTGTAGTCAAGAGATCTTGCTTGGAATTAGTAGGTAAAATTAAAAATTTGGACCCCTTTAGGAGAGGAAATGCTCCCCAGCCCCAGTGGAAGATGTGCTATGTGGATTTGCTGTTGGGTCACCTGGTGTTCTGAAACATTGATATCACACTTCTGCTTTGTATGGGGGAGAGTGATTTGGTAACTCAATTTTTATATGAAATCTTGAGAATTCTGTGATTTCGAATCCTGGCGTTAACAAAAATCAGGCTGTTTGAGCTCACCTGTCATTCTACTATCTCCTAGCTCACTTTATCTGCAAAACAAAGCAAGTTCAAAGAGTAACCTTTGGTTAAAGCAATAGGACTTGGGAAGCAGTTCTACATGAATGGATGCCCACATGGGTAGGATGCCTGTGATATCGTGTAGCAGATGGCAGAGCACATATACCTTGCTTCAGGACAATATGTACTCATACCTGGAGTAGATTCTGATGGGCAATGTCAGTTCTCTTATGTTTAGAGACACGACACTCTTTAAATAGAAAGCCAGTTGTTCACCCAGATGCTTCTAGTTTGTTATGGTCTGCTCCTTTGAAATTTCCAAATATGGTTCTGGGGAAAATGGGTATAAGTTCTTTCGTTTTGGAGCAAAGACTTTTTGGAACAAGGGCCGTGTTACTGATGAAAATGTTATACTGGGTCTCATGGCAATTCATTTATTGCTTTCTTGACCCTGTGTCATCCAGGGAGTGTCAAAAACCACATGGTGCTTCTGAGCCCTACAATTTTTGCAGTTAAGTCTCTGATTTAGCTGACAGATGTTAAAACACAGACACAGCCAGATAACTCCCCAGTGACAACACAGATGCAAAAACTGAAAAATGCAGTTATTCCAGCTTGGGAGGGATTATACTGATGCTCCAAATTTTCCTCCTGATAGCCCTTATATTTTTTTTTCCTGGTAGCCTAATATGGCTTAGGTTAGAGGAAACTGAGTCTCTTCCCTTTTTTGTTGATTTGATCTCCCCGTCCATACACCTAAGAAAATGTGCCTATCTGAAGCACAGCAGATCAGGGGAATATTAACAATAATAATGGGCTTAGGTCTCGTTTACGGCCAGCCCAGCTCTGACTGAGGAACTTTTGGCTCTGAAGAGAAAAAAAAAAAGAGATCTTAGATCTGAAGGGAACTTTCCTTGATGCTCACCAAGGCATTTTTATGGATTAGGACTTTCTGTGGGTCACAATGGACTAGTGGATGCAGAACTAGGACCAGGTCTCCTAAACTCCAGGCAGGGTCTTTTCCCATTGGGTCTTGCCCTCTTATGCATCCTCAGCCTGTCCTCCAGCTCCCACCTCAGGTTTTCCCTTGACATTGGTTTTGGAGACCAGGGATGCACAGTGGAGGTTAGGGTAGGGCCTCTGACTCTGCCCTGCCTTCGATGTTGTTCATCGAAGCCCATTTCCTTTTGGGAAATGCTAACCACAAGCATGGTTAGATTTTTTGACTGCAGAGCTAGTTTAAAGATGTGAGTTGATAAATGAAGAAACTGAGTCTCAAAGAGGGTGTGTAACTTACTCAAATTTCCATAGTTCACCAGGAAAACAATGAACAAATATTTATGGATCAGTTATGATGGGCCAGTCCTGTGGAACCTGCTGGGGATTTGACTGAGAAGACAGTAGTGGTTTTTACCCTGGAAGAACTTCCTGTCCAGTAACAGAACAGACAGAAAACAAACAGCCACAAATGGGAGGAATTTTATGAAGGGGAAGTGCAGGGTCTAGCTGAGAGCTTAACCTGGTCTTTCAGAATGTTAGTGGAGAGTTATAAGAGAGGCAAAGATACCTTTGAGTGAACTGCTTTCTTACCCTATTTAGATATTTGGATCAATTTTAAAAAATTCTCTTTCAGGTAAAGTTGTTCTGGCACTTTTCAGACCCTTTCTATCATTACCCTATTATTATTATTTTTTAATAAATTTATTTATTTGGCCGAGTTGGGTCTTTGTTGCTGCGCATGGGCTTTCTCTAGTTGCAGCAAGTGGGGGCTACTGTTCGTTATGGTGCGCAGGCTTCTTCTTGTGGAGCACGGGCTCTAGGCGTGCAGGCTTCAGTAGTTGTGGCTTGCCGGCTCTAGAGCGCAGGCTCAGTAGTTGTGGCGTAGCTGCTCCGTGGCATGTGGGATCTTCCCGGACCAGGGCTCGAACCCGTGTCCTCTGCATTGGCAGGCGGATTCTTAACCACTGCTCCACCAGGGAAACCCCTCATCACCCTATTATTTACTACACTGAAGCATCTGTTCAAATTATGGCCTCATCACAGGCCACCCTAGGAGAAACTGAGGTGGGGTGGGTGGGCTTGCAGGGCTCATAGGGGAACTGAGGCCCAGTACACTCCCAAGGGAAGCTGCTGTCTCCATGGCTTCTGGTTGCCTCTAGAAAAAAAATCTAAAACTTCATTCATAGATTTATGACATTTGCCACTTGCCTGCATTTGCCTGGGCTACCATCATGTATCCTGGTAAGATGGCCCCTTCCAGCTCACAGACTTCTTCTCTCCATGTTTTACTTCTCAAACTTTGGAACTTTTCTATGTGACAGCCATTTTACTTGCACCATCTCTTTCTCTGAGCCATGCTGCTTCAATTCACCCTCTTCTGCTCAGAGCCCACCTCTTCCTGACAAGCCCCACCCCTTCCTCCATCAGCCTCCCACAGCCCTTGTGTACCAGCTGCAGTTGGTTTTGTATATAGTTATGTATTGAAAACAATTTGTGTTCCTGTCTGTTTTCATTATGTGCATCCTTTCTTCTCCTGTGGATTACAAGTGCCCTGAAAAGAGGGTTTGGAGCTCCCATTTCCTTTAGGACTTAGATTTCCAAGAGAGCAGTGACTGACGGCTGGGCAGACTGGACCCCATACTTCAAAGGCAAGATGGGAGAGCAGGTGTCAGGGGTATCCATGACAGGAGTACAGTGGACAAGAGCAGTTGTCTGAGGCAGGACAGTAGGCCAAGACATGGATTTGCTGTGTGACTTTAGACTGGGTTTCAGGTTCCTTGCCTATAAATGTGAGCAAGCACAGTGTCTTCTCCCTTTGGGATCTCGTGATGTACTCTCTAGGAGGGTGCCCTGAGTGATGTAAAGCATTAAGACTGTGTCATAATGTCCTGCTCTCAGACCCTGCCAAGTATGTAGAGGGCCAGGAAATGTCACACAGGCTTTTTTGAGTTGGGTCTGGACCCAATCTTAGTCTTTGCCAGAGGGATGGACAGTGTTGGGTGACCCAGGTGACATAGTCAACATGGCTGTGGGCACTGGCAAGGAGGCCCCTCAAATAAGAAAATGATGTCTTGGAAAAGTTTTAGAATTTGATATATGTGTACTAGTTGATATACACACATGTGTGTATAGTCGTCCCTGGGTACGCAGAGGGGATTGGACGAGGACCCCGTGGGAACTAAAATCCTCGGATGCTTAAGTCCCTTATAAAAAATGGTGTAGTATTTGCATATAATCTATGGACATCCTCCCATATTCTTGAAATCATCTCTAGATTACTTACAATACCTAATACAAAGTAAAAATTATGCAAATAGTTGCCTGTGTGTGATAAACTCAAGTTTTGCTTTTTGGAACTTTCTGGCATTAAAAAAAATATATTTTTGATCTATCAATGGTTGAATCCACAGATGAGGAACCCTCAGATATGGAGGGCTGACTATATATAAAAGCATTGAGGTTTATATATATGACAGGGAAAACCAAAACTTGATGGGATTTCATTATACTCATTTTAGGGTCTAAACCCCAAAATTGTTTGCAATTTTAATTACAGTTGGGGAGTGGGCATAATAATCTCTTTAGGGCTTATGGCCTCAGAAGCCCTTAAATCATTGATGTGGGAACTGTCCCTCCAACTCAGAGTGCCAGGGTTATGTCTGCGACCCGTTCTGGTTCTTTCCCACCTTCTTCTGTTTTCCATGTTGGAAAAGACACATAAATGTCTCGGCTCAAGCCCAGTCTCCAAGCCATCAAGACAGAGTGATGCTCTGCACACTGTCTGCACTCAAGAAAGGATGACGCCAGACTCAGAAGCCTTGGAGAGGGGATGATCCTCTGTTACAGTGGCGTGCCTCAGGTCATACCCGGTTTGTTTATTGACAGCAGAGTCAATTATCACCACCTTTTATGGACATTTAAAAGGCCAAAGGCAGAAAACCCAGTTCTAAGTATACACTCCAAAGATTTGAAAACAGGGTCTCAGAGAGATTTGTTATCGTCCCTCTGGATTAGGTCCCCAGCAAAGGCGCTCCTGTCCAGTGTCCTCTGAGCCAATAGAACGAGACTGAGTTTGATTCAGAAGCAAAGGAAAGCTTTGTTCTTTGATCAAAGAATGGAGAGGTGCAAGCTCGAGCTCTAGAGCACATGCTCTCCCTGCCAGGCCCTGGGCAGGGCTGCTTTATAGAGTCTCGATGGCGTGGAAGGGTCCAGGTTCTTGCAGGGTGGGTACAGTCGCGCTGCTCACCACTGCAGGTCCGGTGCCGGGGACGGCGTCTCCGCACGCAGCCCACCGCTGCCATCTTGAATCGAGGTGCCCTGTACGGCTTCTCACACGGCCCACCCAGCTGAGGTGTTGGCACAGCCATTTTGCCCCAGGAGCTCTGGTCTGAAGTGCTGGCTGTGAGGCCTCTGCACTTGGCCGCCTATGAGCAAGTGAAACTAGACTAAACACACAGGGAAAAAAGGTTAGACTTTATTTTATTAGCCACCCAGATTCTATTTTTGTTTCCCAGGAATTGTTAATGGGCTTTACCAGTGACAGATTTGCACACTCATGTTCATAGCGGCGTTATTCACAATAGCCAAGAGGTGGAGACAAATCTAAGTGGCCCTCAATGGATGAATGGATAAGCAAAAGGTGGTGTATACATATCATGGAATATTATTCAGCCTACAACATGATGACCCTCAAGGACATTATGCTGAATGAAACAAGTCAGTCATAAGAAGACAAATACTGTGTGATTCCTCTTATATGAGGTACCTAGAATAGTTAAAATTATAGAGACAGAAAGTAGAATGGTGGTTGCCAGGGGCTGGCAGAGGGGAGAATGGGAAGTTATAGTTTAACAGGTGGCGAATTCAGTTTTGCAAGATGAAAAGAATTCTGGAGATTGGTTGCACACAGTCTAAGTATACTTAACATTACTGAACTGTACACTTACAAATAATTAAGATGGTAAATTTTATATTAACTGTATTTTACCATAATTAAAAAAAAACCTCTAATGCCCAGGCTGTACCACAGACCAAGCATATCAGAATCTCTGTGAGTGAACCTCAGGTATCTGTATTTTAAACTTTCTCCAGGGTTAAACCAAGATAGAGAACTACTGGGCTCAAGGCAGGTAATCCAATCCCCAGGTCACTGCTGTAATCCTGGGGTGCAATGGGAGGGACTGGAGTCATGGGATAAAACAAATTGCATGGTTTGAAGGGAGAAATACCAGCATTCAGTGACAGATTAGCTATGGGGAATAAGACAAGGAGTGCATCAAAGAGGTTCCCAACGTCTCAGAGTAAATTGTGGATTTGTGGAAAAACAGTATTTATCAGGAAGTGTTTAGGGAGGTTTCTGGGGATGATGATTTATTTGGTGATTTGGTAATGTACTTGGGTAGAAATTTCTTAGAGGCAGCTGGAAATTTTCATACTCAAAATAATTCATCCATTTTCTCCATAGAAGCCAGAATTCCATTTTTATATTAAAAATTAAATTTTATTAAAAAATACCAAAGGCAGAAAAATTGCCCTATAGCTATAATATCTTCAGGAGCCAATGATATACCTCTTATTTTAGAGCTCCTTTGGCATAGCTGTGAAGTTGGAGGGCTGTGTCCTTCCCTTGTCCTTCTCTGCCTCTGAGTGTTCTATGCAGCCCCGTTCTCAGGACCCCATTTAAGTGTGGTTGCCAGTTCCTCCTACCTTTCTCGAAAGCTCATAGTCATCAAATTCACATTAAGGCAATATAAGCTTCCTGCAGTAGTTTTTCTAACAGCACTCACGTTTTTGAAACAAACTGAATGAAGAGAACCATGTTTAACGAAAAAGAATAAAACTTGAAAGGTGACACTGCAGGAAGGAGAAATTCTGTACAAGAAATTTTGATACTCTCAGGTCTCTGGAAAGCACCTCCCCAAAAAGCCCTGGTTAGATATTCTGACTGAGGTGAGTGGGTGGGGGATTCAGTGAATCACAGGCATCTAAAGAGGTAGATGGGCCCTGGGATAAGGTCACCGAGTCACCTAGGTGACCTAGCCTTAGAGATGATGGGGACAAAATCAGTGGGACATTAAATAATTTTCCTCTGTCATAGAATCATATTTTCTAAGCAGAACAGAGTCATGCCTCCCTACTTTACCTCGCAGTATTCAGTAGACCGAGGATTCAAGGAAGGTCTTTGAAACTTTACCCCAAATGGACCTTGAGATGCCTTCATCACAGTGCCCACAATTGCATGCTATGACTTGTAGCTGTTGCCGTGTTTATATTGGACAGTTTAAGGGGGAAAGCCCAGGCTATCCTGGAGAGAAGCAGAAAGAAAAATTAGACAAAAATTCTGGAAAAGCTTGCAGATGTGTTGGTTGAACTTTTATCTATCTTTCTATTTCATTGTCTGGCACGTATAGGTAGTAAATAGACCCTTGTTGAATGCATGAAGGCATAGTAGAAATGGTTTCTGTGTGATGAATTTTATGTTTGTAATTCTGTTGTGATGACTATGTCTGAGTGGCATGTTGAAGGAAAACCCAGAAGGCCTGGATTCCAGTTCTAGTTGTGTCACTAATTTGCTCTGTGATATTGGCCCAGACACTGACTTCTCTGAGCTCGTTTCTCTTGTAAAGAGGGGACAGTGAAGTTGTCTTTCTCACTCCCATGGTTGTTATTCCCCATTAAGTGAGATAAAGGCCATGAAAGTGCTTGAAAACTCTAAGGTGTGCTACAAATACAGAGTACAATCATTTTGAAAGCACTTGACTTTGTAGAGGGTTGTGTGAATTAATGCGTATTGATCGAGACATGTGTCTCATTAGGTAAAAACTGAAAGTAAAACTCGTGTACTTTAGAATGAGAAAATAAACTCAGCAACTTGTGTAACACTAATTTCAAGAAGTAGATATTAATTTCAAGAAGGAAATTTGTGGGGAAAAAAAAAAAACACCCCAGAACTGAGATGTGAAAAATGTTCAACACTGTTGCCTCTAACTCCCAAAGTCCAAAGTTTTTACAATTCTCCATAAGAAATTTACATTAGGGTTAAAACCCATCAGTATCTGTGACCAAATACTGAGATCTTGCCATGTGCCAGGCATACACCGTTAGGCACCAGGTATCAGAGTTATGTTTCTATTGCTATTCTTAGAGTAATTACTGGTTTATTTGGCCAATGGCTGCTAGTGTTTCCAGGTGTGTGTGTGTGTGTGTGTGTGTGTGTTTCCTATCACAACAGTTTCGTTACCTTGGCAAAGTGCTATATCCACTTATTTATATGACAAAGGCCTTTTTGATGTGTTAACGACCTTACAGGGTTTAGTGCCAACAGGAGCTGTGTACATATTTGACTTTATCTAACTTTAGTCTTAAGTATATTTTTGGATGGCCACTGAACATAAGTTTAATATTAGCTGAACGAATAAAGTATTAGTTACTGTATTCTCTTCAAAATAAACATAACCTTGATACAGCGCGGAAAGGTGAGCTGACCTTTTATTTGACCTTGGCTAAATGAATTGTGCTTAAACATTTTGTAGTGGTTTATAAAGTTGGGCTACTCTATAGTATATTAAAAGATTTATTTAAAGGTTGACTATAAATTTGGTGAAAGTGAAAAAGCATCTTGCACTTCTTGATGATTTTCATTTTTTCTCCTAAATAAAGCTAAAGCTTTATCCATCATAATGAGAGTTAGGAAGGTCAAATGACCACATCTTTTTTAAACCAATATATCTTTGCACAGTAATTTTCTTTATTACATTTTGCAAGTGCTATAATCTGGGAAAAGTAGTGATAAAACTCAGATACATTGCAAAAAAGAGTGAGTAAACATACTATTGATGCTACTTGCCTGTTATATACATCTGGTGCTTATGTACTTAAACTAAATAGGAAAATCTTACTCATCTCGGTAGAAAAACAGGGTAAAGATTACAACTTGGGGACTTCATGATATTTTGTCTGTGTGCAGTTTGTCAAAAGGCAATTTATCTAAAGCTGGAAAAGGATACGGTTTGGCTGACTAAACTGTGGAGTGATACAAGTGATACGTAACGATAAAAATGCTTAGGGGAATTTTTGGGGCGCTCAAATCAAGTGTACGGTACTGTGTGGGTGTAAAGAGCAGACTTCTCTCTCTGCCTCTCTTTTTGCACAGTTTTCAAAACTGTGAAAGTTGCTGACATTTTACACCACATGCTGGACTGTTAAATCACAATTTTTGTGGTCACTTGTAAATCTGTCTGGTGGTGGAGGGAAAGCTTGTTTGTGCACACACTGGGACATGCTTCTTTCTCATGTGCTTCTCCTTTTTTTAAATCGCACTGGGTAGTTTTGTTTCAGAATCCAAGGCTCCCTAATCTGAGAGTGATTTGGGTGAGAACGCCGGAGCTGACTTATTTTCATATGTGCTCTCTGAAGGGAGGCTTGAAGGATAATTCAGAAACGCAAGTCTCCCAACCCTCAAACAAAAATTATCTTTCTGACCAGCTTGCTGCAATGCCTGAAATTCTGACCTGAAGGGATTTCTTCCTCCCCAACACTGGGATTTGGAAGTCCCTAGGATATTTTAGTGGGGCCAGTTATTTAAACTCATTTTCTGTCTCATCAGTAAAATGGGGCTACTGATAGTTACTGGTAAATGATCAATAATTGGTAAAATGATCAGTATTGGTAAAATGATACTAATACTTTAAATGGGGCTACAGACTCTTACTAAAGTGGGTTTTGTGGAGATCACATGAAACAGTGCAAGGCCAATGCTTGATGTAATGCTAAATAGTAATAGTTGTAGTTATTACTATTTTTCTTTTTGTTGGGAGGGAGAAAGAGAAGGAGGAATAGGCCATTAACATAGCAGGGGATTTTTTCCCTTCCCAGTTACACCCTGGGAGGTCACAGAAGTGGTGCTGAAGGAAGGCTTTGTCGTTCATTGTCTAAGAGGGCTTCTTGGGGGTGGGTAGAATCAGCAAGAGAAACCCCAGATAAGATGAAGAGAGGGGATGTGGGCGGGTACCACATACTAATATGTTCATTTGCAAGGCTCTTTGACTTTTCAAAGCACTAAGTCATCTGCTGACCTGTTTTCACAATTTATGGGTAAAGTTGGCGGGGTAGGTATTCTTTTCCTGCAAGGGAGGAAACCAGAGTGCTGATAGGTAAAGGAACTCACCTTCTGTCACACAACAAGTTAGTGGTAAAACTGGGATTAGGACCCGTATCTCCGATTCTGAGCACATCACCCTTTCACTATGTGACATCCTCAGAATTAAATGGTCTCCTTCACAGGTATGTGTTCAGACCTGGGTCCCTACTGATGAGCCTATTGTTGGCATCCTGCAAAATAGCAGGGATGAGAAATATTATAGATTCGTGATCCAAAGGACCAGTTTCAGCTGGAGATGGCTGAAGTAATAGCACCCAAGTCAGGTGAGTTTTCACTTCTTGGCCGTGAATGGGGGTTTCTACCTGAAACTGGGCCAGAATCACTGACTAGGGAGGTCCAGCTATAGCCCAGAGTTCTCTCTAACAGCATTGCTGCATTAAACTTCAGTGTCCCGTGGCTACACTGAAAGGAATGAAGAGGAGATGCCAATAATGTCGAGAAATATCAGGGAAGTGTGATGCTGATGGCTTTCTATCACCTTTTCTTGTCCTTCCTTCTTTTTTTCATTTTACTGATACAAAATAATTCCAGAAAATTAGAGAGGGGTTCTGTAGATGTTAAGCTTTTGTGTTATGACTTTAACTGCAAAGCCCTCAGGGACATTGGACTTCCTAATGTTTAGGGGTAATGGCAGGATTTAATTTTAGGTAGAAAAGGGTTAAGTGAGAGTCAATGTGTTTCCCAAATCATCAGCATGCAAATCATGTAAGCATATCTGAAAAATTCAATAACTTAAAGGTAATCTTCTGGAAAGTAAAATTAATACACAGGTCTTTGGCCAGAAATAAGGATTTGGAACTTTCTTTATGCATAGAGAATTTCCTAGTAGGCAAATCATAAGTTAATGTTGAGTATTTATAGTTTATTTATTAATTTAGCATATTTTTTTTATAGAGGAGAATTAAGGTGGTTTAGGTAAGAACACAGATACACTAAAACCAAAGCAGATGAACTCAAGACAAAAACTAGAAAGAAGAAAGGAAAAAGGAGAGGGTCATAAAACATCAGTGAGAACTCCTGGGTGTGGAAGTGTGCATATAAGTGTGTACTTGAATTTCCTTGTGGCCTGAGAAAAGATGGTGCCAGAATGAGTTGGATAGCTCTCATTTCCTTTCTAATACTAGAGTGTCTATTTCATTCATTCATTTACTCACTCATTTCAATGAAACTTATTTGATCTGTCTTGTATTACCGAGGCTCTATGCTGAGCACTGATACAGTAGTGAATATGATCCAGAAGTATTTTCCTTCATGGAGCTTATAGTTTTCTAGGTTGGCATGTAGACAAATTATTACAATATGCTAAGTTCCTCAAGATGTGCAGCAAAGTATGGGAGCATCCAATAGGTGCATTAAAGCTAGAGTGGAGGTTAGGGAAGTTTCTATTACCCAGTGAAACATTTTAAACAGCTCCACCTTGCTCGTAACATAAATAGCTTGCTATTGGATTTCAGGACTACTTTTCAAAAGGAGAGTCTGATTTATTTGCACACGACTTAAAAATTAATTAATTAATTGAACGAATGTCAGCAAGCACTCTACTAGTTTTTATTTGGTGATTTATGGCTTGAAATAGGGTCTGCATTATTGGATATTTTCCTTAGTATGTGATTTTTATCCTGTTTCTGGGTCCCTTTGCTATCTCTACAGATACTTTTAATATGAGAGCTTGGCTTAGTCATAAAGACTCCACTTCTGTTGGTTTACCCCAGTCTTGAATGATAAAATAGGATGAGATAATTAATCAAGATATTAATACTCCCAGGACCGTTGGGAGAACTAAATAAAGTTTTTAATGCAATTTGAAATGTAGTGTAGGGCAATACTAAAGCTGAAAAGCTTTGTTTTGAAAAAGATTGTATGATACATGTAAAAATTTCTGCTG
>NW_006793498.1:198678-232338 GCF_000442215.2 Lipotes vexillifer | reverse complement strand
TGCTGAACCAGCAAAAGAGTCCTGGATTTTATAGTATAGAGAATTCCTCTAAGATGGAGGAGGGGGTAGTGTATTTAAGAATGTGGAATAGCTCTCTGAGCCTGCCTGTGTGTCTATTCACACGTACTTTTCCCCCTCCTAATAGACACTTTACTTGTTTCACTAAAAAAAGAAAGAAAGAAAGAATGTGGAATAAAGTCAAGTTCTGGTTCTGCCACTTTCTAGCCATGAGAACTTGGGTAGGTTACACAATCTGTTTGTGCTTCCATTTCTTCATCTGTAGCAAGGGGATAATAATATTTATTGTATAGCGTTGTTACGAGGTCTCTATAAAGGCACTTAAAGTACTCAGCCTAGTGCCTGGCACATAACAAAGCCTCAATAAATGTTAGCTGTTCTTAATATTAGGGTAGAAAATGTAGGGTTTTTATAGATACGAAAAAGTATTTTATTTTGCTATAATATTTGAATTGGAATCTACAAAAGACATGTCTTTTAAGAGGAAGTAGGACCAGCAAGGACAAATGGCAACAGCTTTGTTAACCTAAAGATTCTATGAGGTCAATATGAATGGAGAAAAAGTGTTATGTAGTAAACATCTACCCTGTTCTTGTAATCCTCATCATATTGGAGAAGTCAGAGAAGCCCAGGATTCTGCAGAGAAGCGATTTTTGAAGGAGGCAAGACCTACTGAGGCATAGAGAAGCATTAATGCATGGTGGTTAAGAGCACAGACTCTGGAGCCAATCTGAACCCCATCTACATTTGGTAGCTGTGTGACCTTGGGTGAATTACCTAACCTCTCTGTGCTACAATTTCCTCATCAGTAAAAGAGGACAATAAAAGCACCTATCTCATTGGGTTCTTGTGAGGATTAAATGAAATGAAAAAGTGTCCCAAACAGTGATGCCCCATGGCTCTCAGTAAAATTAGCTACTACTATTCATCTTATTAGGATGTAAGCTTCTTGACAGCAGGTATTTTTTTGCCTGTTTTCTTCTTTTCACTCATGTATCTCCAGTACTTGAAAAGTGCCTGATATGGCAGCTGCTCAGTAAATACTTGTTGAGTGAGAAAATATATGAAAGCTCTGTTAGTCAAATAAGAGGATGAAAAAAGCTGGGCTAAAATGTTGAAAATGATTGAAGCTGGGTGATGGGTCCGTAAGAGTCTATTAGATGATTCTCTCTACTTTGTGTATGACTGAGAAGTTTTATAATAAAAGTTAAAAAGAGACTAGACTGATGTAATAGTTTGGAGATAACCAGATATTAAAAAAAATTCTTTGTATCCCTTTTTCTTACAGCTTAACTACAAAACATATTCGATGTTTTGTATATACACTACAGTACTACTAGAGACTGGGGAAACTGTGGTCCCCAAAGGACACTTGTTTCTCTTTTAAGGGTTCTGAATGCAAGCAAGAATTTCAATAAAAATTAACAGAGCTGACCTGCCAACCGGCACTGTTCTTCTTTATCATCACCCTGTCATCATACACCCAAGGGGCTGAAAGGAACCTTGGAGATGATTTGTCCACCTCCCTCGGAGGTTACTCAGGTAGCTGTCGGCATTGTCCGCTCCCTGTCAGCACGTCAGCAGCTCCCCTCCCTCAGGCCAGAGGTCACCATCCCCACTTCTAACTTCTCAGGGGACTCCTGATCCAGACACAGTCGTCCCTCCAGACCCTGCCTTCCTATCTTCCCTTTGAACCTCTGACCATCTTGGTTCTCCTCTTGACTCTCCCTTCTCATCTTGCCCCATTCAGGTGTGATAATCTGGTCACGGAATGCACACCTTAGTCCTGATGTGACTCTGTGTGGGATGCAGCCTCTGGGAGCTGCCTGTGGTTCCTCATGACAGCTCTGGCTAGAGGGCTTCCCTCTGTTCAGGCCCCCAGGGGTTGCTGGTCAGGAGTTTCCTCCTGGCCCCTTGCCCCTGGGAAGCACCATCTGATAAGCAGCATAAAGAAACCCATTTTAATAGCTCTAAGGTAGGGTCTGTGGAAAGAGAACTCCATAGTCATACTCCTTGAGCCTTCGAGGTGGGAATCATGGAAACCCTGGAGAGCATTTGTGGTAACACAAGAGCTTATTTTAAATTTAATACAGTTGATCCTCATTATTCATAGGAGTTCTGTTCTGTACAGTCACTTCAACTGCTGAATTAGTGAATACTGAATCATTGCCTTTAGGGGAAACATGGGGTTCAGTTCCTACCACTCTGTGGTCACATTTTTGTCACCGATCAATACAAAACCTTGTTTTAGGTGTGTTTCTGTTTAGATGGTTTATTTAATATATTCATTAGCATTGAACTCACAGCCACCAGCACTGTAACTGATGCCTGAACGACTTATCTAACAGGTCTGTCCTCTGGGAGGCACATCACAGCCTTCTTGCACCTAGAAACACTAGACGGCACTTCAGCTCTATGTTTGGGGCCATGTTAAACAGTGAAATTATGAATAAAAAAGCACAACGGGGCTTCCCTGGTGGCGCAGTGGTTGAGAGTCTGCCTGCCGATGCAGGGAACACGGGTTCGTGCCCCGGTCCGGGAAGATCCCACATGCCGCGGAGCAGCTAGGCCCATGAGCCATGGCCGCTGAGCCTGCGCGTCCGGAGCCTGTGCTCTGCAACGGGAGAGGCCACAACAGAGAGAGGCCCACGTACAGCAAAAAAAAAAAAAAAAAAAAAAAAAAAAAAATAGCACAACGATGTGAAAAACGTGGAACTTAGTTGACCTTGAAAAGGACACTTGTTTATACCGTAAGAGTTGAAACAAGAAGGTAGAGTATTGTCTTGTTTGACCCCAGCTGGGAACATGTGCATCAGGCGATTCAAAATTTTCATTGCTCCTCATGTCTTCAAATGACCATGAAAGTGCTGTTGAGTATTGCTTTGGGGCTTAACAAATAAATTTTAGCAAGTAGAGGAACTTGCAAATATGGAATCCCTGAAAAATGAGGATTGACTGTATATCCATGAAGCTTGCACAGTGTGTCATTATGTTTAATAAAACAAAACATACAATTTACTACATGTATGCTACAAAATATTATATATAGTCATGCAAAATCATGGTTCTTCATTCCATATCTTTGATGCAGCAGATCCGAAATGAGAAAATTAGATTATAAGGTGAGCTGCAAATTTTAAAAATATGATCTCTTAAGCTTTAAACCTTTAGGCTATAGATATTGTTTATATATTTACATACATTTTATGTATATATTATATTATATCATATTTTGTCATTTGTATAGCTCACTATCTTATGTTTTTTTTGGCTGCATTGTGTCTTCGTTGCTGCACACGGGCGAGCAGGGGCTACTCTTCCTTGAGGTGTGTGGGCTTTTTACTGCAGTGGCTTCTCTTGTTGCAGAGCACGAGCTCTAGGCATGCGGGCTTCAGTAGTTGCAGCATGAAGGCTCAGTAGTTGTGGTGCACGGGCTTAGTTGCTCCGCAGCATGTGGGATTTTCCCAGACCACATTGGCAGGCCCATGTCCCCTGTATTGGTAGGCGGATTCTTAACCACTGTGCCACCAGGGAAATCCCATAGCTCACTATCTTAAAGTTTCCTTTATTGCAGTGGAAAAAGTTGAACTGAGATAATTTTCAGTGATTACCTGAAATATCATGTTTATACCTGAAGAATATATTAAAATCTATTTTTTATTGAGGTATAGTTGACTTAAAATATTACATTAGTTTCAGGTATATAACATAGTGATTTTTATAGATTATACTCCATTTAAAGTTATTATAAAATATTGGCTATATTCCCTGTGTTTTACAGTATATCCTTGCAGCTTATTTATTTTATACACAGTTTTTTTTTCTCTTTTTTTCCTCACTTTTATTTTATACATGTTTATTTTATACATAGTACATATTTATACATATTTATTTTATACGTAGTAGTTTGTACTGAACACTGTACATATTTATTTTATACGTAGTATAAAATACTATGTATAGGGCTTCCCTGGTGGCGCAGTGGTTGAGAGTCCGCCTGTCGATGCAGGGGACACGGGTTCGTGCCCCGGTCCAGGAGGCTCCCACATGCCGCGGAGCGGCTGGGCCCGTGAGCCATGGCTGCTGAGCCTGTGCGTCCGGAGCCTGTGCTCCGCAACGGGAGAGGCCACAGCAGCAAGAGGCCCGTGTACAGCAAAAAAAAAAAAAAAACTATGTATAAAATATTTATTTTATACGTAGTAGTTTGTACTGAACACTGTAAATCTAACCTGAAATATTTTAAAGTTTTTCTCCTTCATCTTGATGAAGAATTATCAGTAGGAGATATCTACGGTTATTGTCACTCCACAAAAATCATTTCCAAATTTATGTCTCTAATATCTTCAAATGGCAAAGAACTTCCACATTTAAAATATTATGAAGGCAAAGTTGCCTTAGCTTTAAGTGGAAAACTAACCATTCCAAGGGCAATGGTCATATGGAATGTATTATTAGGAGCTTTCACTGAGAAGCAAAGGAGAGTTTTGTCTTGTTGGATTAGCAAATCAAGGGATAGGAAATGGAGGTTTCAGACTAGGAAGGCATCCTTAACTCTGAGCATCTAGAGGTTTCCCAGATGTGTTTCTGTTTCCCCAGTCTTGGGAGTTAGCCTCTTGTAACTTCGTTATAGGGTGCTTATACCATTGTCACCTCATCTTCACGGATGCAACATGATGATGGAATTTGGGGGACGACCGGATGTTTTTCAATGCCTATTGATCACGAGAAGGGCACTTTTTAGGATCCACTGGTGCTTGATGCAGTGTAGAAAAAGCTATCCAGGAAGATAAATTAGAACAGTATATAATCTTTTACCCCCAGGATCCAAAATGTTCCCGCATACCATGCCAACAAGGCAAATAAAAGACTGAGTGTCCATCCAGATGCTAAGCGTAGGGAGAGATGTGATAAAACACACCACAGGTAGCCCAGACATGGAGTGGGTAGACTCCCTGCAGGTGTGGGGTCCTTTAGCCTGTGGACTTTAACTTGGTCTTGGGGATGTGTTACAGGAAGTATAGTCTAGTGGATTCAGTTGGAACCCTCTCACTGGAGTGCAGCGTTCCGTGTGGACTTGGTTTTACACAATGGAAAATGAGGAAGTGATTTATGAAACAGTTAAACCCAAGGAGTGTAGTTTGTAAAGTGTACACAGTCACCACAGAATAAAGAAACACAAGGGATGCTGGGGCGAGGAGAAGGAAGCATGGAAATAAAACCGAGATCAGATTCGAGAGTCCGATTCATTCCCAGTGGAGTTGTTTGGCCCATTGCAGACATTAATCACAGCACATGATTTCTCAATTGGGTGCTGGGCATGAAAAGTGCTGGGAGCTGAACCCAGTTCCCTCAGTGATACATCTTCTCTCAGTCCCCAGTGTGTGGTCAGGCTCACTGCTCACAAATTCCACCGAAAATAGTTTTTCTTTTTCACACTTAAAAATTCTTTCCAAACAAGTGTTTCCTTTTAACATTCCCAAAGCAGATTGACTTTTTGAGCTTCGTGTTGCTTCCAGCTCTGTCAGTGTCAGAGGCCTCAAATTAATTCCAACATCTCATTGCTGTTTTCCCTTAAGAAGTCCTGATGGTATTGTACTGACTTTGGGTTCAATCTGCTTATGCTTAGTGGAATGCCCATTAGACTAGCATTTCCACCACTTTGTCCCATCGGTCTTGGTCCAGGAAATGCTGTGATTAGCATGGGGGTCCTGATAGTCATTCTCTATCACCTTTACTTCAGCCCATCGGTTATGAAACAGTTATACCTAGTTAAAAGAGGAAAGAAGTCAGATGGAGAGAAGGGGTGGGGCATTGGATATTATTAGAGCCTTGAAGAATGAAGGCCACAGGGTGAAAGCCATGGCATATTAAGTTGCTCAGCTTAGTAAAAGCCACAGGAAACAGCAGCAAATTGTTACAGAAAATTCTTTTGAGCTGTCCTCAGCCTGTTCTCTCCTGCTTCTGTTGGTGATATTTGGACACACATGTGTCTCCACACACGTTCACACATGCCCTGCCCTGACTTCCGACTTGGTTTTATCCCTGGACATTAGGTTCTAGGCCATCTTTACGTCTTTTGTGTGAAGGTTCATGCCTGATTGCTGATTTCATGTCCTTCTTATCACCCAGTAAGGAAGAGACCCAACTAGGTGAGGCAGTGCCCACTCTCCCACCTTTTCTTCTCTATTGCATCATTTCACTTTATTTCTCTGTCTAGCACTTAATACTCTCTAGTGTACTCATTAGTTGACTGGTTTATTTTCTGTCTCCCCCAACTAGAATGTAATTCTATGAAGGAACTCTGTCTTGTTCAATGTGATGTGATCTCTAGGACCTAGAACTGTCTTTGGCACATAGGAGCCCCCAGGAAATATTTATTTACTCACTGACTATGAAATGATGAGAGAATAATCTTGCATCACGTGTTGTGAGTGTATGCAAGCATCCAGCAAAGTGACTGGCATGTAGCAGCAGTTCACAGTGACTCTCCCTTCCCCCATGCTCACTCTAAAACACATGCTCAGTTACAAGCCCAAGGGTAATAGGATCACTGTATTTTTGACTCTACTTTTAACTCTTTTAGCTCTGTTTCTGACTTAGTTTCGGCCTTTGGCACAGGCCAGGAGGGCGCAGTGAGAACAAATGCACCTGACTACTGGAAGTGGGGGTCTTGGCTTGGGTTGCAGTCTTGGTTTCAGCTCTGATGCACTGTGTGAACTGTGGGCAACCTACTTAACCTCTCTGATTCTGTTTCTTCATCCATAGAATGAAGAGGTTGGATAGATGATGCTTAAGGTCCCTTGCAGTTCTTGCCTTTTATAATGTCACCTCTTTACCTTTCTTTGAATGTGAGCACAGACCACTCTCTTCATATGAGAGTAAACATACTTACAAAGTGTTCTGCAACCTTTAGGGAAATGCTGAAAACACTCAAACTGTAGTATCATTATGAATATGCACCACTCTCCTCTTTGTTTCATCAAAGATCTCAGATCACACGTTTCTCTGCCATGTACTTTAGGAGTCTTTGTACTTGAAGTGGATTTAACAAATCACCCTTTATATTTGCATAGCATTTTCATTTGAGGATATCAGTATTTATCTACAATCTGTCATGAAGTGCTATTTTTTTTAAAATAAATTTATTTATTTATGGCTGAGTTGGGTCTTTGTTGCTGTGCACAGGCTTTTCTCTAGTTGCAGCAGGGGCTACTCTTCATTGCAATGTGCGGGCTTCTCATTGCGGTGGCTTCTCTTGTTGCAGAGCACGCGCTTCAAGGCATGTGGGCTTCAGCAGTTGTGGTGCACAGGCTTAATTGTTCTGCAGCATGTGGGATCTTCCCAGACTAGGGCTTGAACCTGTGTCCCCTGCATTGGCAGGTGGATTCTTAACCACTGCGCCACAGGGGAATCCCAGTGCTATTGTTTTTAAAGAAGTGAAAGGATGAACTGTTTGAACTCTTAAGGGTCATCTATATGTTAGATTCTGTCAGTGCTACATGTTAGAAGTCCAGAGTTACAAAATACATTTTGTTATCATTAATGCACTACATAATCCCATCATAAGAACTTGCTTATTACCTGAGTTAAGAGTATCACTTGCCAAAATGTTACCCCACCTGTAACTGGGTCTACTGAGTGTGCTTCCTGAGACCTTTATTTACTCTTCAATCTATTGCAGTTTGAACCCTCCTCCTTGGTTCTCTGAGCCTGCTCTTGCTTTGTAGTAGGTGCTACCATCTACAATCCAAATCTATATGGTCATTTGTTAATGTCTGTATCTTTTTTGATGGTTCCATGGCAGGTTTCCCCGTGCCCTCTTGCTATGTCCTATCTCATTCTTGCACTGAATCCTACATCCATGCTTTGTACACCCTCTTCTCTGACTGGAGTGTTCCCAACCTCACCCACCTGGCAAACTCATGCTCATTTTTGAAGATGTGGCTCAAACATTCTCATCTTCTTTGAAGCCTTTCTGACCTACTCTCCCTATTCTGGGAAGAACTGGCTTTTCTGTTCTTTGTACCAGCATTATGACAATACATACCAAAATTAGAGTATTTATTCTATATTACAATTTTTTTTTTTTTTTTTTTTCACGGGCCTCTCACTGTCGTGGCCTCTCCCGTTGCGGAGCACAGGCTCCGGATGCACAGGCTCTGTGGCCATGGCTCACAGGCCCAGCCGCCCCGCGGCATGTGAGATCTTCCATAGGGTCTTCCCGGACTGGGGCACGAACCCGTGTCCCCTGCGTCGGCAGGCAGACTCTCAACCACCGCACCACCAGGGAAGCCCTCTATATTACAATTTTTTGCATGTCTGTATCACTTACTGAGAATTCATTGTGGATAAGGATTTGTCTTTTTAAGTTTTTATATTCTTAGGCATAGTCTAGTGCTTTCAATAAATGTCTGTTGAATGAATGAAGGAATGAATGAATATATAGGATTTAATTTCTGGCCCCAACATCAAAAAGTTATAAAAAGATTTTGATCTGTATATATGAAATACTCTTTGAAATGGCTTTCTGGGTAGTAATAGGATTGAAAGGTAAGTTCAGAGGATTTTATGAATCCTATGAAGGATGTTGCAGTTAAGGCATGAATCAAGTTGTGTTTTAGTTTAAATTAATTCATCCAATTAAGGAATGTTAATTAGATCAACCTGCTAGCAAGGGGATTAGAACTGGTATTATGATGACTGGTTTCTTCTCCATAAAATGTAGCTTGCATAGTCTCTGGACACACTAATGAAGTGAAATTTGTGCAGCAGTCTGTGAATTGATTGAACTGGCAAAACTTCAAATATGTTTAAAAAATATGGCTCTCATAACTTTTTACTGCTTTATAATTTTTAATTGAAAAAATGATTTAATATCCAAATTAAAGAAAAACTTAATAGAGAAATAAAATCACTGATATATCTGTCATCCTAAGCAACAGATATTTTAATTGTTCCATGTTACCTTCACATACATGCTTATTTTCAGATAGTTGTAATCATGGGATGTTTTTTGTTTTCCTACAGACTCTCTATATATGATCATCTAAAATGGATACATAACAATATTTACCAAGCGATATTTTATAAATGCTAGTTTCTTTAGCTAGAAAAATTTAGCTAGCTAAAATCTCTAGATTTTAGCCAATGTCACTTTAGGGAAAAGAAAACATCTCTGAGATCAAATAAGTTTGGAAAGCTGTAAAAGTAAACACATTCCTTTACTGTAGGATTTCCCAAAGCCTATAATTTTGTCATAGGATTTAATAAAAAAGAGGATAGTATAACTCATTTTCTTCAAATTAATTTTAACCTGAAACTTAAAAAAAATACACAATAAAACATCTGTTCCACAGGTAAGTGCTTAGAACACACTTTGGAAATCAGTGATGGGTAGTATTCTGTGGTGTTGCTATAACCTAATTTACTAACCCATTCTTCTACTGTTGGACAAAGGTATTCAATCACACTTGTGATAAAGCCCAAGATCCTTAACATGGCCTCCAAACACATAAGCTCTGGTCCCCCTTGGTTCATCTTCGACCACTCTTCCACTTGACCACTGTGCTGCTCCCACTCTGGTTTCGTTCAGTCCTTCAACTCACTAAGCTCTTTCCCATTGCAGGTAGGGCTTTCTTTACATGCTACTTTTTGACTGTTATATGTAACAGCACATTTATCCTATTTCCTTTCATTGAGTCATTTATTAATTTACTACCCATTGTTCAGGAAATATAATTAGTAAGAAAGAAATATAGCACTATCGGTTTCATCTTCAACAAGCACTATGTTGCATGACATTTCCCTGTCTTTTCAGGAACATCCAATCATGTTTCACTGTTATGGGTGTTTGCCTAGCAAAACGAAAAGAGAAAGGCACATAACAGATCACAATGCCAAATAGCAGTGAATTTCAAACCAGTTATTTTATTCCCTTGGTTGATAAGATTGTTAGCTCTTTTCTTTCAGGGATTTTCAGAATATATGTTTCACATTGTCACACATCGTAGCTCGTGAGGACTTTGCTCAAGAGTGTGATGAGGAAGTGGCAGTTTGCTGTCTTCCACTCTCTCGAAGGCCTATGGTGCTCTAGGGGAAGTGAGGGATGACTGTTGACCTACTTAACACAGCCTCCCAAGAATGCAAAATGAAACCTGGGGTACACACATGCTCCCCTGTATTTTGCTTCTAGTCAGTAATTTTATCATTAAATAGGATGAAAGCATAGAAGAAATATTTATCAAAAGTATGACCCCCCCAAAGCATAGAACGAGGTTTTGGTCCAACCCGTTGATTTTACAGAGGAGCAAAGGCAGATCCTGAGCTTGGGCCACTGCACAACTTCAGCAGGTGCCATTCACGTAGAGTGTGATGTGAATGAGGCTTCTGGAGTTGTTCAACTTGGCAGCCCCGTTCAGAGAAGTTAAGAGACTTGCCTGAGGTCACTTTGTGGTCTCAGGCTGTCACTCTTATATGTTTGATGATAGAATCAAGAATTAAACATTTTTGACAGGCTTGAGAGATGGTGAAATTAATGTAAAGCAAAAAAGTGTAAACTATCCGATTTAGGTTTTGAAATCAATTGACCCAATCCAAGCTGTGGAAAACCTGACTTGAAGGTATTTAAATTGGAAAGGTCTTAGAGAGAGTTAGTTAACTAACCACAAGCACTGTGTTAGGCAACCCAAAGGCTGTAGCTGTGAAATGGTCTAGTGGAATCCTAGGCTAAAGTAGTAGAGATAGAGCATACTAAACTCCCGAATTGGTCAGAACACAACAGAAATATTGTGCTCAGTTATAGGCGTCATATTTTTTAAAAATTTATATTGAAATACAGTTGATTTGCAATGTTGTATTATTTTCAGGTGTATAGCAAAGTGATTCAGATATATATATATATGTATATATATATATTCTTTTAAAGATTCTTTTCCATTATAGGTTACTACAAGATACTGAGTATATAGAACTCATATTTTTTAAATGGATACTAACAAATCTCTGATCCACAAGTCACATGCCTGGTACCTAATAGCAACTCAGTATTCAGCTAGGCTCTTGCTGAATCAACTATGCTGTATGCAAAGCACCTGGCATATAGTAGGTGCTCAGTAATGTTAGGTCTTCCTTATCTTCTTTGCAAGGAGGGCAATCAGAATGCTATAGGTCCTGGCAAACATGCTGACTAAAGACCCTTTCAAGAGGTTGGGAGTTATTTCTGAGTCTTTGAGTCTTCAAAAACTGAGAACTTGATTCCCTGCTTTTACAATGTTTGTTGTGATTCCTTACAGACATATAGATTTGTTATTATTAAGACTTCATTGGATTTGTAGAAATGTCAACCAGTCAGATTTCCCCCCCTCCCTCCCGTCTTTCCACATTTATTGAGGGCCCAGGCAATGCGCTAGTCTCTAGGTATTCAAAACTTAATACTTTATGATTTCTTTGAAAGGACTTACTGTGAAGGGAAGTAGATAGACATGAAAACAAATAAATTACAATATAGTGTAATGGTTGTAGCAATAGAAGTATGTAGAGGACACAGATATAGCAATTCAATTCAATAAATACTGGCTTTGAGGATCTTCTATGTACCAGGCACTGGTGTTAAGTCCTGGGAGATACAGATAAAACAAGGCACACACATCTCTTGTGAAGATTAAATAAGTAACTACATGAGTGTAAGTATTTTGAAAGGGGAGGCACAGGCCACCATAAGAGTGAGAGTCAGGAGAGGAGAAAGGGTTTGAGCTGAGGCTGAGTGAAGGATATGTGTTCACCAAGCATGAAGAGAGGGGAAGAACAGCCCAGGTAAATATCACAGATGAGCTGAGTGTTGTTGGATTTTCCCTGAAACTTAGTGTCTTTCGTAATAGGCAATATTCTTTTGCAAAAGTCAAGTGTGATAATCATTTCAAGTTGCTTTCATATTTGCTGGAAAGAAATAACCCAAGAAGCACATACACTTAGCAAACTTGGAAAGCCATATTTGTTCTTGCAGTGTTGGCCTTACTTCTAGGCAGAATACAAGGTCTTGTCTGTTGGTGTGAATGAAAAGACTTGGAGCAGATCCTCCATGCTTATATGGAGACTCATTTCTTAGGATAGCAATTTCTCTCAAGGGCCTCTTACAAAACTTGCCTACCCTAAGAAGATATAAAACATTTACGGGAGTGAGTGCAACAGATTACTTTTTGAAGAAAGAGAAAGGGGAGGATGGGCAAAAAACTTGTTGGAGTGGGGAAAGTGAACAGAAATTAAGAATAATGAAGGTGTTTAGAGGTGTTGTGAGGTCCATAGAAAGGGGAGGTCTTGGAGGTGGATGGCAAGGTCTTCCAGACTCAAACTGTCTAGAGCTGACCTTGAGGGTTGGGTTAAAAGAAAATATTGAAAACTTAAACGATTCGCACCAATCCTCTGAATGTAGGAATAGTCTTTGAGGAAGTATGAGTGGAAGATCTTCCTTGCAAAACCTACTCAATGAGACTTCTCTGGCCACCCCCACCTGGATGGGATTAATCACCTTTTCTTCTGTACTTTGTATATATCTCTATATTTGCAGATATTGCATAATGTATTACTTTTTTTTTTTTTTTTAACATGTCCTTATCTCTTATCCTTCTCTGAACTACTTATTCAGACTTATTCTCTCAGGATTCTCAGCACCCAGATCAATAGCTGAGATTTGGCACCTTTTTGGTTTTTTTTGGATGAATTAATGAAGAATTTTGAAGGAGTGGAAAAGTGAAGAATGACTTGGATAGAGATTATATTGGGTTGGCCAAAATGTTTGTTCTTTTTTTCCCTGTAACATGGCTCAAGTAGCACTTAGTTGTCTTTAACTTCATTCAAAACAATTTTGTTAGATTGTATTGTGACAGCTGTCATATCAGCATGCGTTTTTAAAAAAAACTCATCAAAATTGGTGAATTTTTGTGTAGCCATTTTAATATTGAAGATGGAAGAAAAAAGCAACATTTTCAGCATATTATACTTTATTATTTCAAGAAAAGGTAAAAACACAACTGAAATGCAAAAAAAAAGATTCATGCAGTGTATGGAGAAGGTGCTGTGACTGATGGAACGTGTCAGAAGTGGTTTGCGAAGTTTCTTGCTGGAGATTTCTCACTGGACGATGCTCCATGGTCAGGTAGACCAGTTGAAGTTGATAGCGATCAAATCGAGACATTAATTGAGAACAATCAATGTTTTACCATGAGGGAGATAGCCGACATACTCAAAATATCCAAATCAAGCATTGAAAATCATTTGCACCAGCTTGGTTATATGAATCGCTTTGATGTTTGGGTTCCACATAAGGAAAGAGAAAAAAACCTTCTTGACCATATTTCTCCATACGATTCTGTACTGAAACGTAACAAAAACATTCTGTTTTTAAAACAAATTATGACAGGGGATGAAAAGTGGATACTGTACAACAATGTGGAATGGAAGAGATCGTGGGGCAATCGAAATGAACCACCACCAACCACACCAAAGGCCGGTCTTCATCCAAAGAAGGTGATGTTGTGTGTATGGTGGAATTGGAAGGGAGTCCTCTATTATGAGCTCCTTCCGGAAAACCAAACGATTAATTCCAAGTACTGCTCCCAATTAGATCAACTGAAAGCAGCACTTGATGAAAAGTGTCTGGAATTAGTCAACAGAAAATTCATAATCTTCCATGAGGATAATGCCAGACTGCATGTTTCTTTGATGACCAGGCAAAAACTGTTACAGCTTGGCTGGGAGGTTCTGATTCATCCACCGCTTTCACCAGACATGGCACCTTCAGATTTCCACTTATTTCGGTCTTTACACAGTTCTCTTAATGGAGAAAATTTCAGTTCCCTGGAAGACTGTAAAAGGCACCTGGAACAGTTCTTGGCTCAAAAAGATAAAAAGTTTTGGGAAGAAGGAATTATGAAGTTGCCTGAAAAATGGGAGAAGGTAGTGAGACAAAAGGGTGAATACGTTGTTCAATAAAGTTCTTGGTGAAAATGAAAAATGTGTCTTTTACTTAAAAACCGAAGGAACCTTTTGGCCAACCCAATACAAAAGATAAAAATGTTGCGGAGAAAAGACAGGGAAAGAAGTGTTAAGAAAGAAAAGCTGTGATAGCATCTAAAGGGGTGTGACCCAGTTTGGGACATCAGAGGAAGTTCCCTGAGGAAGTTGTATTGAGTTGAGGTCTGAAAGATAAACAGGCATTAACTAAAAAAAAGGGGAAGCTTGAGGGAGCAACCTAGGCAAGGCTACTGGGTGGTGATGGAGATGACTTAATAGATAGATAGCAGGTAAAGTCAATAGGGCTTTATTATTTCAGTAGACAAATATTTTATTCTAGACATACCTCTAGCTCTGGAGGCATGATGGTGAATGAGAGAGATTTCAGCTTTCAAAGGGCTTACATTGTAGTGGAGGGAGACAGATCACAAACACGCATGCAAAACAGATCATTTGTTGATGGTGCCAGAGAGGGAATTGACAAGAATGCCCTCAGGGCTCTAGGTTGGACAACTGGATGGATGCTGGTGCCATTCACCAAGACAAGGAATGCTGAGGGAGAACCAGACTTGTCTGGGAAGAGCATGGGTTCAGTTTTGGACGTGCTATTTGAAATGCCTTAGAGATGAACAAGTGGGTCTCAAGTAGTCAGTTGTAAATACATGTGGGTTTGAATTTCAGTATTGCTGGGTCTGAGATAAACATTTTGCAGTCTGTAATGTATATATGGTAATTAAAGCCACAGGAGTGGATAGAACTGCCCTTATGGCCACACAGGCCACGCACTGTACAACTTGAGGGGGAGCCAGTTACATAGACCGTGGTGTGCATAGTATCTCCTGGAATTGTGCAGAGTGGTGGCCATTGAAGACCTAGGGAAGGAATATGGGGTGAGAAGGAAGGTGACCTTTTAGGATCAAATATTGAGTAACTTCAACATTTAAAGGCCAGGCAGAAAGGAAGGAGCTATTAAGAGAAAGTGAGGAGGAACGGCAAAGAGATGAGAGGAAAACCTGGAGAGTGATGTCAGTGAAACCAAAGGAAGAGAAGTCTTCAAGGGAGCAGTGGTCACTAAGTTCAACTGCTGCTGAGAAATCTAGTGAGACAAGGTCTGGACATATGGTCATCTCAGGTCTTGTTGGCCTTACTGAAAGCTGTTTTGGTGGAGTTATAGGGTGGAGTAATAAGGCCACACAACTGATGTGTCCTAGCTTGTGACACTTGAAAAATGTCCTCACCCAGTCATACAGGATGAGCCCCAAGTTGGAGTGATTCACTTCAGAGAGAGCTGGTAACTTTGCAAGAACCCTAATTTGGAGGTGTTGGGTTTGGTAGTGGTTAGGTTTCTGAGCAGTAGTTTTTCTTCTTCCTCTTCCTCTGCCATTTTATTGTCAGGAATATGACATTGATTACAATGGCAGTGTCTGAGGTGATGACAAGAGAGTGTTTTTGGAAAAGGGGCTGGAATTTCCAGCACACACATTGAGTTGATTCTACTGTTATATTTGAACAGCACTAATAAATTGGGAAAGCATGGTGCAGACCACACACGACTTTTGGAAAGTCTTCCACTGATGTAAGGAGCATATTCCTTAAACCCTTTTGTTTAAATATATACCACTTTTGCCCAGTCTATCCATTGCCCTTTAAGGGGTATCAATCTTCTGATCAACTTGCAGCTTATGATGTTTCTCAGCCTCTTCAATAGAAACACATGTAAAACCAGTGTTCTCTACTTGGGAATTAGTTTGGGGGAAGAGTCTAGAGAGCTCAGTGACTTTAAGACACGGTTGTTGGGACTGGCAGGTCCCCCTCTTTCTGTTGTTCTCGAGGTTTCTGTGTATCGCTTCTACCCAAGGATCTGCTCTCTGAATGGACAGCATGGAGCTGCCCTCTAAAATGCTCTTTAGAAAGAGTCCCAAGAATTGGGATTTATGCAGGTTCAGAAAAGGATCTTTCGAGTCCATTTTCAGAGACATTTCCCAAGAAATTAAAGAATCTCTTATCGAAAAAAATGGTTTTGCTGTTTATGTAGGCTTGAGATAGCCCATTGTCAAAATTCAGTGTATGTTGCAATGTAATTCACTGGAAGGAAAATATGCTAGCAACATCATTTCTAAGCAGGGAGCCTGGCACTAATTATTGGCTTCTTCTTAATGCCTGTACTTGCCAGATCTAACATGTTTTAACCTTATACAGCATAGCTGTGACCCTGAGTGTTACTCTCATTCACACAAAACTTGCGAACTCAGGCATTCACCACTAAGTACAGCCAAACCATATTAAAAGAGTGGACATATATTCACTCTTCTAATGTAACTCTGCACACACAAAGAATTGATAACCTGAAAAAGTAAAGAATATATAAAAATGGTAATGTGAAACAAAAAATTCAAGCTAAGGGAGGGTGTTGTTTTGTTGTTCAAAAGGAGAGAGTCAACAGAATATTTAATTTCACCTATAGGTTCACTGGAGGCAGCTCTGCCCTTCTAGCACTCCTTCAGTTTGCAATGAATTCGTGTTTAGAACAGACTTGGGGGATGGGACCCTTTCTGATTCTTTGGGAACAACTGGGAAGCTAGTGAGAAAGAGATCGGTCTTGTCTTGAGGAGTCCTATTGACAATATGCCTAATAGAATAAAGGTCAACCTATATTTATTTTTCAGTCCCCGAACATTTCCATCATTCTGGACTGTGCATAGGAATTGCATTCTTTATTTTTGGAATGAAAATCTCTCAAGAGGTATTATTCTTTCAAAGAAAATACCACAGCCACCAGCACGGTGGACTCTTATTCTTGTTCTATTACTTTTGCCACTTGCTTCTCTTGTATTCTCTGTTTGAATGGTCAAATGTCAAGTATTGCAAGAGTTTCTGGGCAGGAAGCCTTAGTCTGCTAAGTCAGTGACAGGCATGCTTGCCAGTCAGATGAACCTGGGACAACTATTACTGGTTTCTGCTGTTGTAGTACGTTGGAGATGACATCCCAGTGATACCTCTAAAAAGTGTCACAACCATTTGAAGTCTTTCAAACACTGTTATTGTCATCAAGGAATTTACTGACCTGCACATTTGGAACAATCAAGAGATTTTTTAAGCGATGTTGCATATATACAATGTTGAGAAGTTAAAGAAGCAAAGAAGGAAGGCCCATTCAATATTAAAAATATTTTAAAATAAAAATGATTATAAAAGTGATACTTGCTTATTGCAGACAACTTGGAAAAGACCATTTAATATTAAGAGGAAAATGTTCCTTTTATGGAGACTATGTCTTTTATCATCTATGTGTATTCTTGGGGACTTGACTTCATGTTGATATAGGGCAACAGTATCTCACACCACTGCCCTCTCTGCTTTGCACCTCTGCTCCAGTTTTCCTTCCTTTCACAACATGATAAACAAAACCACATGTTATTTGTGTGGTCAAGTTAAAGGAAAGAAAATCCCACCAAAATAAAAGAACGACAAGTGAAATATAATAAACCCAGTCTTATTACAGTTTTTCTTTTCTAAGTTTTTCATACAAGCTTGAAATAGTCAGTATGAACCTGTGGTCATATCTCTAGCCATCTGTTCTCTCTGTGGGCTGCCTCCAAGGCTGGCTTTCAATCCGCTGGAGAACATTTATCCCAAACGACAGGAGTTTTGATTTTTCAAGTTCCTTTTCAACTTCAACTTGGCTTTATTGATGTTGAATATATTTCTTCATTGTGTTTGCACTGGTATTGGAGCTGTCTGTGTGAACAGATTTGACGAGGTTATGGATTATGCATTATTCATTCTTCACAATTTCTCTTGACAGCCATTTTTTCTTCCTCAATCCAGTTTATAGAATGCAGGTGTACCCAGCAACATCCCATGTCTTCAGATATATTTAAATCTCTCCTGTGTTACACACGTACACACACACATACACATACACACATACACATAAAGGGCCTTACAAGAGCCCTTTAGCTAATATTTCTCATGTTTCCTTCTTGGAGTGTGATAGAATAAATGTTATTAATATAAGAACACTTCTAGTTTTTAAACTTGTCTCCCTTCCTGAGCAGGCCTGGGAGAAGGAAGGTGAACTACCAAGGGGTTCCTGGGAGCAAGGTGCTGGAAGAGCATTTGGGGTAAAGTATTAGGGAGAGATCTGTGGTGACCTAAATGGGAAGGAAATCTAAAATAGAGTGGATATATATATATATAACTGATTCGCTTTGCTGTATAGCAGAAACTAACACAACATTGTGAAGCAACTATACGCCAATTAAAAAAAAGTGTTGGGGGCTTCCCTGGTGGCGCAGTGGTTGAGAATCTGCCTGCTAATGCAGGGGACACGGGTTCGAGCCCTGGTCTGGGAGGATCCCACATGCCGTGGAGCAACTAGGCCTGTGAGCCACAACTACTGAGCCTGTGCGTCTGGAGCCTGTGCTCCACAACAAGAGAGGCCGCGATAGTGAGAGGCCCGTGCACCGCAATGAAGAGTGGCCCCCGCTTGCCACAACTAGAGAGAGCCCTCGCACAGAAACGGAGACCCAACAGAGCAAAACTAAATTAATTAATTAATAAACTCCTACCCCCAACATCTTCTTAAAAAAAAAAAGTGTTGGGGAGAGAGGTTTGGAAGCAGTTTAACATGTGAAGACAATAGAGGGAGAAGGAAGAAGGTGAAGTATGAATGTCATGTCATTCATGTTTTATGTCATTCATGTTTTATGTCATTCATGATGCTTGCATTATTCATGATGCTTGCATTATTTTCAAATTATTTTTGGTTGCATGAATTGGGATTCAGACACAAGGATGGTAGTCTTATAAGCCTTACAGAGGTATATGTTGTATCTGCCCTTGATGTTCATTTTAACCACATTGCACTGTGTAAATGCCTGTTATGGTGCTGGTGGGAATGAGTGGGGTGGAAGGCTCACATGGCCCATGGCTTGAACTTTGATCCTCAAGTCTCCACCACAGACCCTGGAACTGTCCCTCCTTGATTGCTCTCATGCTCTGGCCTGTGCCCCCTGCAGAATTCCATAGAATTGTGCTAGTGCCATGAGAATAGTACTGAAGCACATTTCCCGACCCTCCAAGTTATGTGCTGAGAGTAACACCTGACCGCTGTGTCAGTGGAGGGGAACCGTCTCCTGACTATATGTTTCCATGTTTTGAGTGGCCTGTTGCAGATTCAGCTTCCCTGACATAAGGGCTGGAACCAAGCTCTTGAAATGCTCTCATTAAAGTAGGCAGCATTCTTGCTTTGCTGGAGTCCATAGCCAACCCCTAAACTGTGACCCAAGGTGGCCCCCAAATAAAGGGTACCCCAGACATTCCTGTTGATTCTTAGGTCACTCTTTGCTGTCACCATCAAGATTCCAGAGGATCCAGTGACATAGGTGGCAATCTTTTCCATCTTCACATCCTTTACAGTAACTCTCACTTCCCTCTCTACCACGTCCATTTGGTGCAGCATGCTTGGTTAGCTGTTTAGAGGAAGAAATTGTGTGATTTTCTGTCGTTGCTTGCAATATGTAGATGATTGACATATGGCCCCCGACTTAAACTGGTTAAACATATGATTTTTTTGATGTTATTAGGGTGTGAAAGTGATGTGCATTTAGTAGAAACTGTACTTCAAGTTTTGAATGTTGATATTTTCCCCAGCTAGTGATATGTGGTATGATACCCACTCATGATGCTGGGCAGTGGCAGCGAGCCACAGCTCCAAGTCAGCCACATAATCATGAGGGTGAACAACTGATACACTTACAACCATTCTGTACCCATACAACCATTCTGTTTTTCACTTTCAGTATAGTATTCAATAAATTACATGAAATATTCAATACTTTATTATAATATAGGCTTTGTGTAAGATGATTTTGCCCATCTGTAGGCTAAAGTAAGTGTTCTGAGCACATTTAAGTTAGGCTAGGCTAAGTTAGGATGTTCCGTAGGTTAGGTGCATTAAATCCATTTGACTTATGATATTTTCAACTTATGATAGGTATATTGGGATGTAACCCCATCATAAGTTGAGGAAGATCTATATATATATATATATCTGTATATAAATATCTCTGCATGAAGACATATATATATATATATACATATTTATATACATATATATATATATGCACACCCACACCCATATTTTTTTTGGTGTATGGAGTGGGAAGAGATGTTTCATGTATATATTCATATATGTGTTGATATATTTGGTATTTTATATATCAAAATATTTAAATATTTATATGTATTATATTTATACATAAATTTTCTTATGTTTTCTTTCCTATTTTCTGTCTTTGTTTTTTGGTTGTACTTTCTAGGAGACTTCTTGAATTTTAACTTCTAGCCCTTTTAATGGGTTTTCCATTTTTGCTATCACATTTTTTTTAAACTTTATTTTTATAATTAATTTTTTTAAAAATTAATTTATTTTGGCTGCTTTGGGTCTTTGTTGCTGCGCGTGGGCTTCCTCTAGTTGTGGCGAGCGGGGGCTACTCTTTGTTGTGGTGCGTGGGCTTATTGTGATGGCTTCTCTTGTTGTGGAGCACGGGCTCTAGAGTGCAGGCTCCAGTAGTTGTGGCTCATGGCCTTAGTTGCTCTGAGGCAGGTGGGATCTTCCCGGACTAGGGATCGAACCCGTGTCCCCTGCATTGGCAGGCAGATTCTTAACCACTGTGCCACCAGGGAAGCCCTCTATCACATTTTTTAATTTCTAAGACTTTCTTTTGTTCTCTGAATACAATAAAAAATCAGTTTTTAAAAAATAAGTGCAATAGTCTCTTATCCCTCTGAGGTTATTAGTGATAGATTATTTTTTGACGCTTTCTTTTGCTTCCAGAGTCTGTTTCCCCAGAGTGCTCTTTTTCTGTTTATTTTGTATTTGTCTTTCATGATGGAAGTTCCCCTCTAATATTTCATATCTTTAGTTGCCTGCTCATAGGTAAAAATGGGGCATCAGAAGCAGACTGGAAACCTGTGTGTGTGTGTGTGTGTGTGTGTGTGTGTGTGTGTGTGTGTGCACGTGCGTGCGCTACACCTGAGGGTGATCTGGCTGAGCTGTTTGTAGGGTGAATTTCTAATGTTAATAACTTTAGGTTTTTTTCTCTTGGGTTGGTTGGAGAAGGCTCTTCCAAGCTCCTGCCAGAGGGTATAAGCCTCACCACTAGTGTTAAGGGAGTTGAATGAGAGAAGAGCCTGGGAGTCTCAACATCTTCCTGCTTTTACTTCATCCTCCTGTTTTCAGTATGACACACCCACCCTCAGTGGTGTCTGTTGTCTCAAAATCCAGAGACCTATTTTACTCTTTCTAGAGAATAAGCCTCTGTCATCTTACGGGAGGGCTGCTGGCAGTGTGTGTGTGGGGGTTCTGAAGACTTCTAAAGAAACCTACTTTTAGCCTGTCCTTCCTATTTCCAGAGATGCCCAAGCCTTCTGGAGATTCGGAGGTATAAACTGGGTTGCTTTTGGGCTTTCCCCAAATGCCAGTTTAGGATTCAGCTTTCTTTGTTCTGTGGTGTCAGTTACCAGTTTTTCATCAGCTTTCTGGATTCTAATTTTTATTTATTTTTTGCTGTTATTACCTCTCCCTTCTTCATACTTATCCTTATGGGCTTATGCCTCTTTATAGTTGTTTTGGTAGGTTTGGGGGATGGAACAGTGTGAGTCCATCCCGTCATTTTTAACAGAAACCCTTTTACAGAGATTTTATTTGTGTTTCCCCCTGCCGGCTTTTTATTGCTAGGCTGACACCATGCTGTGCCCTCTAAGACCTGGCTGGCAGTGGGGTGGGGTGGGGGGGGTGGGGGTGGAGCGTTGATGTAAGGCCAAGCTCAGGCAAATGTTTTCCACCTCAGGGTGAGTTATTTTCAACTGATTTCTCATATCAGTTCCTTAAATCACTGCCTTCTAGTTGAGTTGCTCCACTTATTCTTCAGGCAAGACCCCTACAGTCTGAATTCTAGCCATAGAAACAGCTTAGGCTCAAAGTGGAATCTCTTTCTCTCATCACAGCCTTCTTTTCCACTTAGGGGAGTTAGGAGTTAGCTATTCAAACTGGTCATGGTATTACACTGTTCGTTCATTAATAGTAGAACGTTTTCCCTTGTGTGAGCATTAAAATCCTAGCTATGGAGGCATTGTGCAGGTATTGCATGTGCTGGGGCTCATTGGTAGAGAACCTGGTTGGAGATATTCTGATTTTCTAGAATATTTGTTTCCAAAGATACTTTATTTAAATACTGAGTTATATACTACAGTTCTAAACACAGTTATTTTCTGAATTGTATTTTCAAAGAAGCATACGTGTTGACATGATTTTTTTTTTTGCCTTGGGTGGCTGGTGATATAATAAGAAAACAAATAACATAAAATCCAGAGAGGTCTATATAAAACATCAAGACTATCAACTCTAGTACTTATAGCCTGCATAAATCTCCGTCTTTTGTATGACATAAAATTACCAAAAAGATATCCAGAGATGTTTCATCTTAATATTTTCACATGTACATCAAAAGAATATGAATGCTTCCAAGATGTTAGGCTGTTTCATTGAATTTCACAGCTTTGCATCCCGAGTCAGGAAGCTGTAGTGGAGTTGTGCTGATACACTAGCACTGAATGCCAGCACATGCATATGCTGACACATATGCTAAACGAAGAGTCAAGACGCCAGCACTCAGATGCATCCCATCCCAGACTCTTCTCATCTAAATTCAGAGCCAAGGTGGCCCCTGCTGGCCTTCCCTAAACTTTCCCTCTGGTTATGATTCGAGACTAATCATTTTATAATCTCAGGTTAATAGCACTCTCCATATAGTTGAAGCATGGCGCCTGATACATTCCCCAAGCCTAAGGCTGCAGTCTTTATTGCCAAAGTAGTAAACCATGGTATGCAGTCCTTGTGGTCGGCCAGCTTTTTATCTTCCTGATATCTCTGTGAGTACCATTCCTTCGCAATTCTCAGGCCTTGAGGTTCTGATGGGGCTGACTCCAACCTCTCGACCCAGAGGTGGGCACATGACCAGACCTGGGCCATTAAAGAACTCGATACACCTGACTGTAGCAATGGCTCAGGTGTGGACATTTGACTCAGCCCACCTGTCTGAGCCTGCCCTGGAGCTCTTGCTGGAGCTGTCTGGGAAGAGGTACAGTCTTTTTTGTGGGCTCATTAGCTGTAAGGACAGTGTAAGTCTAAAGCTACTAGTGGCCCTCTTGCTACTCCTGGGGGGAGAGACAGACTGAGAAAGGAGTCAACACAGAGGAAGCAGGGCTAAGGGATGGAGGAATAGAGACAGATTCCCAGTGATATTATTTGTACCTCAGTATTGCCCCTGGACTTTCTAACTATGGGATTCCAATATATTCTCCTGTGAAAAGTGCTGGTTTAATGGGAGTTTTATACCTGCGGTGGAAGGAGTCTTGACTAATATGGTTGTACTGGTCTCCACCAACTGTACTTTGCCAAACTGTGTACATTTGGTCAGATTACAGATGGCAATCAACTTGAATTATCCAACTAGGCTGTCTGTTTTGATTCATTGAACTTGATATTTACTAAATCGCCAGTTTGTATTGTGTGGACACCAGTGAACCAGCAGTAATGAACTGACATTCTAGCCGCAAATAATTCACTTTGGCAAACTGTTTACCTCCCAGGGCTTAGAGTGCTTACCTGTAAAATGATGAAATTACTCGGTTCATAGAGACCCTGGGGTAAGTACTTCACATAAATCCTTTAGGGCTCCTGCTTATACTTAATTATAGTAGCAAAAGTGATTTTACTGTAATTATAAGATGCCTGTTAATCTCTCAGTTGATCAGAATGTAAAAGAAATTTCTCAAACTTTATCTAATTCTCCTTTAAAACAATTTTTTAAAAATTATTTTTATTTTTATTTATTTAGGCCATGCTGTGTGGCATGCGGGATCTTAGTTCCCCCACCAGGAATTGAACCTATGCCCCATGAAGTAGAAGCACAGAGTCCTAATCACTGGACTGCCAGGGAATTACCAAACTTTATCTAATTCACAAGTGATTTATCAAAATAGGTTTTTCAGGATAAAATCTGAGAAAAATCCACATAGTTTATTCTTTTGTGTGCTCAGGTTATAAATATGACTTATTTATGAATGTTGATAGGTAGTATTCTAGAGTATTGGTGTGGCAATTCTTAAAATATTTAAAGAGGACGGTTTTTAAAATAATGCCAATAATAAGTGATGTAACATAACATTGTTAATGCAAGTTGTTAGGGTGTCTAAAGAGTATGCATACCAACAAATCAAATATATTTCAAATATTAATTGACTTGTCAAATTCTCTTCCAACCTCTCTTTCTGTGTCGTGTATACTAGAACTCTGCCTTATCTACCTTAATTTGGTCTTCTGTCCTTCCATTCTATTATTCTTTTTAAAAAATGACTTTATTGAGATAGAATTCACATACCATAAAAGTCACCCATATAAGTATACACTTCAGTGGATTCCATCCCATTATTATTACACAGAAAATAAGTATACTGTTTGTTTCCTTTATTACACTTATCAAAATTTGTAATTACCTATTTACTTCTTTACTTACTGTTTTATGCAACATGATCCCAATTTTGTGAGAAAAAATAATGTGTGCTTCAGAAAGGCAAAAACCAAAACAAATACAGGGTTGTGATATGTTTTACTTTCTTCCTTGAATTTTTTGCATTTCCTAAAGTTTTTACAATGAGCATGAATTTTTAAAATTATCATTAAATGGAGGTCACTTTAAAAATAGCCTTCAGTGCAACAATATGGTGAATCTTAACATTGTAATGTTTAGCTAAAAAAAAGTTCCAGAGAACAAACATGATGTATTTATAATAGTATCCAAAATAACCAAAATAAAAATATAATTTTTGTGAAGAGTATAAAGCAATAAAACTATATAAAACAAAAGCAAGGGGGTGGTAAATATGGGACTTGGAATGATAGCTATTTCTGGTGGGTGAAGTCAATGGGATGGAATGGGGAACCTGTATAGTTAGAGAGAGGCTATGGTTAAGAATCTAGCTTTTGTTTGTTTTGTGGGCACTTATTATTTAAATGAAGAAAGAGAGATAGAGAGAATGGATGGATGGAGAGATAAATAGATAGATAGATGCAGGCCATATTTAAAAAACTGTTTTCAGTCTCCTTATTCAACCTGTCTATCCTGCAGATTATAGCACTTTGCTAGTGGATCTTGTCACTAGAAAGTGCTGGGGTACCCAGGGCCAGAATTGCAGGCCCAGTACCACCCAACCATGTCTCTGTGTCCTCCTTCCTCTGAGAAGAGCCAGAACAGGAGTAAGAGTGGAAGCAGGGCACAGCTGACACTCAGCTGGGACACACCTGTCTGGCAGGCCAGGCTGTGTCTGCGCTGTTAATTGTGTGCCTATTCTGATTGATTGGATCCTGTTCTGGTTGGTCAGCATTTTCAACATTTTGCCTGGTGTGGGAAAATCTACCCAAGCTCATTCATTGACAGGCTAATCAACCACATTCCTATGCAGCAGCACAACTGCAATCAACTTGTACTTGGGCTGATAATTGCAAAGAGGGGGAGGATTGCGGTGCACAGGCTCCGGACGCGCAGGCTCAGCGGCCATGGCTCACGGGCCCGGCCGCTTTGCGGCATGTGGGATCTTCCCGGGCCGGGGCACGAACCCGTGTCCCCTGCATTGGCAGGCGGACTGTCAACCACTGCGCCACCAGGGAAGCCCGATAATACCTTTTATTGTGGTCAGTTAGATCTGTATGTAAAGTGAAGAATTTTAAGTTAGAAAGTGGCTCCACATTGCATGGTGCCCCCAATGTCTGCTCTGCTCTGTTTTCTCAGTATTTCCCAAAGCGAGATGTGTCATCACCTCTTGTTCTGCTCCTCATTTTAGACACATACTTTAGGTAAAAAAGATTTCTGAAGAGAGGAAGGAGAAAGATGACAAAATGCCCTTTGGTAAATCCTTCCAAATATAGAACCAGGAGTCTGGAGTGGTCCTCAGAGAGATCCCCACTCAGCTCCTTCACTGCACAGACATAAGGCACAGACCCTGAGGGCCTCAGAACTCTGCCAGTATTGGCAGGTCACCACCAGGACCCAGGTCCCCTACCTCGCATCCCAATGTGCTTTTCACTATACCACATAGTTTATAGCATGTTTGCGTGTAGAGAAATATGGTTTACAGCCACTTCAGAACCATGTCCTGCCATGCAGCCAGCCACACCGGGACCCAGTCTCACTTGCCAACAGGCTGGCAGCCATCACATGTAGCAGGGCCTGGCAGCTAATTGGCCGAGGGTCAGCCCCACCTACCAACATGCCCACAATAGTCAGCCCCACCACAACAGAGGGGCCCATGCAGCCCACTCCTAGAGAATATAGCTCTGTTGACCAGGGGAGAGTGTGCTGCTAGGTCCCAGAGGACATCTTCTCCATAAGGCCACTTCTCCAAGATGAGAAATGTAACTGACCTATCTAATACGTACCTACCTAATACATAGAAATAAACAGAATTGGGCAAAATTAGGAGAAAAGATAATGTTCCAAATGAAGGAACAGGATAAAGTCCCAGAAGAACCAAGTGAAGTGGAAATAAGCAATCTATCCAATAAAGAAGTCAAGGTAGTGGTTATAAAGCTGCTCAATGTACTTGGGAAAAGAATGGATGAACACAGTAAGAAGTTTTATAAAGAGTTAGAAAATATAAGGAAGGGCCAAACAAAGCTCAAGAATACAATAACTGAAATAAATAAGATACTAGAAAGAATCAGCAGTAGATTAGATGATTAGATTAGATGATACAGAGGAATGGATCAGCAAACCAGAAGACAGAGTATTGGAAATCACTGAAGCTGAACAGAAAAAAGAAAAATAATTTAAAAAAATGAGGATAGTTTAAGAGACCTCATCAACATCAGGTGTACTAACATTTGCATTATAGGGGTCCCAGAAGGAGAAGAGAAAGAGAAAGGGGCAGAAAACTTATTTGAAGAAATAGTAGCTGAAAACTTCCTAACCTGGGAAAGAAAACAGACATCCAGGTCCAGGAAGCACAGAGAGTCCCAAACAAGATGAACCTGAAGAGGATCACAGCAAGACACATTATCATTAAAATGACAAAAACTAAAGATAAAGAGAGAACCTTAAAAGCAGCAAGAGAAAAGCAACTAATTACATACAAGGAACTCCCACAAGACTATCAGGTGACTTTTCACCAGAAACCTTACAGGCCAGAAAGTTTAAAGTGATGAAAAGGAAAAACCTACAACTAAGAATACTCTACCAGGCAAGGCTATCATTCATATTTGAAGGAGAGATAAAGAGTTTTACAGACAAGCAAAAGCTAAAAGAGTTCAACACACTAAACATGCTTTATAAGAAATGTTAAAGGGACTTCTTTAAGTAAAAGAGACCATAACTAGAAATATGAAAAACACAAGGAAAAATCTCATTGGTAAAGGCAAACATACAGTAAAGGTAGTAGATCACTCACTTATAAAGCTAGTAGAGGTTAAAAGGCAGAAGTAGTAAAATCATCACTATCTATAATAAGTAGTTAAGGGATACACAGAACAAGAACATGTAAAATATGATGTTAAACATAGTAAACATGGAGGGAGGGAGTAAAAATGCAGGATTATTAAAATGCATTCAGACTTAAGAGATTATCAATTTAAAATAATTATATATGTATGTGTGTTGCTATATATGAACCACATAACCAAAAACCAAAAATCTAAAATATATACATACAGAAAAAAGAGAAAGGAATCCAAGCCACATTAAAGATAGTCATCAAAAGAAGAGAGCATAAAAAGAAGAAAGAAACCAAAAAGAACTACAAAAACAACAAAATGGCAATAAGTACATACCTGTAGATAATTACTTTAAATGTAAATGGACTAAATGTTCACATCAAAAGACATAGAGTGGCTGAATGAATAAAAAACAAGACCCATGTATATGCTACCTACAAGAGACTCACTTCAGATCTAAAGAAAAACACATACTAAAAGTGAGGGGATGAAAAAAGATATGAAAATAGAAACAAAAAGAAACCTAGGATAGCAATACTTATATTAGACAAAATAGACCTGAAAACAAAGGCTGTAACAAGAGACAAAGAAGGATATTACATAATGATAAAGTGATCAATCCAACAATAATATATAAAAATTGTAAATATATATTCACCCAACAAAGGAGCACCTACATACATAAAGTAAATATTAACAAATATTAAGGGAGAAATTTATAGTAATACAATAAAAGTAGGAGACATTAACATAGCACTTACATCAATGAACAGGGCAGAAAGAAAATCAGTAAGGAAACACTGGCCTTGTATGACACATTAGACCCCATTAACTTCACAGATGTATAAGCATCCAAAAGCAGCAGAATACACTTTCTTTTCAAGTGCACATGGACCATTCTCCAGGATAGATCACATGCTAGGCCACAAAACAAGTTTCAATAAATTTAAGATTGAAATCATGTCAAGTATCTCCTCAGACACAATAGTATGAGACTAGAAATCAACTACAAGAAAAAAACTGCAAAAAATACCACCATGTGGGGGCTAAACAATATGCTACTAAACAACCAAAAGTCACTGAAGAAATCAAAGAAGAAATTTAAAAAATACTTGGAGATAAATGAAAACGATAACACAACAATCCAAAATCTAACTGCAGCAAAGCAGTTCTAAGAGGGAAGTTTATAGTGATACAAACCTACCTCAGGAAACAATAAAAATCTCAAATCAACAATCCAGCATTTCACCTCAAGGAACTAGAAAAGGAACAAAAAAAACCCAAAGTTAGTGGAAGGAGAGAAATCATAAAGATCAGAGCATAAATAAATGAAATAGAGACTAAAACTAGAAAAGATCAATGAAACTAAGAGCTGGTTCTTTGAGATGAAAAACAAAATTGATAAACCTTTATCCAGACTCATCAAGAAAAAAAGAGAGAGGGCTGAAATAAATAAAATAAAAAGTGAAAGAGGAGAAGTTAATACTAACACCACAGAAATACAAAGGATCATAAGAGATTACTATGAACAATTATGCACCAATAAAATGGACAACCTAGAAGAAATGGATAAATTCCTAGAAATGTACAGTCTCCCATGACTAAATCAGGAAGAAATAGAAAATATGAACAGACTGATTACTAGTAATGAAATTGAATCACTAATAAAAAAATTCCCAGGAAACAAAAGCCAGGACCAGGTGGCTTCACAGGTGAATTCTACCAGATGTTGAAAGACTTAACACTTATTCTTTTCAAACTCTTCCAAAAAATTGAAGAAGGAACACTTCTGAACTCATTCTGTGAGCCCAGAATTCCCCTGATCCCAAAAGCAGACAAAGATACTGCCCCCCCCACCACAAACACACACTGAAATATTACTTAGCCATAAAAAAGAATGAAAACTTGACATTAGTGACATGTATGGACCTAGAGCCTATTATGCTAAGGTGAAATATGTCAGAGAAAGACAAATACCCTATGATCTCTACTGTATGGAATCTAAAAAACAAAACAAATGAACAAAGATAACAAAACAGAAACAGACTCATTGACACAGAGAACAAACTGGTGGTTGCCAGAGGGAGGGGGGATCAGTGAAATAGGTAAGAAAGATTAAGACAAATTTCCAGTTATAAAATAAAGTTACAGGGATGTCACGTATTGTATAGGAAATATAGTCAATACTATTGTAATAACTTTGTATGGTGATGGATGGTAGCTTGATTTATCCTGGTGATCATTTTGTAATGTGTAAAAATATCGAATCACTAGGTTGTACAACTGAAACTAATATATTGTAAGTCAATTATACTTCAATAAAAAAGGGAAAAAAACAAAGTACTGACACATGCTACAACATGGATGAACCTTGAAAACATTGTGCTAAGTGAAAGAAGCCAGACACAAAAGACTACATATTGTATGGTTCCATTTGTATGAAATAGGCAGAATTTACAAATCCATAAAGACAGAAAGTAAATTACTGGTTGCTTACACCTGGGAAGGGGATGGGTGAATAAGAAGGTGATAGTTAAAGGGTGATGAAAATATTCTAAAATTGATTGTGGTGAGGGTTACAAAACCCTGTGAATATTCTTAAAAATCATTGAATTGTGCACTTTAAATGGTTGAATTGTATGGTATGTGAATTATATCTCAATAAAGCTGTTACCAAGACAACACACACATACACACACACACACACACACACACACACACACGACAATAGGACTGCACTAGACCTGATTTGCTCTTGGGGTAGTGGTGGTGTCTTTTACTCTGATTCCTGGGAATCATTGTGTCTCTTCCCTACTTAGTATGTGACCCATTCTAATAAAAGTTTTTGACCTGTGGTGTTTACAGATGGCGTTAGTTCTTTGGTTTAATTTTCCAAGGTAATGTCTACATCTTCAAAGGGATTTTTGAGAGTTTTATTCCAAAGGGGAACGTGATATGGGAATTTCAGGCTGTTCAGGAGAATGGAAGTAGTAGTTTGTGGATAAGGGACTTTCAAGCCACAAAAGTCATTCTTGGCTTCTGCTTTGCAGAAAGCATTCTCAGGGTAGGGCTGCTGATGGTACATCCTCTTGCAAAAGGTGGTCTTTATTATTCAGAACATAGGAATTCCCCTTACTCTACAAGTCTGTGTTCCTTGATGACCATAAATTTAGGTTGCATTTTCAGAAACCTCCAAACTTTGGATTATGTTAGGGTGTCAGCTTTTACACATGCTGAAGCTGAGTTGGGATTGGGCGATGGCCCTGAAACAATATCTTTATCTCTGTTAGCACCAGGCTGTCAGTCTCCAGATCCACTGTTCACAGCCACATGGATCACTGAGAAGGTTCACATCTTAGTATGGTTTGGTGGCCCTGTCTGGGCATCCACTGAGTTCTACCCACTGGTTCTTGCAGTGCGTCTGAGGTGTGCTCCCATAAGGGGCCCTGGACTTGCAGAAATTATTTTTGCAGCCAGAGAATTTATAATTTGCAACATATGGCGAGTCATTTTTAGCAGCTTTCCTTCTTTCTTTTGCATTTTCCCACACCCACTCCCACTTACTGTTGGCTGCCCTCCCAGTACCTTCTCACCACTAGGGACTTATATTAAAAGGCAGATTTCTGTAGGCTCTGCAAGAGCCACAATTGCATTATTTGCCTCTTGTTTTCTTTTAATTATCATTTTTTCACATTACTGTTCCTTTATGCTTATAGATTACACATTAAATAAGAGTCAAGGATACAGACATTGGGCCAGGAAGAGGAATCTACATGTCTTGACGGCTATAGGATGGGCAGGGGACAGAGCGGCATGGTAGTGGTGAAAGTTGCAGTCTTTGGCTTCTACAGAGAGGCAGTGTGGAATGGAGGGCTGGGGTGAGAGGCTGAGTGATAGAGATGAAAGAGCATAGTGTTTTGGAGTTGCACAGACCCTAACTGCATTGCTAACTCATCCACTGATTGGCTGTGTGATTTGGGGCAAGTTACCTGAAGTCTTCAGCTTCAGTTACCTTTGCCTTGTCTTGTCAGATGAACTTGCAAGGTTGTTATGATAATCAAACAAGGTGATGAATATGAATATACTTAGTGGCACATATAAAGCACTTCATAAATATTATTTTCCCTTTCCTTTCATTAAGAAAGAATGAGAGGGCTTCCCTGGTGGCGCAGTGGTTGAGAGTCTGCCTGCCGATGCAGGGGACACGGGTTCGTGCCCCAGTCCGGGAAGATCCCACATGCTGCGGAGCGGCTGGGCCCGTGAGCCATGGCCTCTGAGCTTGCACGTCCGGAGCCTGTGCTGTGCAACGGGAGAGGCCACAACAGTGAGAGGCCCGCGTACTGCCAAAAAAAAAAAAAAAAAAAAAAAGAGAGAGAGAGAATGAGAAATAAAAAAAGCCAAAGACATGAAAATCCTCATGTTCTATTAATAACAGTCCCCATTTTTCTTTTCCATAATATTTTCATAATGCTTTAAACCATGTGGGTAATTGTTTCAACATTTAGTTTTTCCACTGAATTATTTAACTGCATTTATGACAAGCACGTATTTATTTTGAGTATGTCAGTGGAACCATTAATTTATTATAATGGATTTACAACATGCCCAGATATTTTTTCACTATTATCTTTGTGGTGATAGAAAACTATGCAGCCTCCCATAGATTTATCTTGCTTCAGTCACACTTTAATCAAAATGAATTCCTGAAAAGTCTAGATAAGAGTCCCCCAAGAGCAAAGGAGTAAGAAGATTTTCTCCAAAAACTGTATTTAAGTCTGATAGTTTATCAGTCCGGATGACTCCCACTTTTGTCCTCAAGTTTTAGCAGAGGAGGCTTGGTGGGCATTTTATCTTGGGAGGGGGCATAGTGATGGAAGAGAAGTAATGAGATTAGAAATTTCTTTTTCTAAAGAAAATGGTTATTTTGCACATCTGGAGAGTGGTCCAGTCGTTTGTTTGGTTCCCAGATGCTTCTGCAGCCCACACTTCTGTAAAGATTCTCTGCCTGGCATGTCTTCATTGCCTTCAAAGGGATTTCTTTTTGAGCAAGGTAATAAAGTTCATTTCCACAGCCTTCCCTGATTGATGCCTCCAGACTGGACTGCCAGTCCTGATGGGCAGATGAGTACTGAATTCCCCATTTAGCACTCTCAGGCTTTAAACATTCAAAATGACAGTACATAAAACACATGCCTTTCATCACGTTTATTTTCCCATCAGCTCGTGGCTTGAGAGTTTAGGTTAACCTTTCAGTTGTAACCAGGGTTTGAAATGAACAATGAAAGCTTCCTAACAGCTCTTTCTTGAAATTTGTTCCTTATTAAATTTAAAAAAAATTTCCTTTATTTATTGGCAGGGGGTGGGAGGCACTGAGGTGTGAAGCTTGGTCATGAGGCTTAGTTGCAAAAGAGGACTGTAAGCATAGGTAGTTGCAGATTAAAAATACGTTAGCAATTAGTGTTTTCCACCTAATGGTTTAAAACTGAAAAAAAAAAAAAAATCTCCAGCTGCTAAAGGTATTACAAAATAAGGACAGGCTGAACAATCTTGCATTAAAAAAAAAAATCTCATTCTGGGAAAAGCTTTGCCCTTCTCATTCTTAGCCATAATTAAGACGAGGCAATAACTATTTAAATTTGTGTGCACAATGATACAAATTTCTCCATGAAAAATTTACAAAAGCTGCTAAATAAACACGTGGAGAATATATTATTTACTAATCCTAACCTCAGCTATCAAACACACAATTTAGATCTACCTATTCTATAAATCAAACATTCCCCAGAAGGAACACTGACAGCTATGTTTAGAGCTTGAAATGGGCCTGTTTATTTTAGGATGAGATAAAGATCTACATTAAAAGGTTATTAACCAACATTTATTGTTTCTAGATTTTTTGATGATGGCCATTCTGACTGGTGTGAGATGATATCTCATTGTAGTTTTGATTTGCATTTCTCTAATGATTAATGATGTTGAGCATTCTTTCATGTGTTTGTTGGCAGTCTGTATATCTTCTTTGGAGAAATGTCTATTTAGGTCTTCTGACCATTTTTGGATTGGGTTGTTTATTTTTTTGTTAT
>NW_006793498.1:194785-198471 GCF_000442215.2 Lipotes vexillifer | reverse complement strand
GGGAGGGAGACAAAGAGGGAAGAGATATGGGAACATATGTATATGTATAGCTGATTCAATTTGTTATAAAGCAGAAACTAACACACCATTGTAAAGCAATTATACCCCAATAAAGATGTTAAAAAAATAAAAAAAAATAAAAAAAAAAAGGTTATTAACCAACATTTATTGCCCTTTCTATGGACTTTACCTAAGAATGGTTTGATACTTAAAATTTGAGGAGGTAATTTGAATGGTGCTAGCTTTTTTTGATAGTTATTAATGCTTTGTCACAAATGTTTCATTTCTTTAAATATATGATTTCAAATGTTTTATCATATTTTTAAATCTAACTGTATGTCTTAGGTACAAAATGTTTATTTTATGAGAGTGTAACTTCATGAAAATCAAGGATAAATGTGGTTTTATTTATAAAAATTTGCTTTTCCCCCAATAGCTTTGAGTTCTACTTTTGCATATTTTATTCACTCCCAACTAGGGTGGGGAATGAGGAAAGAAAAACTGGCCTTCTAGTTTCTTGAAGATGAAAGCTGCCACTTGTGTGAGGGTTTTTTCCCCACTCAAACTAGGAGGGACTTTACCAGCAAAGGCCCAGGACACCACTGACAGCATAGAATACCCTTCTGTGGTTCTTCCATGAGACTACTGGAAGCAGGCCCAAGGGCACACTAACCCTGTCCACTCAGTGTGTCCTGGTCAGACACCTGGCTTTTTCAAGCCTCCAGAGTAAACTCCCAGGAGATCCACAGTGAAACCACAGGCTGGGAGTAAGACCACAGCCTACATGCAAAATGGTCTTCTCAGATCATGTATGTACACAAATCTGAAAGCTTAGGGAAAGAACAAAATAAAAGGCAAGAATGCAGGCAGTTTTCATCAAGCTAAAGCTTCTAGATGTATTCCAAGTCAGCCTGAGCTATCGAAGTGATTGGACCACTAAAACAATTTATATATATATATATATGTTTAATTATTTATTAAATATTTTTTAACGTCTTTATTGGAGTATAATTGCTTTACAATGGTGTGTTAGTTTCTGCTTTATAACAAATTGAATCAGCTATACATATACATATATCGCCATATCTCCTCCCTCTTGCGTCTCCCTCCTACCCTCCCTATCCCACCCCTCTAGGTGGTCACAAAGCACCGAGCTGATCTCCCTATGCTATGTGGCTACTTCCCACTAGCTATCTATTTTACATTTGGTAGTATATGTAACTCCATGCCACACTCTCACTTCTTCCCAGCTTACCCTTCCCCATCCCCGTGTCCTCAACTCCATTCTCTACGTCTGCATCTTTATTCCTGTCCTGCCCCTAGGTTCTTCATAACCTTTTTTTTTTTTTGGATTCCATATATATGTGTTAGCATATGGTATTTGTTTTTCTCTTTCTGACTTACTTCACTCTGTATGACAGACTCTAGGTCCATCCAACTCACTACAAATAACTCAATTTTGTTTCTTTTTATGGCTGAATAATATTCCATCGTATATATGTGCCATATCTTCTTTATCCATTCATCTGTCGATGGACACTTAGGTTGCTTCCATGTCCTGGCTATTGTCAATAGAGCTGCAATGAACATTGTGGTACATGACTCTTTTTGAATTATGGTTTTCTCAGGGTATATGCCCAGTAGCGAGATTGCTTGATTGTATGGTAGTTCTATTTTCAGTTTTTTAAGGAACCTCCATACTGTTCTCCATAGTGGCTGTATACATTCCCACCAACAGTGTAAGCGGGTTTCCTTTTCTTCACACCCTCTCCAGCATTTATTGTTTGTAGACTTTTTGATGACGGCCATTCTGACTGGTGTGAGGGAATACCTCACTGTAGTTTTGATTTGCACTTCTCTAATGATTAATGATGTTGAGCATTCTTTCATATGTTTGTTGGCAATGTATATATCTTCTTTGGAGAAATGTTTATTTAGGTCTTCTGAGCATTTTTGGATTGGGTTGTTTGTTCTTTGATATTGAGCTGCATGATGAGCTGCTTGTAAATTTTGGAGATTAATCGTTTGTCAGTTGCTTCACTTGAAAATATTTTCTCCCATTTTGAGGGTTGTCTTTTCATCTTTATTATGGTTTCCTTTGCTGTGCAAAAATTTTTAACTTTCATTAGGTCCTATTTGTTTATTTTTGTTTCTATTTCCATTTCTCTAGGAGGTGGGTCAAAAAGGAACTTGCAGTGGTTTATGTCATAGAGTGTTCTGCCTCTGTTTTCCTCTAAGAGTTGTATAGTGTCTGGCCTTCCATTTAGGTCTTTAATCCATTTTATTTTTGTGTATGGTGTTAGGGAGTGTTCTAATTTCATTCTTTTACATGTAGCTGTCCAGTTTTCCCAACACCACTTATTGAAGAGGCTGTCTTTTCTCCATTTTAAATTCTTGCCTCCTTTATCAAAGGTAAGGTGACCGTATGTGCGTGGGTTTATCTCTGGGCTTTCTGTCCTGTTCCATTGATCTATACTTCTGTTTTTGTGCCAGTACCATACTCTCTAGATTACTGTAGCTTTGTAGTATAGTCTGAAGTCTGGGAGCCTGATTCCTCCAGCTCCATTTTTCTTTCTCAAAATTGCTTTGGCTATTCGGGGTCTTTTGTGTTTCCATACAAATTGTGAAATTTTTTGTTCTAGTTCTGTGAAAAATGCCATTGGTAGTTTGATAGGGATTGCATTGAATCTGTAGATTGCTTTGGGTAGTATAGTTATTTTCGCAGTGTTGATTTTTCCAATTCAAGAACATGGTGTATCTCTCCATCTGTTTGTATCATCTTTAATTTCTTTCATCAGTGTCTTATAGTTTTCTGCGTACAGGTCTTTTGTCTTCTTAGGTAGGTTTATTCCTAGGTATTTTATTCTTTTTGTTGCAATGGTAAATGGGAATGTTTCCTTAATTTCTCTTTCAGATTTTTCATCATTAGTGTATAGGAATGCAAGAGATTTCTGTGCATTAATTTTGTATCCTGCTACTTTACCAAATTCATTGATTAGTTCTAGTAGTTTGCTGGTAGCATCTTTAGGATTCTCTATGTATTGTATCATGTCACCTGCAAACAATGACAGCTTTACTTCTTCTTTTCTGATTTGAATTCCTTTTATTTCTTTTTCTTCTCTGATTGCTGTGGCTAAAACTTCCAAAACTATGTTGAATAATAGTGGTGAGAGTGGGCAACCTTGTCTTGCTCCTGATCTTAGTGATAATGGTTTCAGTTTTTCACCATTGCGAATGATGTTGGCTGTGGGTTTGTCATATATGGCCTTTATTATGTTGAGGTAAGTTCCTTCTAAGCCTACTTTCTGGAGGGTTTTTATCATAAATGGGTGTTGAATTTTTTCAAAAGCCTTTTCTGTGTCTATTGAGATTATCATATGGTTTTTATCCTTCAGTTTGTTAATATGGTGTATCACATTGATTGATTTGTGTATATTAAAGAATCCTTGCATTCCTGGGATAAACCCCACTTGATCATGGTGTATGATCCTTTTAATGTGCTGTTGGATTCTGTTTGCTCGTATTTTTTTGAGGATTTTTGCATCTATGTTCATCAGTGATACTGGCCTGTAGTTTTCTTTCTTTGTGACATCCTTGTCTGGTTTTGGTATCAAGGTGATGGTGGCCTCGTAGAATGAGTTTGGGAGTGTTCCTCCCTCTGCTATATTTTGGAAGAGTTTGAGAAG
>NW_006793498.1:108671-194478 GCF_000442215.2 Lipotes vexillifer | reverse complement strand
CAGGCGGACTCTCAACCACTGCACCACCAGGGAAGCCCCTGTTGGAAGATTTTTAATCACAGTCTCAATTTCAGTGCTTGTGATTGGTCTGTTTATATTTTCTATTTCTTCCTGGTTCAGTCTTGGAAGGTTGTGCTTTTCTAAGAATTTGTCCATTTCTTCCAGGTTGTCCACTTTATTGGCATATAGTTGCTTGTAGTAATCTCTCATGATGCTTTGTATTTCTGCAGTGTCAGTTGTAACCTCTCCTTTTTCATTTCTAATTCTATTGATTTTAGTCTTCTCCCTTTTCTTCTTGTTGAGTCTGGCTAATGGTTTATCAATTTTGTTTAACCTCTCAAAGAACCAGCTTTTAGTTTTACTGATCTTTGCTATTGTTTCCTTCATTTCTTTTTCATTTATTTCTGATCTGATCTTTATGATTTCTTTTATTCTGCTAACTTTGGGGATTTTTGTTCTTCTTTCTCTAATTGCTTTAGGTGTAAGGTTAGGTTGTTTATTTGAGATTTTTTGTGTTTCCTGAGGTAGGACGGTATTGCTATAAATTTCCCTCTGAGAACTGCTTTTGTTGTATCCCATAGGTTTTGGGTCGTCGTGTTTTCATTGCTTTTTGTTTCTAGGTAATTTTTTATTTCCTCTTTGATTTCTTCAGTGATCTCTTGGTTATTTAGTAGCATATTGTTTAGCATCCATGTGTTTGTATTTTTTACAGTTTTTTTTCCTGCAATTGATATCTAATCTCATAACATTGTTGTTGGAAAAGATATTTGATACAATTTCAATTTTCTTAAATTTACTGAGGCTTGATTTGTGACCCAAGATATGATCTATCCTGGAGAATATTCCATGAGCTCTTGAGAAGAAAGTGTATTCTGTTGTTTTTGGATGGAATGTCCTATAAATATCAATTAAGTCCATGTTGTTTAATGTATCATTTAAAGCTTGTGTTTCCTTATTTATTTTCATTTTGGATGATCTGTCCATTGGTGAAATTGGGGTTTTAAGAGTGAGGTGTTAAAGTCCCCTACTATGATTGTGTTACTGTCCATTTCCCCTTTTATGGCTGTTAGCATTTGCCTTATGTGTTGAGGTGCTCCTGTGTTGGGTGCATAAATATTTACAATTGTTATACTTCTTCTTGGATTGATCCCTTGGTCATTATGTAGTGTCCTTCTTTGTCTCTTGTAGTAGTCTTTATTTTAAAGTCTATTTTGTCTGTTATGAGCATTGCTACTCCAGCTTTCTTTTCATTTCCATTTGCATGGAATATCTTTGTGCATCCCTTCACTTTCAGTCTGTTTGTGTCCCTAGGTCTTAAGTGGGTCTCTTGTAGACAGCATATATATGGGTCTTGTTTTTGTATCCATTCAGCCAGTCTGTGTCTTTTGGTTGGAACATTTAATCCATTTACATTTAAGCTAATTATCAATATGTATGTTCCTATTATCATTTTCTTAATTGTTTGGGGTTTTTTATTGTAGGTCTTTTCCTCCTTTTTGTTTGCTACCTTGAGAAGTTCCTTTAGCATTTGTTGTAAATTGGTTTGGTCGTGTTGAATTCTCTTAGCTTTTGCTTGTCTGTAAAGCTTTTAATTTCTCCGTCAAATCTGAATGAGATCCTTGCTGGGTAGAGTAATCTTGGTTGCAGGTTTTTCCCTTTCATCACTTTAAATATGTCCTGCCACTCCCTTCTGGCTTGCAGAGTTCCTGTTGAAAGATCAGCTCTTAAACTTATGGGGCTTCCCTTGTATGTTATTTGTTGTTTTTCCCTTGCTGCTTTTAATATCTTTTCTTTGTATTTAATTTTTGATAGCTTGATTAATATGTGCCCTGGCTTGTTTCTCCTTGGATTTATCCTATACGGGACTCTGTGCTTCCTGCACTTAATTGACTATTTCCTTCCCCATATTAGGTAAGTTTTCAACTATAATCTCTTAAAATATTTTCTCAGTCCCTTTCTTTTTCTCTTCTTCTTCTGAGACCCCTATAATTTGAATGTTGTTGCGTTTAATGTTGTCCCAGAGGTCTCTAAGACTGTCCTCAATTCTTTTCATTCTTTTTTCTTTGTTCTGCTCTGCAGTAGTTATTTCCACTATTTTATCTTCCAAGTCACTTATCCGTTCTTCTGCCTCATTTATTCTGCTATTGATTCTGTCTAGAGAATTTTTAATTTCAGTTATTGTGTTGTTCATCATTGTTCGTTTGCTCTTTAGTTCTTCTAGTTCCTTGTTCAATGTTTCTTGTATTTTCTCCATTCAATTTCCAAGATTTTGGATCATGTTTACTATCATTACTGTGAATTCTTGTTCAGGTAGACTGCCTATTTCCTCTTCATTTGTTTGGTCTGGTGGGTTTTTACCTTGCTTCTTCATCTGCTGTGTGTTTCTCTGTCTTTTCATTTTGCATAACTTACTGTGTTTGGGGTCTCCTTTTTTCAGGCTGCATGTTCACAATTCCCATTGTTTTTAGTGTCTGCCCCAAGTGGGTGAGGTTGGTTCAGTGGGTTGTGTAGGCTTCCTGATGGAGGTGACTAGTGTCTGTGTTCTTGTGGATAAGGCTGGATCTTGTCTTTCTGGTGGGCAGGACCGTGTCTGGTGGTGTGTTTTGGGGTGTCTGTGACCTTATTATGATTTTAGGCAGCCTCTATGCTAATGGGTGGGTTTGTGTTTCTGTCTTGCTACTTGTTTGGCAAAGGGTGTCCAGCACTGTAGCTTGCTAGTTGTTGAGTGGAGCTGGGTCTTAGCGTTGAGATGGAGATCTCTGGGAGAGCTCTCGCCATTTGACATTACGTGGAGCCAGGAGGTCTCTGGTGGACCAATGTCCTGAACTTGGCTCTTCCACCTTAGAGGCACAGGCCTCACATGTGGCCAGAGCACCTAGACCCTGTCAGCCACAAGGCTCAGAAGAAAAGGGAGAAAAAAGAAAGAAAGAAAGAAAAAAAATAAAATAATGTTATTAAAATTTAAAAAATAATTATTAAAAATAAAAAAATGAAAAAGTACTAAAAAAAGAAGGAGGAGAGCACCCAAACCAAAAAAACAAATCCACCAGTGATAACAAATGCTAAGAACTATACTAAAAAAACCCCTGAAAAAAACAAACAAAACAGACAGACAGAACCCTGGGACAAATGGTAAAAGCAAAGCTATACAGACAAAATCAGACAAAGAAGCATACACATACACACTCGCAAAAAGAGAAAAAGGAAAAAATACACATATCATTGCTCCCAAAGTCCACCACCTCAATTTTGGGATGATTCGTTGTCTATTCAGGTATTCCAGAGATGCAGGGTACATCAAGTTGACTGTGGAGCTTTAATCCGCCCCTTCTGAGGCTGCTAGGAGAGATTCCCCTTTCTCTTCTTTGTTTGCACCGCTCCTGGGGTTCAGCTTTGCGTTTGGCCTCGCCTCTGCGTGTAGGTTGCCTGAGGGCGCCTGTTGCCCACCCAGACAGGAGGGTGTTAAAGCAGCGGCTGATTAGGGGGCTCTGGATCACTCAGGCTGGGGGGAGGGAGGGGTATGGAATGCGGAATGCAGGGCGAGCCTGTGGCGGCAGAGGCCGGCATGAGGTTGCAACAGCCTGAGGCGTGCCGTATGTTCTCCTGGGGTAGTTGTCCCTGGATCACGGGACCCTGGCAGTGGTGGGCTGCACAGGCTCCTGGGAGGGGAGGTGTGGATAGCGACCTGTGTTTGCTCATAGGCTTCTTGGTGGCTGTAGCAGCAGCCTTAGCGTCTCATGCCCGTCTCTGGTGTCCGCGCTGATAGCCGCGGCTCGCGCCCGTCTCTGGAGCTCCTTTACGCGGCGCTCTTAATCCCCTCTCCTCGCGCACGAGGAAACTAGAGGCAAGGAAACGTCTCTTGCCTCTTTGGCAGCTCCAGACTTTTTCCTGGACTCCCTCCCGGCTAGCTAGCTGTGGCGCACTAGCCCCCTTCAGGCTGTGTTCACGCCGCCAACCCCAGTCCTCTCCCTGGGATCCGACCTCTGAAGCCCGAGCCTCAGCTCCCACCCCCGCCCGCTCCGGCGGGTGGGCAGACAAGCCTCTCGGGCTGGTGAGTGCCTGTCGGCACCGATCAACTGTGCGGGAATCTCTCCGCTTTGCCCTCCGCACCCCTGTTCCTGGCTCTCCTCCGTGGCTCCGAAGCTCCCCCCCCCCGCCCCCGTCTCCCCCAGCGAAGAGCCTTCCTAGTGAGTGGAAACCTGTCCTCCTTCACAGCTCCCTCCCAGAGGTGCAGGTCCCGTCCCTATTCTTTTGTGTCTGTTTTTGCTTTTGCCCTACCCAGGTACATGGGGAGTTTCTTGCCTTTTGGGAAGTCTGAGGTCTTCTGCCAGTGTTCAGTAGGTGTTCTGTAGGAGTTGTTGCACATGTAGATGTATTTCTGATGTATTTATGGGGAGGAAGGTGATCTCCACGTCTTACTCCTCTGCCATCTTGAAGGTCTCGGCAATTTATACTTTCATAGGAGTTTCTATTGAAGAGCCAAAATTCCAAATCATTGCTGAAGGCAGTCTAGGGAGCCTAATGATTCTGTCAACAAATTGTAAAACACTGTAAGCAGTCAGTGTAAGCATGTAAAACAAAGTGCTTTTTTTTTTTTTTTTTTTAATTTATTTATGGCTGTGTTGGGTCTTCGTTTCTGTGCGAGGGCTTTCTCTAGTTGTGGCAAGCGGGGGCCACTCTTCATCGCGGTGCGCGGGCCTCTCACTCTCGCGGCCTCTCTTGTTGCGGAGCACAGGCTCCAGACACGCAGGCTCAGTAGTTGTGGCTCACGGGCCCAGTTGCTCCGTGGCATGTGGGATCTTCCCAGACCAGGGCTCAAACCCGTGTTCCCTGCATTAGCAGGCAGATTCTCAACCACTGCGCCACCAGGGAAGCCCAACAAAGTGCTTTTTGAATTATATCTGGATCTTCAAAATCAGGGTTTTCTTGGGGGGTGTGGTCAGGGAATATTCTTCCATTTTGTTTCAGTGGGCAAGGAGAAAAGAAATGTCCAAGATACCTAAAGATGGAAGGAAAGGGAGAGGGAATGGTTAAAGACATGGAACTGCAGCTGCCTTGAGGAAAGGGAACCATTAATAAATTATTATAATAAGTCCATATTATAAATAAATAATTGTAATAATTACAATATAATAATAATATAAGAAAATAAGAAAATAAATTATATATATATACATCTTTGTATGACTTTCTCCTGTATACACCTATATCCAAAAATGGTTTGAGATGGATTATCTTTATCCAGGCCAGTCTTGGAGTAGGGTAGGACGTGGATGACCAACAGGGGTCACAGTCTGATGCTGTTCTTTTCTGCCTGTAGGCCAATAATTGGGCTGAATGATGAGTCCAGGCCTGAGGTGGGGATGAGGGTCGGGGGGTGGGGAGATGAAGATGGTACCACCTGCTGTTACTAAAGGTGCTCAATTACTAGCCCCACAGAGTTGGTGTGTGTGTTGGGCAACATAAGATAGGGTGGTTGGTCATAACCAGCTTCCTCCTTCTCTCCCTCCACACATTCTCCTGGGACTTTAAGCTGCCATTTTTGACAGTGGCTCACCTTTTCTTGTTCTTCCTCCCTGTAGAATATCTCTACCTTCTGTTTATTGTTGTTTTCTCTGGTTAAAATTTTGACTCCATCGAATGAGATAGGTCTTAATGTTCATTCACATGAGACGTTACCTGTATTTGCCTATGTGTGCATGTGTCGAAGGACACACTTGTGTGTGTTTGCGTTTGTATTGGGGAAAGACACACCTAGTGATTTCCTCTGTATTCGACATCCTTTAGAGAGAATGCTGATTGTTTCCTAGCTTAAATTTATCAAGGAAATAAAATAAACTAAATAATATTTATCAAGAAAACAAACAGATGTTGTTTTCTCTTTTATAACTTGTCATCAGTCTTCTCTCGTTAGGAGCTGGAATAAAGTCATGAGAATTTGTTCTTGTCTTGCATTACTGATAAGGAGAGTCATAACAAAAATGCTAGCATTAATTTATATAGTGTATAAATTATACTATATTTGTATACAGTATTGCATTCAGTAGAGGTCTTTGAGAATCTCATACCTTAATCCAAAGGAATAATTTATAGTAGAAATGTTAGGCTAAGTGAAGAGGCTTTCAGCGTCCTTCAAATCACACATAGTAGTTATCACCTGCTGGCTCCAAGAAACTGGTGTGATTTTTTTTGAGAGAATGGTAGTCATGTTGAATTTGAGCTGTCTGTGAGACATTCAGATGAATATGTGGATGGATAATTAGAAGTATAGTTTTGAAACTTGAGGGCCAGAGGTGTGAAATTTGGGAGTAATTGGTCTGTGAGTGGTAGTTGAAGTTGTGGACATATGTAAGATTACTGGAGGAGAAATGAGAAAAGAAGCTATCTAGGACAGGCTAGGACAGAAGTGTGAGCTGCACCAATGTGTGGGCTATATACTCTTAGTGACCTTGCAATCTTCTTAGGCTGATAGCACATGTACAAGAACTTACTGCATAGCACTGCAAGTTTAAGGGATGAAGTTTAGTGGAAAGTTAAGGCAGTCTGTTTAAATGTTGCTGAAAATAAATTGATTAGATTGCCTCTTTCATGCAAAGATGGAAGTTAATAGAATTCAACCTACGAAAGATTTACTAACTGTAAAGGGCTGTGTTCCATGCCAATGGAGAAAAATCACAGATGAATTAGAACAGTTCTTACTCCCAAGAAGTGAGGGAGACAGATGTGGAAACATCTAACTGTAATATAAGGATAAGTGAAATAAGAGCTATAATAGTTGAATGAAGTGGGAACTTAACAGAAAGAACAACTGATTTCCAAGCGGGTTCGAGGGATGTTTCACAAAAGAAGAAGGATGACTACGCTACAAAAGGCAAAGAAGTGAGGGGAGAGACTCTCAGTGTGCCTGCCCCTGTCATGCCCAGGCAGGAGGCACCACAGGGTTGAATGGGGCTGAACCTGCTGGTGGAACACTGAATATTCTGGAGTTATCTGGTCACTCTCCATGTGCAACCTCTCTACCCTCTACATCCCAGACCCTACACAAGAAAACAAGAGCCTCCAAAATACAAAGCCCTCTTCCTAACCAGCAGTTAGGAAGTTAACAGTGCCTTCCCATGATACTCCCAAGCAGTTAAAAATGGGTACTTCACAGTTTCTCACACATCGGAGAGAAAACCCCAGAACAAACAGTGCACTTCACATAATATTCCTATTGAAATAAAGTGGGAATCACTTTAATAGCACTGAGAAAAATTCAGCAAGATATAGTCTGTTTAAAAGATAAAAAAGGGGCTTCCCTGGTGGCACAGTGGTTGAGAGTCCGCCTGACGATGCGGAGGACATGGGTTTGTGCTACGGTCCGGGAAGGTCCCACAACCCGCGGAGCGGCTGGGCCCGTGAGCCATGGCCGCTGAGCCTGCGCGTCCGGAGCCTGTGCTCCGCAACGGGAGAGGCCACAACAGTGAGAGGCCCGCGTACTACAAAAAAAAAAAAAAAAAAGATAAAGTATTGCTTTAGTGTTACCAGTCCTCCCGAGTCTGGCCCCAACATGGGTCCTTCTGCCTGGTGTCACTCAAGCCAATAGAATGAGGCAGTGTTCGGTTCAGAAGCAAAGGAAAGCTTTATTCTTTGATTAAAGAAGGGGGAGGTGGGAGCTTGCACACTAGAGCACACGTTTTCTCCATGGGTGGGGCTGCTTTATAGGGTCTCGTCAGCTGGCGGGTGGGGCACAGAGGAAGCGGAGTTCTCGCGGTGCCCCCGCAGCTGTGCTGCTCACGGGGCAGATCCCGTGCCGGCGTCAGCGTCTCTGCGCGCGGCCCATCCGCACCGTGTTGAGTCGTGGTGTCTGCCACACGGCCCGCCCAGCTGAGGTGGGGATGCAGCCATTTTGCTCCAGGAACTCTGGTCTGAAGTGCTGAGTGTAAGACCTCTACACACGGTAACCTACAGGCAAGTGAGGTTAGTTCCATCTTATTTTGCTCAGGGACCCCAGTGGGATCTGTCGGTGACATTAGTATCTGAAAAAGAGCAAACAATAATGGACCAAAGCCGGCCAGTTTGAGGGGAGTTTATTCTGGTGGAGACAAGTGCCTGGAGGCATAACCCCTCGGTGTTTGAAGGAGAAAGAACAAAAATGAAAGAGAAAGGTACTACTTTTCTTACACTTCAGTCTTTCCCTGGTACACACGGTCCTGTCCGTTCATTTGTGAGGTCTTCATGTGTGAAGAACTTTGCAGGGTGGATGCTGAAGTTTAACCTTTACTTCATCTCTTTGTTATGTGAGATTTATTTTAAGTGATTCTCTCAATCTTATATATGGTTCTTGCCTCTTTGTATTGCGTTTAGTTAGTACTTGGGCTAAGTTGGAAGTCCACCTCAGCAAGGTCTTGATTTCTTTTCATGCTCTCTCCACAAAAGTGAAAAGCTAGTTCGTTTGCTGACGTAACAAAAGAAGCACTCAGGGTATGATATAAATGTAAGTAGGATATCCTTTCTTCTCTGAAGCCTCTTCGGCTGTCTTGGACACAATACCTTCTGTCGTTTTATTACTTCTTAGTCCGTTCGGGCTCTGCTATAACAAAATACCGTAGACTGGGTGGCTTATAAAAAACAGAAATTTATTTCTTTTAGTTCTGGAGTCTGGAAATCTGAGATCATAGTGCGAACATGGCTGGGTGAGGGCCCAGGTCACAAACATTTTGTATCTTCACATAGGGAAAAGGGTGAGCAAGCCCTCTGGGGCCTCTTTTTTTTTTTTTCGGTACGCAGGCCTCTCACTGTTGTGGCGGAGCACAGGCCCCGGACGCGCAGGCTCAGCGGCCATGGCTCACGGGCCCAGCCGCTCCGCGGCATGTGGGATCTTCCCAGACCGGGGCGCGAACCCGTGTCCCCTGCATCGGCAGGCGGACTCTCAACCACTGCGCCACCAGGGAAGCCCTCTGGGGCCTCTTTTAAAGGACACTAATCCCAGTCATGAGGTCTCCCTCCCAACCCCTGCCCCCAACATAATCACCTCCCCAAGGCCCCACCTCGTAATACCGTCACCTTAGGTATTAGGTTTTCAACATATGAATTTTGCCGGGGTACACAAACATTCAGGCCACAGCATGTACCTTGTAATTACAACTACTGTGTATCACGGTGGATAATAAGAATTCAAATATTGACATCGTTGTCTCCTCCATTGACCTGTGAGTGACAGGAGGGCAGGAACTGTCTTGTTAAGTAGTGTCAGCACTGCACACGGTGCAAGGCACATGGTATAAGCTCCATAAACACTTTTCAAACTGAATATATGAGTACTATAGAAATTATTGCATCCTAAAAATCCTATTTGGATTCTCCGAAGCCATTCTTTTCTATATGGGTCAAATTGCTGAAGAAAATTTGTGAATACGAATTATGTTCCTGAACACATTCTGCTCCTAGATGAGACAATGCCAAAGATGGCTTGGAAGACCTATAATATAGTGGGGAAAATCAGTGTTCTAGGTTAACTGGGTCTTAGCTCTGGCTTTGCACTATAAACCTTGTAATGGTGGGCCTTCTGCAAGTGTTGTTGCCATTTTTAAAATCATACCATGGCACCCAATCCGTATTGCAACCTGCTTGGGGGTATGCTCAATGAAAACAAAGTAGGATTATTTTATCCTGTGATCTGCGCTTTTGTGAATTTATTTATTAATGCAGTCTCAGAATCTCCCTCTCTCCTAATTTTTTAGAGTCGGCATGATGTATTACTGCATTTTAAGAAGCTTCTGGTTAATTAGAATTTTTAGATTATTCAAATGGGACAGCTGGTAATATTCTGCAATTTTGAAATTTATTTTTGGGACCTGAAAAGGTCTTTACGGTAACTCTTAAGTTTGTTTTAGCTTAACATTTGACTAGTTGTGATACATTTGAATACTGATTCTGTATTTTAACATATTAGTTATCTTGATCATTTCCAGGTCATCTGTAGGTCTGATAAATGTACTTGCTAAGTGTTCATATAAATCATTAGCTTAAAGTATTAACTAGAACAGATTTAAGGACAGAGGCCTGTAGTACTCTGTCAGAGACTTTCTTCCATGTTGATAACAAGTGATTAATTAACACTCTGAATATACTTTATTATAACTAGCTGTAAATCTATTCTGCTGAACTATCATTCAATCATATGCTTATAAAGATTCTACTTCCTGCCTGACCCTAAAATTTCAGAGGACTCACTAGGTTGGGATGATTTTAATTTCTGCTACCTGAAAGTCCAAAACAAATCTAAATGTGGACTCCCCCCTGCCGCTCACACGGGAGCAACCAAGATTCCCAAGGGGGCCCTGGAGCCCCTCCCTGCCCCCAGTAGAGGTTTTACAAGTTTGAAGCTGTTTGGTCAGAGATGGATCTTAAAATTGGTATATGTAGGCCCTTGAAAAGCTCAGCTATCTAGTTCTGTCCAGTGATTTTTTTTTTTCCTAGTAGGAAAGATCTTTTATTGGGGTGGACACCAAGCACACACTAATCCATGATAAAGTAACTTAGAAGAAATATCTGGAAGGGCTGACTTCTCCCCCTTACTCTTGGAGCAAGGTCTGAGCACAGAACAAACAGGTCCCGGTGGAACTCAAGACGGGGCAAAGTCTTTAAGGCTCCACCTGGCAGGTGAGAGCCAGGAGAAGGTCCCCTGCCACCCAGCCACTGCAGGGCCCCATCCTGAGACCTTCTCAGACTCCCTCCAGTTTTCCAGAGAACTGTGGGGCATGAGCAGGGGGGAACTGGAGCCGGGGAGGTGAATAAAAATCTTGTTTTTTTAAGAAGCGTCTACCAACATCACACTACTGGGTCTGACATCCTCTTTAACCATTGCTTGGTACATTTTACAGCATAAATAAAAACTCAAGGAAAATAAATACGTCGGCTCCTATGAGGTTGGAAGTGAGCAAATTGGCTTTAGGGAAAATTAGAAAGTAGACTGTAATTACTCTCCCAGTTTGGGACAACTTTCCCTTTTTCTGTGACACATATTTTTGCTACTGGAGGTTGGTTGGTCTTCCTGGTTTCTCCCAGCTTCCCTTGCTCTGTCTCTCACCAGCCTGGACACACCCTCTTCTCTGAGATTCCTCTTTCCTGTTCAGATTGTCACTCTATGGTGACCATTGCATGCTGCTAGGTAATGGAATGGAGATATCTGCTTGCATGAGTGCAACTCTCTCTCTCTCTCTCTCTCCGCCCCCCTCACACACACACACACACACACACACACACACACACACATCAGTGATGAGCCAGGAAACCTCTGGTCTCTCAGCTACACACAATTTCGGAGAGCTACTTTTCTGACTAGTGTCTATACCACCCTGCTTGGCCCAATTTACTGTTGTGGATGAAGAAAGAGCAGGGCCAGTGTCATGGTCAGGTGACACATGGCCCCATATTCAGAAGGGCCCTGCATTGTTTTAAGGCTGTGCTGTTGCCATCTTTAAATTCTTAATTCTTTTTGAACAAGTAACTCTGCATTTTTATTTTTCATTGGACACCACAGATTATGTAACTAGTCCTGATAAAGGGTTAAGTGTCCTGCTGCATGATGTACCTGTTTCCTATAGCTGGGGAATCTGTTCTCCATGCCCGCAGCTGCTCAAAGAATCTACTTCACATTTATTTTCTAGCTGCATATTTTCCAATAAACCATCTTTTAAAATGATTAATGGGTGTTTTCTAAGAAAACGATATCACCCAGGCATTCATCTAATGGAACTATTTGTTTTACTATGCTGAGGTCGCAGTGGTCTCCAATCTTGACTTTATTTAATTTTTATGTCTGTATGTTCTCTAAATTAAAAAAACCCCAATCAGAACAAGTCTGTATACCAGACAAGAGGAGATGTAACATATATCTGAGATTCAGACAAGAGGAGATGTAACATATATCTGAGGAGATGTAACATATATCTGTATACCAGACAAGAGGAGATGTAACATATATCTGAGATATCTAAGATTTAATTGGTACATACTATGTGCTGGACCCTGTTCTGGAGGCTGGAGATGGAGCAGAGAATGACAGCATCCCTGATGTTGTACAGACTATATTCTAGTGAGTAGAGACAGACAATAAGCTGTTAAATGAATACGTAATAAACTAGTAAACGCATAAGCAAGTGTGATAATTTCAGGTACAGATTAGTGCTAAGCAGGTTAAATTGGGTCATATGTTAGAGAGTGACTAAAGGTGGCTTTAGCTTTGTGGTCTCAACAGGCCTCTCTGAGGAGGTGACTTCTGAATTGAGACCTAAATGATTTACAATGTAAGTTTCAAGTTTTGGTAAAGCTTTAAAATGTTAGCTGTAACTCATACATTGTTCACTGTTTCAGTGAACTGTGAAATCCATTTAATAGTTGTTCAAAGGGGAATGGTATTTGTTCTCAGTGAAAACAAACATGTCTCCAGAAGGCATCAGTCCTGAACTCTGTGGATGGAGCCTTAGAATGGTTCTACTCCAGGGAATTTCCGTGTTCAGTGGTAAGTTCTGCTTTAGTTCACTTGTCGTCAAGGCTGTTGGCCTTGTTTACGTGCCCCATACCTGGGGAGCACTTTATTAGGAGTTGTTTGTAGTTTTAGAGGAAGTAGAAGTTACAGAACCCACCCTTCCAATTTACTGGAGAAGGCAGGGCAGAACCAAGGAAAGGTAAACAAAAGCACAAAGCACAGAAATCCAGGCATCACCAATGACAGCTGTACATGCCCAAGGGCCACAAGGGATGCTAGAGTCACTGGGACCAGATAGGATCACTCACCATGTACACTGATTTTTCCTACACTGTTTCAAGCTAACCTTTTCCCCAGCTTCTCCATTCCAGAACCCCAGATTTTTCCCTTCTTTAGGTTGGGTAGGTGTAGTAACAAGATTTTAGGTCTTCCCATAGTTCCATGTTATTAAACTTTTCTGTGGAAAATAATAAAGTTTGGGGATTAGAGATAAAAAAAGGAGGCAGAGGCATCTTTCTTTACCTGATGGCCATGTTACCGTAATGGTTTTCTTCTTGTTTGACCAGTTTTGACAGTGAGACATCTTTGGTGAGACTTATGAAGCATTTGCAAATTGTTGCACAACTCCAGTCCTCCAAGCTGCTGGATTTTTTTTCCTCTTTAATTTTGTGGCTTTGTGCCAGAATTATAAGGAAGTAGAAGTTAGTTTTTGCTTTTGAAAAAAGTGATAGTTTTATTCACACGTGCACACATTTGAAAGAAGTAGTGTGGAGGGTCTGGCCTAGATACTCTAAACCAAACTGTTAAGAATGTTAATGGAATTAAATGGGAGGATGCACCTGTTTTATAAGAGGTGCTGGAAAATGGATTGTCTGTCACCAGTACTGGATATTCAAGGGTGGAGACAGGAGGACAAAAGAATTGTGGCGTGTAAAATGAACAGGAGATTTTCATTCTGAAGAAATAAGATAGAGCAGATCGGGAGTGTTATTTGTCTTGTCTCAGATGGGGGATGTCACCAGGTAAAGCCAGAAATGTCTCAGAGACTTACAGAGATGATCTTTAAGGTGTGCGACACCATCATTTTCTTGCTCTGGTCTCAAAAGAATGGTCAGTGTTGAGAACGGTCACCTCTGAGAGTAACTTGGATTTCAGGTTTCTTCTTTCCACCCGTCTATGGTGATATGAAAAAAACTAGAGGTGGCTTTTCATCAGTAATAAAAAAAAGAAAGATCTCTTACATTTCTTTGTTTAAGGACAGGTTTATACTTCTGCTTTTCTGCTTATTAGGACAAAGATGATGAACGGCAGTTTCCAGATGTATTTCTGAAAAAGATGAAAAAGAAAGAGCTGTGTTTGATTGACCCTCCTATTCCTGGGAGCAGGTGATTGAATGGGAAGTAGAGGGAGATGTGGATCATAGAATGAGCCATGTGAGCAGTTGCTTTTACCATCCCTGTGTTTTATGTATTGTGCTTGTATGTGTGTTTAATCTAGGATGTTAACTATGCTTAACCTAGGATTTAATCTAGTGGAATTTCAAAATTAAGCCTTCAACAGTATATGTGAATAAATCATCCTTCAAATGAGTTTTCGAATTTACAAATTTTAAGTTTGCTTTCTTTGGCATTATAGCTGGACTGTTCTACCCCAAATGCAGATCTAAGCTTGTTACCTCCCTGATTATGGTCCTGATGTGGCTGGTCCCCAAGCTCCTAAGCAACAGGATATGAGCCCTTTGTGCATTGCCTTCTCTCTGTCTCCACAGCCTCATTTCCTGCCCTCTCCCCACTTCACACTTGACCTCTTATACTCTAGTGATCCTTTCACACTCTGTGCTGCTCTACATTTCACAACAATCCTTCTCTCTGGAATACGCTTCCTGTTTTCCTCTACTTGGCTGACTCTTACTGGATAAGCCATCATTCTCTCCAGAAAGTCTTCGCTTAAAATATGGGCCCCTTCTCTAGGTTCTTTGGCTTCTGGCTTACTACTGAATATATTAAAATTTTTGTTTCAGATGTAATTTGACCTTTTAGCCTATAAACATCTTATGGGAGGAAACTATGCCTTATTCATTTTTGCATACATTGAATGCGATGCCAAACACATAATATGTGCTTAGTGTTTGACAGCCACTTCTGAATATTAGGCACTCAACTCAACTAGTATTTCAGTTACTTCCTAGTTAGTAGTAAGATTGAACTGAAAAAATGCAAGAAAGTTTCATAATGATAAGTGGTTAATAGGAGTTAGGTCAGGAAGTGAGTAACATTATTTTTTCCTCTCAGTGGTAAGGTCGCAGTATTTTTTATTTATTTATTTTATTTTATTATTATTATTATTTTTTGTGGTACGCGGGCCTCTCACTGTTGTGGCCTCTCCCGTTGCAGAGCACAGGCTCTGGTCGCGCAGGCTCAGCGGCCATGGCTCACAGGCCCAGCCGCTCCGCCGCATGTGGGATCTTCCTGGACCGGGGCATGAACCCGCGTCCCCTGCATCGGCAGGCAGACTCTCAACCACTGCGCCACCAGGGAAGCCCAGGTCGCAGTATTTTTAATGAGTTTAGGTAAATCCACCGCCCATGTAAAGTATATATATATATATATATATATATATATATATATACACACACACACATATAGCATGTGCAGTAGGGATCACAGGTAATACTTAGAAGTAAGGACTATGAGAATTGGGAAAGGTGCTTAGATGTCTTCCAGGCTAATCACCTGCGGTGCAAGAGTCCTTTTATAATATTTCTGACAAAGAGTCATGTAATTTCCACCTAAACACCTCTTGGTAGTCGCCCCTTTTTATCTCACTAGGCGGCTCATTTCATTTTGGGGCCATTTAAATTTTCATAAAGCTCTATACTAACCCAAGTCTCCTTTCTTATAACTCCTATCTACTGGTCCTAATTCTCCCTGTTGAAGAAAAGGAAGATACGGTAAATCTGGTCTTTCTTCTTCCTTTGTAGACATTATTGGTGAATCATCAGGTGTCCCACAGAACTTCTCTCCAGGTTAAGTTTCCTTCAGTCTGGTAATTGCTCTCCATATTTCGGGGATTCTGTTCCCCTCACCATGCCAGTCACTTTACTCTGCTGTGCTTCAGGTTTTCCAGAAGTAAGCATGTTAGTCCAGGTTCCCTTATCAGTACAAATTTGAGCAGTACTCTGGCAAACATTAGACTGAACACTGTATTTTGATTCCTGACACCTGAGATTACATTAACTTTTTCGGTAACCATGACACTTTGCTGACACTAATGGAATTTTCAATCAATGAAATCTTTTAGGATTGTCCTCATACTGTTGCTAAGCCTTTTTGCGATCTGGTCTTCTGAATGATGCTTATGTCTTCTGAATGATGCTACCCAAGAAACTTTCAAATCCACAAACAGTGACCAACTATTGATAATATGTGTAGACCAAAACCAGGATGAGGCAATGCCCATGCCTGAAGGTCTAAAAGGTACTTTCTAATAGTTTTTATTTTATTTATTTATTTTCCTTTACGCATGGAGACAGAGACTGTAAAGTCATCAAACCATTTAAAGACTAAGATTTCCAGAATTTATCTATTCAAATCAGTATTGCTCTTTAAATCAGTGACCTTGCAAGATTATGTACTTAGTCAAATGATGTCTCATTATTTGAGTTATTAGGACAATAAAATATTTTTCAATTACCTACTCTGAGCTAAGTGCTCAACTACTTTTTAAAACTTCTACCTTTGAATAGTTTTTAAAGCCAGTGAATGAACCACACAGGAAAATATTCTATTTTCAGTGGAGGTTTTTTTTTTTTTTTTTTAATCCCAAAGTTCTAGTTCAGCCGACTTGGCTCCCTGTGACCTTTAGTAATCTCCAAAAATCAAATGTACTAAAAAATGACAATTTAACAGATTAACAGACATCCCCATGCAGGCCCCTGGAGCAACTGACTGCTGGGATGGCCAAAAAAAGCTTCACCAAGGCCTTGCCGGCACCTTCTCTATTTAAAAACAGGACTCCTAGAATATCTGTCTGGAGGTCCTCGCTCCTGCCAAAAAAGATTTTTTCCTCCTCTAGTCTCAGACCAATTACCAAATAAAGCACTCTACAGAGAACCCAAATGAAATATTACTCTACTTAGTTGGTCAGAAAAGTAATTAAACCAACCTGCCGTGGTGAGCAGGCCTCCAGCCATTGTTACAGTTACAGCAACTGCTGTGGATTCCAACTCAGATGAAAGCAGGTGTTAGACAGGTCTGTGCATTTCACAACCACAGTCCTTAGCAGTGGTAGCAAAGGACCCTGTCTTAGATTCAGAAAGGCAGCTCACAGCCCTTGTGGGTATGGTGTGAGCTAACATTACAAAGCAAAATTTTTTAAAAAAACACACGTTAAGTATGGATGGTGATGGTTGTTCAGAGAACTGAGAGAAACGGATTTAAGTTTAATCCTAACTGAATCTAGGATTTGTTTGCTCTTAAGAGTTGGAGTGATCCCAAACTCATTCAATGAGGCCACCACCACCCTGATACCCAAACCAGAAAAAGATACTACAAAAAAAGAAAATTACAGGCCAATATCACAGATGAATATAGATGCAAAAATTCTCAACAAAATGCTAGCAAACTGAATCCGATAGCACATTAAAAGGATCATACACCATGATCAAGTGGGATTTATCCCAGGGATGCAAGGATTCTTCAGTATATGCAAATCAATCAATGTGATACACCAGATTAACAAATTGAAGAAAAAAACCCATATGATCATCTCAGTAGATGCAGAAAATGCCTTTGACAGAATTCAACAACGATTTATGATAAAAACTCTCCAGAAAGTAGGCATAGAGGGAACCTACCTCACATAATAAAGGCCATATATGACAAACACACAGCAAACATCATTCTCAATGGTGAAAAACTGAAAGCATTTCCTCTAAGATCAGGAACAAGACAAGGATGTCCACTCTCACCACTATTATTCAACATAGTTTTGGAAGTCCTAGTCACAGCAATCAGAATAAAAAGAAATAAAAGGAATACAAGTTGGAAAAGAAGTAAAGCTGTCACTGTTTGCAGATGACATGATGCTATACATAGAGAATCCTAAAGATGCTACCAGAAAACTACTAGAGCTAATCAATGAATTTGGTAAAGTAGCAGGATACAAAACTAATGCACAGAAATCTCTTGCATTCCTATACACTAACAACAAAAGATCAGAAAGAGAAATTAAGCAAACAATCCCATTCACTATTGCAACAAAAAGAATAAAATACCTAGGAATAAACCTACCTAAGGAGGTAAAAGACCTGTACTCAGAAAACTATAAGACACTGATGAAAGAGATCAAAGATGACACAAACAAATGGAGAGATATACCATGTTCATGGATTTGAAGAATCAGTATTATGAAAATGACTGTACTACCCAAAGCAAGCTACAGATTCAATACAATCCCTATCAAGTTACCAATGGCATTTTTTACAGAACTGGAACAAAAAATCTTGAAATTTGTATGGAGACACAAAAGACCCCAAATAGCCAAAGCAATCTTGAGGGAAAAAAACGAGCTGGAGGAATCAGACTCCCTGCCTTCAGACTATACTACAAAGCTACAGTAATCAAGACAATATGGTACTGGCACAAAAACAGACATATAGATCAATGGAACAGGATAGAAAGCCCAGAGATAAACCCACACACCTATGGTCAACTAATCTATGACAAAGGAGGCAAGGATATACAACGGAGAAAAGACAGTCTCTTCAGTAAGTGGAGCCAGTGGGAAGACTGGAAAGCTACATATAAAAGAATGAAATTAGAACACTCCCTAACACCATACACAAATATAAACTCAAAATGGATTAAAGACCTAAATGTAAGACCCGACGCTATAAAACTCTTAGAAGAAAACATAGGAAGAACACTCTTTGACGTAAATCACAGCAAGATCTTTTTTGACCCACCTCCTAGAGTAACGGAAATAAAAACAAAAATAAATAAATGAGACCTAATGAAACTTAAAAGCTTTTGCACAGCAAGGGAAACTATAAACAAGAAGAAAAGAGACCCCTCAGAATGGGAGAAAATATTTGCAAACGAATCAACAGACAAAGGATTAATCTCCAAAATATATAAACAGCTCATGCAGCTCAAAATCACAGAAACAAATAACCCAATCAACAAATGGGCAGAAGACCTAAATAGACATTTCTCCAAAGAAGACATACAGATGGCCAAGAGACATGTGAAAATCTGCTCAACATCACTAATTATTAGAGAAATGCAAATCAAAACTACAATGAGGTATCACCTCACACCAGTTAGAATGGGCATCATCAGAAAATCTACAAACAACAAATGCTGGAGAGGGTGTGGAGAAAAGGGAACCCCCTTGCACTGTTGGTGGGAATGTAAATTGATACAGCCACTATAGAGAACAGTATAGAGGTTCCTTAAAAAACTAAAAATAGAATTACCGTATGATCCAGCAATCCCACTACTGGGCATATACCCATAGAAAACCATAATTCAAAAAGACATATGCACCCCAGTGTTCATTGCAGCACTGCTTACAATAGCCAGGTCATGGAAGCAACCTAAATGCCCATCAACAGATGAATGGATAAAGAAGATGTGGGACACATATACAATGGAATATTACTCAGCCATAAAAAGGAATGAAATTGGGTCATTTGTAGAGATGTAGATGGACCCAGAGACTGTCCTACAGAGTGAAGTAAGTCAGAAAGAGAAAAACAAATCGTATATTAACGCATATATGTGGAATATAGAAAAATGGTACAGGTGAACCGGTTGCAAGGCAGAAATAGAGATACAGATGTAGAGAACAAACGTATGGACACCAAGGGGGAAAGTGTGTGTTGGGTTGGTGGGATGAAATGAGGCATTGGGATTGACATATATACACTAATATGTATAAAATAGATAACTAATAAGAACCTGTTGTATATATAAAAAAAAGAGTTGCACACAAGCACAACTTTTTTTAACCTAAAGGTAGCTTTTGCTCTTATCAGCCAACACTTCTGGGCTTTGTTAACATCATCAAGTTCAGGAAGTATATGACTTCTCTTACTACTAAAAATCACTAGGTGTCCTGTAACCCACAGTCAATATTTAGGACAATCTGAATTTCTGTAATTTCTTTTATTTACCAGATTTTGCTGAAATTCTGCAAAACTACAGAGTATCTTCAGTGTTTGAAAAGTGAAGCAACACACATTTTGTTTCAAATGGCAAACTGAACAAATTAGATATAACTCGTCCTACGGCACTGCATAAAATTTGGTTAAAAAGTATGTTCAGTCCTCAGATTATTAGGAAATAAACAAAAATGATAAGAAAGGAAGAAGAAATGTCAAGATGCCTAGCTGAAACAAGGACCATATTTCAGTTAGTTAATAATAATAATTGTTTTGTTCTAATACATTATGTTACAGCATAATGAGACCATGGATTTTTTTTTTTATTTTTTTATTTTTTTATTTTTATTTTTATTTTTTATTTATTTATTTTTTTCTTTTTTTCTTGCGTTATGCGGGCCTCTCACTGTTGTGGCCTCTCCCATTTGCGGAGCACAGGCTCCGGATGCGCAGGCTCAGCGGCCATGGCTCACGGGCCCAGCCGCTCCGCGGCATGTGGGATCTTCCCGAAACGGGGCACGAACCCGCGTCTCCTGCAATGGCAGGCGGACTCTCAAGCACTGCACCACCAGGGAAGCCCGGATTTTTTTTTTTAGCTGGGAAAATTGGCCATAGACCAGCGGTACTTAAGAAGTTAGTCTGAGTAACATAATTTTAAAAACTAGTGAAGTAAGGATTTTAATGCTTTCAAAAAGATTAATAGCTTGTATGCACATAGCACTGTGAAATTTATGAAGCATTTTCACATTTCAATAAAGGATTTTGTGGAGGAGGTGGCAGAGCTCAGATGTTTAAGTGGCAGGACCTGGATTTGCTGTTGTGTGTGCTACCCATTATTGATTCATTAAAACTCAGTCAATCCAGGTCTTCCTGATTGAATGGATTTGTGAAAGCCTGGATATTGTGTTCATATGTGGCATGTAGACTCTTGATCCTAATGGTGACACAAGTATTTGTAATGTAGATGACATATTAAAATTTTTTTCCAGGTGTATTTCCATCTGTTGTAAATCTTGATGTTTGGGGGGTTTCCTACTTATTGAGATGATGGGCTCAGTCGACCAATGAAAGAGGCTTTTCTAAATACCTGAAACCTATCAAGAATATGGTCTGGTGGGCTCAGATCATTCAGTTTCTTCCTGACGTGTTCAGAAGATTCCCGTTCTGCCTCTGTAGGCTGATCCAAGGGTCTTGCTGCCCTCGGGTGGGAGGAAGATATGATGTAGAGAGCAATACACAAAGCTTGCCCTTCCAGTCTGGGATGATTATGGGAATAAGGAAAAGTCAGATGTCAGGGTCCTTGTTTCTCTTCTTCCAGGGCCCAATGTGGGATAGGGAAGGGGATGGGGCTTTAGAAAGTGTCATTCATACTGGAATGAGGGAGCCAAAGAAACCCTTTGCTCCTTTGGACTAGTGTGGTGAAGACTGAAGCCCTGCAGGAAAAATGCAGCTGTGGGCTTGGTACCATGGCCAGTGTGGCATATGAGCAAATGGTGTTGGGAACCTAAGTCAGCAATTCTGGATCCCCTGGGCCTGTGCATGGTACGTAGAGGACTTTAAGTTACTTTATGCCTATGGAGGGGAGGTTGAGATGCTGAGGGTCCTGGTGAACTAACAGAGGTCCTGATATAGGACAGAATTCATTTTTGGTGAGATCTTAAAGATGAGGATAAATAGCTTAAATCATGGGTTCCAGCAGTGAGCCCTAGCATGTGACCTCAAATGGACAGGCAGACTCATTTGCACCTCTGTGGTCACCAGTTCAGGGAGAAGCTCTGTCCAGCCACTCTGCAGAATCCAGATGACCCCATATGGCTCTGAGGACCCACTTTCCCTCTCTATCACATAATCATATATGATCATTGCTGTCCCCTCCAACAAGCCATCATCTTGGATTGGGGAATGAGGAGGGAGAGGAGATTTTACCCAAATAGATCAAGCAGTTAATTAAAGGGACTGCAGTAATTGTTGCATTGAATCAAGTTTGCTGGATTGGAAAGACCTTTAATTTTTTTCCCAGGCTTGCTCTAGAGGATAGGGGCTTATGAGTGTGATCATATGGGTTACGGAATGAAAGTAGAAATTCCTGTATTTTATCAAAGCTAAGAAGCCATTGATTAATAGAAGAACCATTATTTTATGAATTACTAAGAAAAAATAGAGCTACTGTGTCAGTCAGTGTTCCACTAGAGAAGCAGAACTAGTAGGAGATATATATTAAGAGATTTATTACGAGGAATTGGCTTATGAGATTGTGGGTATTAGGGAAGGTTAGGAAGAGCAGGATGCAAAACTTGGGCATGAACTGAAGTTGCTGTCCACAGGCAAAATTCCTTCTTCATCAGGGAAGTCTCAGCTTTGTTCTTAAGGCCTTTCAACAGATTGAATCAGTCCCACCCAGATTATCTAAGATAATCTCCTTTACTTAAAGTTAACTGATTCTGTAAATAAGTTCAATAGTATCATTCTTTTTAGATTTCTCATATAAGTGATATATGATACTTCACTTTCTCTGTCTGACTTACTTCACTCAGTATGACAATCTCTAGGTGCATCCAAGTTGCTACAAGTGGCATTATTTCATTCTTTTTAAGAGCTGAGGGGCTTCCCTGGTGGCGCAGTGGTTGAGCGTCCGCTTGCCGATGCAGGGGACACAGCTTCGTGCCCCGGTCCGGGAAGATCCCACATGCCGCAGAGCAGCTGGGCCCGTGAGCCATGGCCGCTGAGCCTGCGCCTCCAGAGCTGGAGAGGCCACAACAGTGAGAGGCCCGCGTAACGCAAAAAAAAAAAAAAAAAAGAGCTGAGTAATATTCCGTTATATATATGTACCACATCTTCTTTATCCATTTCTCTATTGATGGACATTTAGTTTGCTTCCGTGTCTTGGCTATTGTAAACAGTGCTGCAACAAACATTGGGGTGCATGTGTCCTTTTGGACCATGTTGTTCTCTGGATATATGCCCGGGAGTGGGATTGCAGGGTCATATAGTAGCTCTATTTTTAGTTTTTTAAGGAACATCCATTCTGTTCTCCATAGTGGCTGTACCAAGTTACATGCCCACCAACAGTGTAGGAGAGCTCCCTTCTCTCCACACCCTCTCCAACATTTATTGTTTGTAGACTTTTTGATGATGGCCATTCTGACAGGTGTGAGGTGATACCTCATTGTAGTTTTGATTTGCATTTCTTTAATAATTAGCAATATTGAACATCTTTTCATGTGCCTCTTGGCCACCTGTATGTCTTCTTTGGAGAAATGTCTACTTAGATCTTCTGCCCATTTTTTTGATTGGGTTGTTTGTTTTGATGATATTAAGCTACCTGTGCTGTTTGTAAATTTGGCAACTAATCCCTTGTTGGTCACATCATTTGCAAATATTTTCTCCCATTCTTTGGGTTGTCTTTTCATCTTTTTAATGGTTTTCTTTGCTGTGCAAAAGCTTTTGAGTTTAATTATGTCTCATTTTTTTTTTTTTTGTTAATTTCCATTACTCTGGGAGATGGATTGAAAAAGATATTGCCAAGATTTATGCCAGAGAGTGTTCTGCCTATGTTTTCCTGTAAGAGTTTTATAGTGTCTGGTCTCACATTTAGGTCTTTAATCCATTTTGAGCTTATTTTTGTGTATGGTGTTAAAGAATGTTCTAATTTCATTTTTACAAAACAGAGAGAGACTCAGAGACTTAGAGAAGGAATTTATGGTTACCAGGGGGAAAGGTAGGGGGAAGGGATTGTTAGAGAGTATGGGATTGACATGTACGCACTGCTATATTTAAAATGGATAAACAACATGGACCTACTGTGTAGCACAGGGAACTCTCCTCAATATTCTGTAACAACCTAAATGGGAAAAGAATTTGAAAAAGAATAGATACATGTATATGTATAACTGAATCATTTTGCTGTGCACCTGAAACTAACACAACATTGTTAATAAACTCTACTCCAATATAAAATAAAAAGTTAAAAAAGGATAGAAATGAACTTATTTTTTTAAAAAGTTTACAAAAAAACTCAACTGATTGTGTATATTAATCACATCTATAAAATACCTTATAGTAATACCTAGATTAATGTTTGAGTGAATAGCTGAGGACTGTAGCCTACAAGTTGATACATAAAACTGACCATCACAGCTACCAATTAAACTATGGCAGGTTATGGTATGGCATATCTCAATTTTAGAGATGTTAAAATACAAAAAAATTTACATTTTAAACTATGAAACATGGTACATTTTCTGGGTGTGGTGAGTAAATTTAGAACTCTGCTACATAATTTCGTTTAGTAACTCTGGAGATTAGTAGTGATTTTGTAACACTATAATAGCTTGTAATTCTAGAGATTAGTAGTGATTTTTGACTCCTCATTTGCAAACAGGAAATCTGAGATACAAAGAAGGGGAAGTCATTTCCTGAGGGTCCTTTCAGGCAGGGCTGGATTTAGGAAGCAGTTTTCCCCCTCACTGTTCTTTGAGTCTAGATCTCACCATTTTATAAGAATCACATTCAAAACAAATTGGTGAAATGTGAATTTTGATTCCCAAACTGGTGTCCCTGATCACCTGACTGTTCTAAAAGGTATAAAAACAATTTTAAGGAGCCAAATGGAAAGTGTACACTTAATCTGAGGCCAAGTGTCATGGGCTAAATAAGATGTTAAGTTACTTTGCTTTTGGCCAGAGTTCTATCTAGTCCCTTGGGGCACTTTGTTGTCATATACTGATCAGAAGCTCTGATTACCAGTCAAATGGGGTAATGTAGATCACTTACCTTTCTGCACTCAAATTCATTGTCCACCTTTCCTTGCTCTGCTTTGTATCATAGGGAATTATATTTCCCAGGTTTACTTGCAAATTTACTTATGAGTAGGTTCAGCTAATGGAAGACATCAGAGAAAGTCTAGAGGGTGGAAGAGGGGGAGAAACCAGGGATCTTTCCCTTCTGCTCTTCCTTGGGCTGTGCCTCCTTCATTGGCTGTGTTTTCTCAGTGGCTCTAACGTCCACTGGACAGTCCCTCCCTTTATGGTCCTATCCCACTAGGCAGCCTCCACTGTGGTTCTGGTACCTGCTGGATGGCCGCAGCTTTGGACTCTAACAGCAACACCCCCTCTTATTCTTTCTTCAGACATAGCAATGGCCGTGGCTTTCTGCTCTTGCTGTGTTCTGGGTTGTCTCACCATTTCCTGGGTGCTCCTTCAGCTCTCCTATCATCTGTGCAGTAAATTCCTCATGTTAAATCTTCTCTGTTTGGAATACCTTGAGTGGTTTCTGTTTTCCTCACTGGACCCTAAATGATACATAGAATTTTTTTATTATTAATTACAATGGGAAAAATAAATCAATTATTCCTTGAGAGATACAAATTTGGGTAGATCCATCATTCTAAGGATGGCTTCCAAGAGGAAAAATACAAGAAAGAAGAAAAGGTCCTTGGTAGTGGAAGGGTTGGGAACCCCCGTGCAGTGGGGGCATATGAGGTAGTGCTGAAGGGAGGCTTGGGAGCCACCATTTCCATATGAGGAAAAGAAGCCCCAGAGAAATAGGGGGACTTGTCCATGGTCACTCAGTGACTTGGTGAATGAATAACCAGAACCAGCACTCAGTTGCTTCTACATTTTGCATAGTAGAATTGTAAGGGCATTTGCAATCAGAGTGAGCCAGTTAGAACCCCAGATCTACTGCTCATTTGCTCTGTACTTTGGGCAAGTCACTTACTATCTCTGATTCTCAGTTTTCTCATCTCTAAAATGGAGATAAACTTCACAGGGTTTGTGAGACTGAAAGCGGTTACTGTAAACATACTTGGCAGAGTGCTTGGGCAGAGTAGTTACTAAATATGATATCTTTCCTTCCTCCCAAGCATGATTTTTCTTTAACACTATCCAGGAATAATAAAAATTTCCAAGAAGGTGTTTTTAAAACAAAGTTCTTAAATTTTCTCTTTTTCTTTTACTGACTTGCAACAAAATTAAGTAAAGGAGCCAACAAAATACTTCAATAATGTAATTCAATCCTTTAAAAAAATACTTGCACTTGTGTTCTGAACATCCTTCTCCATGCTATCTTTAGTTGCTGTTTGACCCTTAAGACGTCAGAGTGACAGTTACATCTATATGAAGTTATAGTTGCTGTGGACCTGCTGTATGACACTTGGCAATCAGTAATCACTTAGGCCTGCTTTCCTTTGTTTTCTGATTGATTACAGACCAGAAATAGATCTTGTTACCCCAAAAATGATTCTTTCAGAGATCTGCTCCTATGCGCCCATGAGCTGGACGTTCCCACCCTTTGGCCCAATTGGAAAGCTGAGCTGCATGAAAAACAGATGTCAGCTCCATAGTCACAAGTGCTCCAGTCCCAATCTTGTCATCTACTGCTGCAGTGGTGTAAAGAAGGAGTTATACTCCTCAACCTTCTTATCTTTTTGTTTTGTTTTGTTTTGTTTTTTGCGGTACGCAGGCCTCTCACTGTTGTGGCCTCTCCCGCTGCGGAGCACAGGCTCCGGACGCGCAGGCTCAGCGGCCATGGCTCATGGGCCCAGCCGCTCCGCGGCATGTGGGATCTTCCCGGACCGAGGCACCAACCCGTGTCCCCTGCATCGGCAGGCGGACTCTCAACCACTGCGCCACTGGGGAAGCCCAACCTTCTTCTCTTTTGAGATCCTACTGGATTAGAGAACATCTGAAAGAGCAAGGTTGCTTTTGTTTCAGAAGGCCAGTACCTGGAGCACAGGGAGCCATCTCCTCTTCCACCGCCCCTGCTTGCCTTACCAGTCCCACGTTTTGGAGAATGTGTTGCACTAATCTTTTATTTATTGCCTTTGAATATTGTTGTCACTCGTATATCGCACCTTCATATTCTTGGTTGCATATGGGAGCTTCTTCATTTTGAAGTGAGATTGGATTTAGGAGGTTATGGTTTTTCCCACAGTCTCCTTATGTGTGACTGTGATGCAAAGCAGGCAGTGAGCTGGCTTAAAGCTTTAGAATGGAGCAGAGCTATGGAAACAGATCTTCCCCTGGTTAATGCTTTAGATTTGCTGTTATTGAAAAAATGGATGAAATAGGCTGAGGAGGGTAGGTTATGGAGTCCATGCTTGCCTAATCAAGGCCACTAGAAAAGCTGGTGGATATGGTTATGTTTAGAGGGTTAATCAGAGGGTTTAAATTCTATGCAGACTGCATTTCAACTCTCCATTTTAAAATGCTCTTTATTTTTTGCTTGCAGAGTACCAGAAGCAGGGGCCTCAGGAAAAGCAGTTCTGTGCATGACCTGGGGGTGATGGGACACCTCTATTTATGGCAAATGGCTTTGACTTCTGTGGGATTGGGTCATATTGTTACAGCTGCAAGACTAAAAAGGATTTGAATGATTATATTTTGACTACTATTCTTCCTACACTTTAAAGAAACAGGGAAACTTTAGTTTCTCTCTTTCTCTCACTCAGTCTTTCTTTACTTTTCTCTCATTCCATCTCTCTTCCACTTCCTCCAAATCCCCTTTTTGGAGACTGTGTTGCAGCAGTCTTTTCTTAATTGTCATGGAATACCGTGTGCCACTCAGAGTGTGCACCTTGGTATATTCTCAGCTATTAGATATGGAGAACTTCTTCACTTTGAAGTGAGTTTGGGTTTAGAAGATGATTGCTTTCCTTGTGGTTTCCTTTCAGGCAACTCCACTGTATGTGATAATGGTGCAAAGCAGGCAGAGGATTGACTTAAGGCTTTAGGGTGGGCCAGAACTATGGAAACATATTCTTCTTTAGTTGTTGCTATAAGTGGGCATGACTTTATTGCCCACCCAATGACACAGCTGATTGTTGTCAACAAAGAGAAAGAGTAAACAAAAGAGAATGATGAGGTAGCATATAATTAAGCACAGAAAGAGAAACTGTCAGTGTCTGTAATCATTAGATGCCAAGAACATGTCTAAACATCCTGACTTTCCATCATAGTTATTATTTTTGTTTGAAAAAACTGGTCTTTGCAGTTCAGTGTACTTTATACTCAGTAGTAGTAAAGAGAACTTACATTTACCCATGTTTGCAATTTACCAGACACTGTACTGAGCACTTTATTTCCTTTAAGCCTTGCAATAACGCTTTGAAGTAAGAATTTATACTAGTACATGGATCAAGTGCTTATCACACATGCACACACACACATACATGCAGGCACACATATGTGCCCAAGCCCCTGTTGGAATTTGTCAATTCAAATAACTGGGATGGTAGTGAAATGGCCCCAATTTTAAGCCTATTAAGCTACTAAGGAATTTGGTTCTGACATGGCCATCTCTCAATACAACCATTTCTCCCATTCATTACAACTATAAACACTGGACAAAATACAAGCCAAAAAAACCCCCACAAAAACATGCTATTTGAGGATTCTGAAAACGGCATCAAAGCAGACAGATTGTTGAGGAGGGGGAACACATGGATAAATCACCACATGGTGGTGAGATTCCCTTTTCCCCCTCTTCTTTCTTACAGCTTTACTCCAAGGGTGGGTACCATTATGGAACAGTGAGGGAGTGATGGCAGTATAGGCAGATAAAATTGTAATGGAAAACCAGTCCTTCTGGCTATAGAAACCAGGAAAAGGAGCCCTTGGGGGCTGGAGACTGAGGGGAAAATACTAGAGTGGAGAGAACCGGAAAACAGATCCCTAATTCTGTATATGAATCTGCACGTCTCAGAATCATTCTTGAAGTACAAATGAGAGTGACAGACTCAACCAGCATAGCAGGGGCTTTGACGACTAAACTGAAATTTGCACCAGTGCCCGTAGATGGGAAGATAGAACCTGCAATGTGGGCCTAAACAATTGATTGCTACTGAAACAAAAACATCAACATTGTCCAGACAATGATAACAGGACTCAGTGTCTACAAAATATAACATTCGTAATGCCCAGATACATTTCAAAAGTTACATAAATATTTAAAAAACCAAGAAAATGTATCCACATCTTTGCCCCAACAGAAAAGATAATCAGCAGAAGCCAGAGTCAATGTGACTAGATGTTGGAGTCATCAGACAGGCTTTAAAGCAGCTCTTATAACTGTGTGCCATGAGGTAAGGAAAACATGCTTGAAAAGCATGGAAAAAAAGGAGCTCTTAACAGGGAAATAGAAAGAGAACCAAATGGGTATTTTAGAACTAAAAAATAATATAATGGAAAACGTAGAACTGAAAAAATACAATATCTGAAAACTGCATGGGCTCAATAGCAAAATGGAAATGATAGAGAAAAGAGTCAGTGAGCTTGTGGATAGATCAATAGAAGTTATCTAATCTGAAGAACAGAGAAAAAAATTGAAGGAAAAAAAAAGAACATAACTTTAGGGCTCTGTGGGACAATATGAGTATGTGTGACTGTAGTCCCAGAAGGCAAGGATAAAGAGACTGAGATAAAAAAAAAAATTGAAGAAATAATGGCCAAAATACTCCCCAAATTTGGTGGAAAATGTAATTTATAGATTCAGGAAGCTCAGTGAACCCTAAATAGGATAAAAATTAAAAAGAAGTATGTTAGAACTCATCAAACTCAAACTTCTAAAAACCAATGATAAATTAAAAAATCTAGAAAGAAGCTAGAGAAAAATAGCACATTATATACAGGAGAATACAAATTCAAATGACTGTCTATTTCTAATCAGAAGCTAAGGGAGGCCAGAAGGTATTAGAACAGCATAATGTGCTCAAAGAAAACAACTGTTAACCCGGAATTCAACATCCAATGAAAATGTCTTAGGAATGAAAGCAAGATAAAGACATTCTCAGATGAAGAAAATTTAAGAGAATTTATCCCCAGCAGATGAACATTTCAAGAAATGCTAAGGTAAATTCTTCACACTGAGGAGAATGACACTAGAGGGAAGCTTGACTCTTTAAGAATGAAAGAACAGCAACAGGAATGGTAAATGTTTTTCTTCCCTGTACTTATGTATGACCATGAAAATTTATAATATTTTGAGGGGATATATATATCATATATAACATTTTGAAGGGATATATATACATATGAAGATACAATACATATGACAACTTTATTGTAAAGGTCAGTTAAGGTGGTAAAGGGCATATGTGGTTGCGAGACTTCTACATTTTATGTTAGTGGTGGCATATTAATTCTGTGTAGAATGAGAAGATCAGGTATGTATATTGTAATCACTAAGAACAAAAAAAATACAACAAAATAACTCCAAAATGAACAAATAAAACAAGAGATATAGCCAAAAAGCCAATGACAGGTTAAAATGGAATACTAAAAAATATTCAAATAATCCAAAAGAAGGCAAGAGAAAAGGAGCAGATGTAAGAAAATTACCACAGCAATAACAACAACAGAGACAAACAGAATACAAATTAAAAAATGGTGCATCTAAATTCAACCACAGCAATAATTTCATTAAATGTTAATGGTCTTAATACTCCATTAAAAGACAGAGATTGACAGAGTGAATAAAAAAGCAAGACTCTGCTATATGCTGCCTCTAAGAAATACACTTTAAATATAAGGACACAAAAAGGAAAGTAAATACTTGGAAAAAGACACATTATACAAACAGTAAACATTACAAGATTGGAGTGGCTATTTAAAACATTTTTTAAAATTAATTTTATTGGAGTATAGTTGCTTTACAATGTTGTGTTAGTTTCTACTGTACAGCAAAATGAATCAGCTATATATATACATATATCCCCTCTTTTTTGGATTTCCTTCCCATTTAGGTCACCACAGCGCATTAAGTAGAGTTCCCTGTGCTATACAGTATGTTCTTATTAGTTATCTATTATATACAAATTATCAATAGTGTATTGTGCCAATCCCAATCCCCCGATTCCTCCCACCCCTCCTTCCCCCTTGGTATCCATACATTTGTTCTCTATGTCTGTGTCTCTATTTCTGCTTTGCCAGTAAGATCATCTATACAGTTTTTCTAATTCCACATATATGCATTAATATTGATATAGCTACTGTGGAGAACAGTATGGAGGGTTCCTTAAGAAACTAAAAATAGAACTACCATATGACCAAGCAATCCCACTACTGGGCACATACCCAGAGAGAACCATAATTCCAAGAGACACATGCACCCCAATGTTCATTGCAGCACTATTTACAATAGCCAGGTCATGGAAGCAACCTAAATGCCCATCAACAGACGAATGGATAAAGAAGATGTGGTACATATATACAATGGACTGCTACTCAGCCATATAAAGGAATGAAATTGGGTCATTTGTAGAGTCGTAGGTGGACCTAGAGACTGTCATATAGAGTGAAGTACGTCAGAAAGAAAAACAAATATCTTATTAACGCATATATGTGGGATCTAGAAAAATGGTACAGATGAACCAGTTTGCAAGGCAGAAATAGAGATACAGATATACAGAACAAACGTATGGACACCAAGGGGGAAAAGTGTGGGGGTGGGTGGTGGGATGACTCTGGAGATTGGGATTGATATATATACACTAATATGTATGAGATAGATAACTAATAAGAACCTGCTGTATTAAAAAAATAAATAAAATTACAACCCCCCCCCCAACAACTTATGGTTACCAAAGGGGAAATATGGTGGTGGTGGTGGGATAAATCAGGAGCTTGGGATGAACATACACACACTAGTATATGTAAGTTAGACAACCAAGAAGGACCTACTGTATAGCACAGGGAACGCTACTCAATATTCTGTGATAACCTATATGAAAAAATAATATCAGAAAGAATGAATATATGTACAACTGAATCACTTTGATGTACACCTGAAACTAACACAATACTGTAAATCAACTATACTCCAATAAAATTTAAAAAAAGTTTTTTAAATAATAATAAAAAGATGTGGTACATATATACAATGGAATATTACTCAGCCACAAAAAAGGAACAAAACTGGATCATTTGTAGAGAGGTGGACGGACCTAAGAGTGTCATACAGAGTGGCTATTTTCATATCAGAAAAAAATATACTTAAGGCAAAGAGTATTTCTAGAGTTAAAATGGGAGGAATATCAGAATGATAAAAGGGTCATTTCATCAGGAAGACTTTTCAATTTTATGTGTGTATGCACTTAATAAGAGAGCCTAAAAATACATGCAGTAAAGATTGACCAAACTGTAGGGAGAAATAGAAGTTCCACAGTTGTGATAGAAGATTTTAATATTCTCTCTCAGCGTTGGATAGAACAAGTACACAACAAATCTGTAAGGATACAGGTACATTTAACAACACTATCAACCTTCCTGATTTAATTGACATTTATAAAACACAACATTCAACCACAGCAGAATACACATTCCTTTCAAGTCCATATAACATTCACCAAGATGAAGTGATAATGACCAAAAACCGGGTTATGGGCTATAAAACAGAGCATACTTCTAAATATTTCAAAGACAAATGATGAGAAATTAGTGTTTTCACTGAATGATGATGTAAGTACACAAAGTTTGTGAGACAGAGCTAAAACTAGTCTAAAGCTGGTACATCAGAGTGAAAACTATGGTTTTAAGTGCTTATGTTAGAAAAGAAGAAAGATTTAATATCAGTGACCCAAGGTCCCACCTTAAGAAACTAAAAAAAGACAAGCAAAGCCAACCTAAAGTAGAAAGAAGTGAATAATAAAGAACAGAAATAAATAAATAAATATCAGACAGGTAATAGAGAAAATCAATAAAGACGAAAGGTGTTCTTTTGAAACCATGAACAAAACTGACAGATCTCTAGTAGGATGGTCAAGGAAAAAGGAGAGTCAAAACAATTCACCAATATCAGAAATAAAAGGGTTCTAACCACAGGCTATATCATAGGGTAATAAGAGAACACTATGAATAACTTTATACCATCAAATATGACAACTTAAAGTGGACAGATATTTTGAAAAATGAAACTTACTAAAATTGATGCAAGAAAAAAAAATTCTGAATAGTGCTGTATCTATTAAAGAAATCAATTTTGTTACAAAAAAGTTTTCTCCAAAAGAAGTTGTAGAGGTCTTGAACATCTTTTGTAAGATTTAGTCATAGACATTTTATGACATGATATTACTGTGAATGGGATTATTATTTATTTATTTGTTTGCTTAAAATAAAAAAATTATTTTTCCAGCTTTAACAAGATGATATAATTGACATTTAACATTGTGTAAGTTTAATGTGTACAATGTAATGACTCCTCTCTCTCTCTCTGTCATGATTACCACAACAGGGTTAACACATCTGTCACATTACACAGTTACAATTTTTTTGTGTGTGGTGGGAACTTTAAAAGCCTACTCTTCAGTAACTTCCAAATATACAATACAGTGTAGTTAACTAATGTTGTACATCACATCCACAGAATGTATTCATTTTATATCTGGAAGTTTGTACTCTGACCATCTTCACCCATTTCTCCCATCCTCCACCCTCCCATCCACCCACTCACTCACCCACCCACTCCACCACCACCAATCTATTCTGTCTCTATGAGTTTAGTTTTTTTAGATTCCACATATAAGTAAGATCATACAGTACTTGTCTTTCTCTGTCTGACTTATTTCACTTAGCATAATGCTCTCAAGATTCATCCATGTTGTCTCAAATGGCAGGATTTCTTTCTTTATTATGGCTGAATAATATTCAGCTATATATTTATACCTATACCTATACCTACATACATATATAGCATATCACATTTTCTTTATCCATTCATCTGTTAATGTACACTTAGATTGTTTCCATGTCTTGGTTATTGGAAATAATGCTACAGTGAGCAGTGTGGTCTAGATATCTCTGAGACAGTGATTTCATTCCTTTCAGGCCAGAAGTAAAATAGCTGGATCATAGGGTAGTTCTATTTTTAATTTCCTGGGTAACCTCCATACTATTTTCCATAGTAGTTGTACCAATCGATATTCCCATCAACAGTGCACCAGGGTTCCCTTTTCTCTTCATCCTTGTTGGCACTTATCTCTTGTCTTTTTGATAATAACCATTTTAACAAGTGTGAGGTGATATTGTTTTGATTCTTCATTTCACTGATGATTAGTGATGTTGAGTACCTTTTCATGTACCTGTTAGCCATTTAAATATATTCTTTGGAAAAATGTCTATTCAGGACATTTTCCCAATTTAAAAATGGATTATTATTATTATTTTCTGCTATTGAGTTCTATGAAATCTGTATATATTTTTGAATATTAACCCCTTACCATTGCAAATATTTTCTGCCATTCTGTAGGTTGCCTTTTCATTTTTTTGATAGTTTCCTTGCTATGCAGATTTTAGTTTGATGTAGTCCAATTTGTTTATTTTTCTTTTGTTGCTTGTGCTTTAGGAGTCATATCCATAAAATAATTGCCAAGAACAATGTCAAGGAGCGTTCTCCCTATATTTTCTTCTAGGAGTTATTGTTTCAGGTCTTACATTTAAGTCTTTACTCCATTTTAAATTAATTTTTGTGAGTGGTGTAAGATAGGGGTCCAGCTTCATTCTTTTGCATGTGAATATCAAGTTTCCCTAGCACCATTTATTTAAGAGACTCTTTTCTCCATTGAGAATTCTTGGCTCCCTTGTCAAAAATTATTTGACCATATATTCATGGGTTTATTTCTAGGTTCATGATTCTGTTCCATTGATCATGTGTCTGTTTTTATGCTAGTACCATACTCTTTTGATTACTATAGCTTTGTAATATAGTTTGAAATCAGGAAGTGTGATGCCTCCAGCTTCGTTCTTCTTTCTCTAAATTGCTTTAGCTATATGGTGTCTTCTGTGGTTACATACAAATCTTGGGATTATTTGTTCTAGTTCTGTGAATAATGCCATTGGAATTTTGATAGGGATTGCATTGAATCTGTAGATTGCTTTGGGCGGTATGGACATTTTAACAATGTTAATTCTTCCTATCTGTGAGCATGGAATATCTTTCCAATTATTTGTAACTTCTTCAATTCCTTTCATCATTGTCTTATAGTTTTAAGTATACAGATACTTCATCTCCTTGGTTAAATTTACTCCTGGGTATTTTATTCTTTTTGATGCAGTTTTGAATGGGATTTTTAAAAATTTCTCTTTCTGAGAGTTCATTATTAGTATATGGAAATGCAACTTATTTTTGTATATTGATTTTGTATCCTGCAACTTTACTGAATTCATTTATTATCTAACAGTTATTATTTTTTGGTGGAGTCTTTAGGGTTTTCTATCTAATATCATGCCATCTGCAAATAGAGACCATTTTAGTTCTTTCTTTCTGATTTGGATGCCTTTTATTTTTTCTTATGTAACTATTATGGTAAGGACTCCCAGTACTATGTTAAATAAAAGTGGCAAGAGTGGATATCCTTGTTTGTTCCTGATTTTAGAGGAAAAGGTTTCAATCTTTCATCATGGAGTATGATGCTAGCTCTGGGCATGTTCTATATGGACTTTATTGTGTTGAGGTATGTTCCCTCTACACTCACTTTATTGAGAGATCATGAATGAATGTTGAATTTGTCAAATGCTTTTTCTGCGTCTATTGAGATGATCATATGATTTTTATCCTTCATTTTGTTAATGTGGTGTATCAAATTGATTGATTTGCACATGTTGAACCATTCTTGCATCCTGGGAATATATCCCACTTGATCATTGTGTATGATCCTTTTCCATGTGTCATTGAATTAAGTTTGCTAATAATTTGTTGAGGATTTTTACATCTATGTTTATCAGGTATATTGGCTTGTAATTTTCTTTTCTTGCAGTGTCTTTATCCAGTTTTGGTATCAGGGTAATGCTGGTCTTGTAAAATGAATTTGGAAGTGTTCTCTCTCCTATTTTTTTGGAAGAGTTTGAGAAGGATTAGTAATAATTCTTTAAGTGTTTGGTAGAATTCACCAGTGAAACCATTTGGTCCTGGATTTTTATTTGTTGGGAGATTTTTGATTACTGATTCAATCTTTTTACTAGTAATTTGTCTTTGAGATTTTCTTTCTTCATGATTAAATCTAGGTAGACTGTATGTTTCTGCAATTTATCCATTTCTTCTAGGTTGTCTAATTTGTTGGCATATAGTTGTTCATAGTAGTCTTTAGAGATCCTTTCTATTTCTGTGATATCAGTTGTAATTTCTCCTCTTTCACTTATAATTCTATTTATTTAGGTCCTCTCTTTTTTCTTTGGTGAATCTAGCTAAAGTTTTGTCAATTTTGTTTTTCTCTTTGAAGAACAACTCTTGGTTTTGTTATCTTTTCTATTGTTTTCCTATTCTTTATTTCTTTCAGCTCTAATCTTTACTATTTCCTTTCTGCTACTAGCTTTGGTTTTAGTTTGTCTTTTTCTGGTTCCTTGAGGTCTAAAGTTAGGTTGTTTTTTGAAATCTTTAGTTTTTGATATATGTGTTTATCACTACAAACTTCCCTCTTAGAACTGTGTTTGCTGTGTTTTTAGTTTTGGTATGTCATGTTTCCATTTTTATTTCTCTCAAGACATTTTTTGATTTCCCTTTTTCCCTTTTATCCCCCTATTCTTCTTTGATTCACTGGTTGCTCAAGAATATGTTGTTTGATTTCCATGTATTTGTTAATTTTCCAGCTTTCTTCCTGTTATTATCTCTATTTTCATTCCACTGTAGTCAGAAAAGATATTTGATATAATTTCTATCTTCTTGAATTCATTGAGACTAGTTTTGTGGCCTAACATATGATCTATCATGGAGAATATTCCATGTGCGCTTGAGAAGAATGTATATTTTTCTGCTTTTGGATGGAAAGTTCTGAAAATGTCTCTTAAAGTCCATCTGGTCTATTGTGTTGTTTAAGACCAATGTTTCCTTATTGATTTTGTCTGGATATCTACTCATTGATGAAAGTGGGACATTGAAGTCATCTACTACTAATGTATTGCTGTTTATTTTTCCCTTTATGTCTGTTAATATTTGCTTTATATATTTAGGTGCTCCTGTGTTGGATATATACATATTTACAAATGTTATATCTTCTTGTTGGATTGACCAATTTATCATTATATAATGACCTTCTTTGTCTTTTACTACAGTCCTTGTCTTAAATTATACTTTGCTTATTATAAGTATAGCTTATGCTTTTGGTTTCCATTTGTATGGAATATCTTTTTTCATTCTTTCATTTTTAGTTTCTATGTATCCTTAAAGCTGAAGTGAGTCCCTCTTGTAAGCAACATATATATGTTTTTTTTTTTAATTTAATGCATCCAGCTCTGTGTCTTTTGATGAAAGAATTTAGTCATTTACATTTAAAGTAATTATTGATAGGTATGGACTAATTGTCATTTTGTTCACTGTTTTCTGGCAGTTTTGTAATTTTTTTGTTCCTTCTTCTTTTGCTGTCTTTGTGATTTGATAGTTTCTTTAATGATATGCTTAGATTTCATTCTCTTTCTCTTTTGTGTATCTACTATAAGGTTTTGCTTTTTAGTTACCATGACGCTTACTTAAAACAACTCATATTCATAACAGTGTATTTTACGTCAATAACAACTTAAGTTCGAATGCAATCTAAAACTCTATATTGTGTAAATGTCACAATTTACATATTTTTTATCTTGTGTATACATTAACACATTATTGTAGTTATAGTTATTTTTTACTACTTTTGTGTTTTAATCTTCACATTAGATTTATAAGTGATTAACTCACTTCCGTTACAACATTATTCTGATTTTAACTATATAATTACCTTTACTGGTGAGATGTATACTTTCATATGTTTTCCTGTTACTAATTAAAGCCCTGTTATTTCAGCTTAAAGAAATCCCTGTAACATTTCTTATAAGGCTGTCTAGTGGTGATGAACTCCTTCAGTATTTGGTTGTCTGGAAAACTGCTTATCTATCCTTCAATTCTGAAGTACAACTTTGTTGTGTAGAGCATTTTTGGTTGGCAGTTTTATTTTCCTTGATCACTTTGAATGTATTACGCCACTCTCCTCTGGCCTATAAAATTTCTGCTGTAAAATCTTCTGATTAGTAGTCCTGTGGGGGCCCTTGTATATAATGAGTTTTCTCTTGCTGCTTTTAAGAATCTCTTCTTAAAAAGGGAGGGGGGAAGGGCAATATGGGGTTAGGGGAAAAGAGAGTTAATATGGGATTATATGAAATCATGTATGTGAAACTTTTGAAAATTGTAAAACACTATAGAATTTAAAGAATCATTCAATAAAAGAATCTCTTCTTTAATTTTGACAATTTAATTGTGATACGTCTTGGCATGGGTCTTTTTAGATTCATTGTATTTGGAACTTTCTGGGCTTCCTGGATCTGGATATCTGTTTTCTTTCCCAGGTTAGGGAATTTTTCAGCTATTATTTCTTCAAATAAGTTTTCTGCCTCTTTCTGTCTTCTCCTTCTGGGATCCTGATAATGTGAATATTGGTCCACTTGATGATATCCCATAGGTCCCTTAAACTCTCTTCAGTCTTTCTTCATTCTTTTTTTCTTTTTGCTCTGAATGGATGAATTCCACTACCCTGTCGTTGAGTTTGCTGATCCTTTTTCGTGCTTCATCTAGTCTGCTGTTAAGCCCCTCTATTGAATTTCCCAGTTCAGTTATTATATTCTTCAGCTCTGTGATTTCTCTTTGGTATTTTCTGTCTGCTTCCTGTGCACTGAGCCCTGGGGGTGGGGGGAATAGATGGTTAAGAACTATTTCTTTCTCTGCTATCATCCTGTTGAGCCTGTGAACACAAGCCCCACTTGCCATGCTGTCAAGCCATTGCCAGGCTATCAAGGAATATGTCCTCTGGGCAGCAGCCATAAAAGCTGGGGCACAACATGTACACACAAGCTCCTTATTCAGAGACACCACTGAGCTGGAGTAGACAGAGGGAAAGCACAATGATAGAGTCTCTGCCTCCCTGGTCTCTGGAGAGGATTGCAGTCAGCCTCTAGATGTGTGTTGAATTAGAAGCCTACCCCTCATGCCCCAGCTTTTAATATAAGCACACAGGCCTCTTTCAGGGAAAGGCTGGGTGTTTCTGTTTGCTGCCTCTGCATTGTGGCTTGGAGTTATAGCCAGTAAGAACTGTTTCTGTTGGTTACAGTCCCAAGGACCCATGAATGTAAGCCCTACTGGCTACCAGAGCCAGTAGATCAAGATGAGTCCTCTGGGCAGCAGCCACAAAAACTGAGGTGCCAGACCTGTGCTCAAGCTCTTTTCCAGGAGATATCAGTGACTTGGAGTGAGGCAGAGGGAAAGTGGAAAGTCGATGCCTGCTGTCCTCTGTGGTCTCTGGAGATTATTGCAGTCAGGTCCCTAGATGTGCTTTCAATTAGAAGGCTACAGCTTTTTTTTTTTTTTTTTAAATCTTTACTGAGGTATAATTGCTTTACATTGTTGTGTTAGTTCCTGCTGCATACCAAAGTGAATCAGCTATATGTATACATATATCCTCATATCCCCTCCCTCTTGCCTATCCCTCCCACCCTCCCTATCCTACACCTCTAGGTGGTCACATAGCATGGAGCTGATCTCCCTGTGCTATGTGGCTGCTTCCCACTAGCTACTTTTGGTAGTGTATATATGTCCATGCCATTCTCACTTCATCCCAGCTTACCCTTCCCCCTCACTGTGTCCTCAAGTCCATTCTCTACATCTGTATCTTTATTCCTGTCCTGCCCATAGGGTTTTCAGAACCTCTTTTTTTTTTAGAGTCCATATATATATGTTAGCATACGATATACCACATTTTCTTTATCCATTCGTCTGTTGATGGGCACTTAGGTTGCTTCCATGACCTGACTATTGTAAATAGTGCTGCAATGAACACTGGGGGTGCTTGTGTCTTTTTGAATTATGGTTTCTCTGAGTATATGGATTGCTGGGTCATATGATAATTCTATTTTTAGTTTTTTAAGGAACTTCCATACTGTTCTCCATAGTGGCTGTATCAATTTACATTCCCACCAACAGTGCAAGAGGATTCCCTTTTCTCCACACCCTCTCTAGCATTTGTTGTGTGCTAGATTTTCTGATGATGCCCATTCTAACTGGTGTGAGGTGATACCTCATTGTAGTTTTGATTTGCATTTCTGTAATAATTAGCGATGTTGAGCAGATTTTCACGTGCCTCTTGGCCATCTGTATGTCTTCTTTGGAGAAATGTGTGTTTAGGTCTTCTGCCCATTTGTTGATTGGGTTGTTTGTTTTTGTGATATTGAGCTGCATGAGCTGTTTATATATTTTGGAGATTAATCCTTTGTCTGTTGATTCGTTTGCAAATATTTTCTCCCATTCTGAGGGTTGTCTTTTGGTCTTGTTTATAGTCTCCTTTGCTATGCAAAAGCTTTTAAGTTTCATTAGGTCCCATTTGTTTATTTTTGTTTTTATTTCCATTACTCTAGGAGGTGGGTCAAAAAAGATCTTGCTGTGATTTTTGTCATAGAGTGTTCTTCCTATGTTTTCCTCTAAGAGTTTTATAGTGTCGGATATTACATTTAGGTCTTTAATCCATTTTGAGTTTATTTTTGTGTATGGTGTTAGGGAGTGTTCTAATTTCATTCTTTTATATGTAGCTGTCCAGTTTTCTCAGCACCACTTATTGAAGAGACTGTCTTTTCTCCACTGTATATCCTTGCCTCCTTTGTCATAGATTAGTTGACCATAGGTGTGTGGGTTTATCTCTGGGCTTTGTATTCTGTTCCATTGATCTACATTTCTGTTTTTGTGTCAGTACCATGTTGTCTTGATTACTGTAGCTTTGTAGTATAGTCTGAAGTCAAGAAGTCTTATTCCTCCAGCTCCACTTTTTTCCCCTCAAGATTGCTTTGGCTATTCAGGGTCTTTTGTGTCTCCATACTAATTTTAAGGTTTTTTGTTCTAGTTTTGTAAAAAATGCCATTGGTTATTTGACAGGGATTGCATTGAATCTGTAGATTGCTTTAAGTAGTATAGTCATTTTCACAATATTGATTCTTCTAATCCACGAACATGGTATATCTCTCCATCTGTTTGTGTCATCTTTGATTTCTTTCATCAGTGTCTTATAGTTTTCTGAGTACAGGTCTTCTACCTCTTTAGGTAGGGTTATTCCTTGGTATATTATTCTTTTTGTTGCAGTGGTGAATGGGATTGTTTGCTTAATTTCTCTTTCTGATTTTTTGTTGTTAGTGTATAGGAATGCAAGAGATTTCTGTGCATTAATTTTGTATCCTGCTACTTTACCAAATTCATTGATTAGCTCTAGTAGTTTTCTGGTGGCATCTTTAGGATTATTTATGTATAGTATCATGTCATCTGCAAACAGGGACAGTTTTACTTCTTCTTTTCCAATTTGTATTCCTTTTATTTCTTTTTATTCTCTGATTGCTGTGGCTAGGACTTCCAAAACTATGTTGAATAATAATATTGAGAGTGGTCATCCTTGTCTTGTTCCTGATCTTAGAGGAAATGCTTTCAGCTTTTCACCACTGAGAATGATGTTTGCTGTGGGCTTGTCATATATGGCCTTTATTATGTTGAGGTAGGTTCCCTCTATGCCCACTTTCTGGAGAGTTTTTATCATAAATCGGTGTTGAATTTTATCAAAGGCTTTTTCTCCATCTATTGAGATGATCATATGGTTTTTAATTCTTCAGTTTATTAATATGGTGTATCATATTGATTGATTTGCACATATTGAAGAAACCTTGCATTCCTGGGATAAATCCCACATGATCATGGTAAATGATCCTTTTAATGTGTTGTTGGATTCTGTTTGCTAGTATTTTGTTGAGGATTTTTGCATCTATATTCTTCAGTGATATTGGTCTGTAATTTTCTTTTTTTGTAGTATCGTTGTCTGGTTTTGGTATCAGGGTGATAGTGGCATTGTACAATGAGTTTGGGAGTGTTTCTTCCTCTGCAAGTTTTTGGAAGAGTTTGAGAAGGGTGGGGGTTAGCTCTTCTCTAAATGTTTGATAGCATTCACCTGTGAAGCCATCTGGTCCTGGACTTTTGTTTGTTGGAAGATTTTTAATCGCAGTTTCAATTTCATTACTTGTGACTGATCTGTTCATATTTTCTATTTCTTCCTGGTTCAGTCTTGGAAGGTTATACCTTTATAAGAATGTGTCCATTTCTTCCAGGTTGTCCACTTTATTGACATAGAGTTGCTTGTAGTAGTCTCTAATGATGCTTTGTTTCTGCAGTGTCTGTTGGAACTTCTCCTTTTTCGTTTCTAATTTTATTGATTTGAGTCCTCTCCTTCTTTTTCTTGATGAGTCTGGCTAAAGGTTTATTGGTTTAGTTTATCTTCTCAAAGAACCAGCTTTTAGTTTTATTGATCTTTGCTATTGTTTTCTTTGTTTCTATTTCATTTATTTCTGGTCTGATCTTTATGATTCCTTTCCTTCTGCTAACTTTGGGTTTTCTTTGTTCTTCTTTCTCTAGTTCCTTTAGGTGTAAGGTTAGATTGTTTATTTGAGATTTTTCTTGTTTCTTGAGGTAGGACTGTATTGCTGTAAACTTCCCTCTTAAAACTGTTTTTGCTGCATCCCATAGGTTTTGGGTTGTCATGTTTTCATTGTCATTTACCTCTACGTATTTTTTGATTTCCCTTTGATCTCTTCAGTGATCTCTTGGTTATTTAGTAAAGTATTGTTTAGCCTCCATGTGTTTGTGCTTTTTATGTTATTTTCCCTGGAATTGATTTCTTTTTCTTTTTTCAAATTTATTTATTTATTTTTGGTTGTGTTGGGTCTTCGTTGCTGTGTGCAGGCTTTCTCTAGTTGTGGTGAGCGGGGGCTACTCTTCGTTGCTGTGTGCAGGCTTCTTATTGTCATTGCTTCTCTTGTTGTGGAGCACGGGCTCTAGGTGCACAGGCTTCAGTAGTTATGGCATGTGGGCTCAGTAGTTGTGGCTTGCAAGCTCTAGAGCTCAAGCTCAGTGGTTGTGGTGCACGGGCTTAGTTGCTCCGTGGCATGTGGGATCTTCCCAGGCTTGGGCTTGAGCCCGTGTCCCTTGCATTGGCAGGCAGATTCTTAACCACTGTGCAACCAGGGAAGCCCCTGTGTAATTGATTTCTAACCTCATAGCGTGGTGGTTGGAAAAGTTGCTTGATATTATTTCAGTTTTCTTAAATTTACTGAGGCTTGATTTGTGACCCAAGATTTGATCTATCCTGGAGAATGTTCTGTGTGCATTTGGGAAGAATGTTTAATCTGCCATTTTCAGATGGAACGTCCTATAAGCATCATTTAAATCTATCTGGTCCGTTGTGTCATTTAAAGCTTGTGTTTCCTTATTAATTTTCTGTCTGGATGGTCTGTCCATTGGTGTAAGAGCGGTGTTAAAGTCCCCCACTATTATTGTGTTACTGTCGGTTTCCTCTTTTACAGCTGTTAGCATTTTCCTTATTATTGAGGTGCTTCTATGTTGGGTGCATATATATTTATAATTGTTATATCTTCTTTTTGGATTGATCCCTTGATCATTATGTAGTGCCCTTTCTTGTCTCTTGTGACATTCTTTATTTTAAAGCCTATTTTATCTGATATGAGCATTGCTACTCTAGCTTTCATTTGATTTCCATTTTCATGGAATATCTTTTTCCATCCCTTCACTTTCAGTCAGTGTGTGTCCCTAGGTCTGAAGTGGGTCTCTTGCAGACAGCATATATATGAGTCTTGTTTTTGTATCCATTTAGGGAGCCTGTGCCTTTTGATTGGAGCCTTTAATCCATTCACATTTAAGGTAATTATCGATATGTATGTTCCTATTACCATTTTCTTAATTGTTTTGGGTTTGTTTTTGTAGGTCCTTTTCTTCTCTTGTGTTTCCCACTTAGAGAAGTTCCTTTAGCATTGGTTGTAGAGCTGGTTTGGTGATGCTGAATTCTCTTAGCTTTTGCTTGTCTGTAAAGCTTTTGATTTCTCTGTTGAATCTGAATGAGATCCTTGTTGGGTAGAGTGATCTTGGCTGTAGGTTCTTCCCTTTCATCACTTTAAATATATCATGCCACTCACTTCTGGCTTGTAGAGTTTCTGCTGAGAAATCAGCTGTTAACCTTATGGGAGTTCCCTTGTATGTTATTTGTCATTTTTCCCTTGTTGCTTTTAATAATTTTTGTTTGTCTTTAATTTTTGTCAGTCTGATTACTGTGTCTCAGCTTGTTTCTCCTTGGGTTTATCCTGCCTGAGACTCTCTGTGCTTCCTGGACTTGGGTGGCTATTTCCTTTCCCATGTTAGGGAAATTTTCGACTATAATGTCTTCAAATATTTTCTCGGGTCCTTTCTCTCTCTCTTCTCCTTCTGGTACCCCTATAATGTGAATGTTGGTGTGTTTAATGTTGCCCCATAGGTCTCAGGATGTCTTCATTTCTTTTCATTCTTTTTTCTTTATTCTGTTCCGTGGCAGTGAATCCACCATTCTGTCTTCCAGGTCACTTATCCATTCTTCTGCCTCTGTTATTCTGCTATTGATTCCTTCTAGTGTATTTTTCATTTCAGTTACTGTATTGTTCATCTCTGTTTGTTTGTTCTTTAATTCTTCTAGGTGTTTGTTCTTTAGTTCTTCTAGGTCTTTGTTAAACATTTCTTGTATCTTCTCGATCTTTGCCTCTATTCTTTTTCCAAGGTCCTGGGTCATCTTCACTATCATTATTCTGAATTCTTTTTCTGGAAGTTTGCCTAACTCCACTTCATTTACTTGTTTTTCTGGGGTTTTATCTTGTTACTTCATCTGGTACATAGCCCCCTGCCTTTTCATTTTGTCTGTGTTTCTGTGAATTTGGTTTTCATTCCACAGGCTACAGGATTGGAGTTCTTCTTGCTTCTGCTGCCTCAGAAATTATTGATATGAACAAATTTTGTTGGTTTTGAAATACATATTATCAGCAGACATTTTAATATAAAATAAGAGGAAGAGCTTAAATTCACTAAAATATCTTCAGTGCTTATAAATATTTGAATGATTATATAATGTTAAAAAATTTAATCACCTGCTGGTGCAAAGTTTCTCTTTGATGGTGACCAAGAATTCTAAAGAGATCATGGTTTAAAAAGCCTGTGTCAGAAAATACATGTACTTAATTTATCCATAAAACCTTATATGACAAAATTATGTTCAAAGGAGCAAACTTAGATTTCACATTAAAAGCCTGAAAAGATCTTATTTGGAAGTTTTAAGTATTTCAGTACTTATTATCTTCCCTAATACTTTTAGTTTATTTTAAAATCATAAATACATAATACAAGGAAACTCTAAGGATTCTCCTCCAGTTTACCCCATTGTGCCATTTCCTCTGAGCAGCATGGCATGACAATGTTGGGAAACAGTGATTTAAAGAAGAGTGCATCATATAGTCATTGGCTACCTATCTTGTTGTCAGGTCTCCAGTGAGCTGTCTAGTATCTTGCCTTCATCAGCTTAACCCATTGCCAAGAATTCTTTATGTCTGTTCTTTGCATTATGAAGAAATTTTGCTCTAAAGCTCTTAAGTTCTTGTAAATTAAAGTAGGTGTTAGGGTGTATGAGTACAGAGATTGTGGATAGCAAATGTGAGTTTTTTAATTCATTCCAGCCTCAGCTCTACCCTTGGAAAAACAGCTCAAGCCACATGGCCCTTAGAGTGAAAGATCACTGCTGATCAAGAACAAAATCCTTCTCCCACTAACTGTTTTTTCAGAGGCTCCTCTTGTAGTAAATGGAGGTGGTTGCCTTGTGACCAGAACTCAGAGCTCTCCTGGCCCTGAAAGAGATGGCATTTGGCTGGTGACATATGCTTCCTTTCCAAAGTTACTAGAGTAACTTTGGGGCTTCTTCTTGGGGCTGGAGAAGTTGTGTGGTGGAAATTGCAGGCACTTTCTGCCTGAAGGAAATTACTTCATACTGTACTTCAAGTCCTTAGGCCCAACTTTTTAGGTTCTAAAATTGGTAAAGGTAAATTTAATAAATTACTATTTTTTATGACCAGTAAACACTCAACCCTGGATTGCACGGTTTTATGATGACCTTAGCTCTGGCACTATGATACAGCAAAAGGAGCACAGCCTTTGGAACCAGGCAGGCTTAAGTTCAAATCCTAACTCTGTCACTTAGTAATTGGCCTTAACCTCTCTAAGTCTCAATTTCCCCACCTGTGTAATGGAAAAGTACTTTATAACTCATGTAATTGGGACACAGATTAAAATGGGAAAACATATGGCCAGCACCCAGTTTAATGCTTGGCACATTCAGTAAATGATGGGTATTATTATTATTGTTATTATATCCTATAATTACATTCAAAAGGACAAATATTCAGACTAAGATTGCTAGCAGCTTGAGTGAGGGACAGCTCATTTAACTTTTGTGCTCATTTCAGACTTAAATGTTAATTACATCATCTCAGAACTAAGTCAGAACTACTTCTTTCTCCCCCCTCTTGCCCTGAGGTGGGAGTAGGAGGCAGTTGACTAACTTTCTGTGGGTTAAAAACTAAATGGAGATTTAAAAGAATGAGAATGCTAATAGTGGTTCTCTCGGCTAGTGGAATCCCAGGTGCTTTTTTGTTTCTCCTTTTCACTTTTTCTGTATTATTCTGAAGTCTGTAAAAACTAACCTGTTTTCATTTTGTAAACATAATCCAGAACAACCAAAGTAAATAAGTTTTACAATGTAAAGATTTCTTTTATTTCACTGAAAACTTGCACTGGCAGCTGGGCACATCCCACCCCACTCCGCTCTCCCCAACCAGGAGTTGTATGCTGCAAAAATCTCTGTCATCCCTCCATCCCTTGTTCCTTTCAGGTGGTGGCTGGAGCAGCCCTGATAATGGTGCTGGAAAGGTTTTCTCTTTTTCCTCCAGGCAGGAGGGAACACGATCCGCATGGCAGGCGATCAATGAAAAGCAGCAGCAAAACAATAGGGTTAATGTTAAAACATAAAGCAAAATAAAACAGAAAACCTAGTGCAGGTTTAAGAATCTGGGAGACCAACTAGAAAAGAGAGGAAAGGAAGCGGGAGGTGGGGTGGGGGTGGTGGAAGCAGGATGGATAAAACTACAGTTACAACAAGAAGGAAATGGAAAATAAATAAAGGAAATTCCTTAACCCAGAGTAAGGCCCCTTGAGGGAGTTTTGTTAGAGTGAGTGGTGGGGGGGATGGATAAAATTCATATAGGACTGTATAATTTGTCGGGGATTTCTCTAAAATCAATTAAAAAAGAACAGCTTAGAAGAATTCAGGTAGGACTCATTTGAGTTTATTTCCCTCTCTGGCAGTCTACACTTTCTGAATGTGTGGATTTATGAGTTTTAGATCATTTGTTTCCAGTCCCACTGAGGTAAATAGCTCAGTGCAGTTGGTGCATTTATGACTGTTGTACAGAAGAATGCAGCTGATGAATTACTTCCTTTTGTTTGTCTCTTGACCAGAAAAATGTATAGTTTTCTAGCAATTTGACTTTTAATCTGTAGCATTTTTCTTTTCATTTTCGTTGCAGGTGTAGTACAGTTGCAGGTTGTAATCCAGGGATGTATAGCAGTCTGGTAGGGTGACCCAGAGGTTACAGATCGGTGTCATGCAATATGGTAGCCACTAGCCACATGGGCTATTAGTCCTTGACATGTGGCTAGTCCAAATTGAGATGTCCTAGAAGAGCACATCGGGTTTTGGAGACTTAGCATGAAAAAAGGAATGTAAACTATCTCATTAATAATTTTCACTTTGATATACATGCTAAAATTATATTTTGGCTCTGTTGGGATAAATAAGATACATTATTGTAATTAATTTCATCTGTTTTGTCTTACCTCTTTTTAAATGTGGCTACAAGAAAACTTAAAGTTGCATATGTGGCTTGCATTTGTGGCTTGCACTGTATTTCTGTTGGATGGTGTTGAAGTAAGAGCAGGCACTTAGGAAGTTCAAGTCCTCGCATTGCTGTTTCCTGCCTCATGACTTTGGGTAAATTATTAAAAATTTCTAAGCTTCAATTTCCAATACCCAGTTAAATGGGGGTAATAATACTTATCTCACAGGGTTGTGAGGAGTATTAGCTGAAATACTTGTAATACCTGGCACATAATATGTGTTTGACAAATGTTAGTTCTCTTCCTTGTGCATTTTATTTACTGCTAGTAAATGTAGCCACGTTATTTACAAAGAGCTGTTTGGGATCAGGATAAAGTAGCCTGTACCTGTGTGGTACTTTTCATCCAGAAGGTTAAAGTGCTTGGCAAATATCAGCCACACGAGGTCTGAAAAGGGAAGACCCCATTTTTGGCTCTGTGGAGAATGAGACTGTGGCTGAGCTTTGTGCCTGCTGGCATCTCTGTATCATTCAGGCTGACCACTGTGATTATTAGACATACTTGGAGGCACTGGTTAGTGGTTTGTTAAGCTGCTGAAGTCCCTTAGGTTCTATTTTAAAGCCCCCAGATACGTTTCTGATCTTGCCAAAAGGGCATACCTTCAGCTTCCTGTGCTAACAAGTAGAGTATTCCTGCAGGCATTTTAAAGCACACAATTAAGAAACAGGGCCAGTCTCTTCACAAGCCATATTTCTTTTCCTCCTCCTTATTCATTTTCAGCCTTTGAAGAGTAAAAGCATGAAGTATGGAGTTGGCTTGCCTTTTTGAGTGCTAAACTACTATAACCCTTGGTTGTAGGTTATCTTCTTTTTTTTTTAACACCTTTATTGGAGTATAATTGCTTTACAATGGTGTGTTAGTTTCTACTTTAAAACAAAGTGGATCAGCTATACATATACATATATCCCTGTAGGTTATCTTTAAGGATGGGACTTTGTCAAAAATCAACCCCCATCAAGCACTTGTGAAAACACACCCTTCTGTACTGCCTGCCTGTCCTTCTCTGCTTGCAAGCTCTGTGACCCCAATTGCTAGAACCATGAAATGTGAATTTTTGGTAGCCCCCAAGGTGGCTTTTGCCCACAAAAGGCAATTCAAGGGACTTACTTTGGTTTTAAAACTAATATTCAATTTTTAAAGTTGCATTTGAAAACTTAGTTTTTCCTTTAATTTTAAAACTTAGCTTACAGATGTTACCACTCTATTTATTTCAATAAATTTTAACAGTTACTCATAAGATGGCTTTTGAATAAGGTTTTAATTTACCAACTTAAACTCCTCCCTTTATTTACTTATTTTTAAAATTAAATACCTTGATTTTTATAACTATGTCAGTTGTCTGACTTAACAAAACTTTTCTGAAGATTTAAGTAATGCTTATAAATCTGTAAAATAAACTTATAAATATGCTGATTCCTAAGTTCTCTTAAATATTCTAATAGTGAACATAATTATAGTAAGATTTATATTTGAAAATCACAAGTCTATGTCAGTTACTCAATTAACAATTTTAAATTGGAATAACAAGGCCGACCTATTGCTTTTTTAGGTCAAAAATTGCTTAAACATTACAAGAATGCTCAGACTCTGCCTAACTCTATTGGGGAAATGACCTTGGAAATTGTAACAAGGTAGACAAATAAATGAGATATGTCCAGAATTCAAAGGAGTATCATTTTAATATCTCTTCAAGTTGTATGGTCCTAAGATGTAGGAAACATATGAAAAGAATGTAGGAGTACTTCAAGGTTCTTTAAATGGAAAACATTTTTCTATAATGTACAAGACCTTCTCATGGACATTAAAAGGATAATAAAGGAATATCATGAACAACTCTATGCCCACAAATTTGGTAACTCAGAAGAAATGAAAGCTAGTTATTTGAAAGACACTATCCAAACTCACAAAAAGAGAAACAGATAACCTAAATCGTCCTATATTTACTAAAGAAATTGAATCAACAATTAATAACCTTCCAAAAAAGAAAGCACCAGGCCCAGTGAATTCTACCAAATATTTAAGGAAGAAATGATACCAATTCTCCATAATCTTTTCTAGAAAAATAGAAGCATAGGGAACACTTCCTAATTCATTCTATGAAAGCAGCATTACCCTAATACCAAATCCAGGTAATGACATTACAAGAACAGAAAGCTACAGACCAATATCTCTGATGAACATAGATGTAAAAATCCTCAACAAAATGTTAGCAAAAATTCCCAGCAAGCTATTTTGTGGGCATCAATAAATTGATTCTTAAAGTTTATATGGAAAAAGGTAAAAGACCAAGCATAGCAAACATACTACTGAAGAAGAACAAAACTGGAGGAATTACACTATCTGATTTCAGGGTTTATTGTACTGTTAAAATAATCAAGGCAAGACATCATGGTACTGGCAAAAGGATAGCTATGGAGCAAAGCAGAGAACTCAAAACAGGCCCACACAAATATAGTCGACTGATCTTTGACAAAGGAGTTAAGGCAATTCAGAGGATAAAGGATATTCTTTATCTTTTCAACAAATGGTACTGAACAATCAGAAGCTCATATGTTATAAAAAGTGAACCAAGACACAGATCTTACATCTTTGAATAGCTGATTTTTAGCTGTGATTTTTTAGTGTGAAATTTTAATTAGTTTATAGTATTGGAACATTTAAGAGAACTTAAGGTTCACCATATTTGTAAATTTAATTTATCAGATATATAAGAATTACTTAAAGTTCATAGGATAATTTGTTGGCTAAATATAATTGAAGTACTTTAAAAAGTAAATTGAATATATAAAATTTATAAATTTAATTTTAAATATTTGAACATTAGAATCAGTATCATCTAAAAGTTCTTGAGAGTGACTGCTAAAATTTGTTAGCATTACAATTATAGAAATATTTGTAAGCTAAACTTAAAACTTTAGAAAATAATGAGGTTTATGTCTTTTTTTAATCAAATGAATATCAGGTGCTCAGAATTGGGTCAACTGGAATCCTTGGCTCATGACACATTCTCATCATTGGTCAATGCCTGGTGTTTATTTGGTTGGTAATGTTAATAAATTTAACACATTTAATATTAGTTTTTAAAACCAAAGCAAACCTCTGAATAGTCCCTTCTTTATGCCAAAACATTCTGTGAGCACACATTCATAGGTTGGGGGTGGGATGTGTAAAGTGTCTAAGACGTGTTTTTATGTATAAAAATGACTGATCAGAAATAGTAGCATTTAACTTGTTTATTAAAGGCAGGACATTTGAGCAATAAAAAAAAAACAGATAAAGTGGGAAAACACTCTGCAGATGAGTCTCTATTATGAAAGGCCAAAGGATAAGAAATTTAAAATAAAGAGTTCTATATCTGGAATTAAATGGATAACTAATAATTAGTTAGATCCACTGACCTAAAGTAACTGCCATATTTTATAACTAAAAATAAAGCAGTTTGCACAACAATTAACAGTTTCAGTGATCCCAGTCAACACTAGTTAATAATTTTCATCATTCTTCAATGAGGTAAGTGTTATCTTCATTTTAGATACATAACTGGAATCCTGCAGAGTTACTAGATGACTCCTGATACCTGTCTAAGTACTGTAGCGGGTGAGGTAGTATTCATGATATTTTGCTGAATCTACAAATAAGTTTTTGTTGCACAGGATATAATTTCTTTTAACATCTTTATTGAGGTATAATTAACATACAGTAAACTGCACGTAGATATAGTGTACAATTTGATATGTTTTAACATTATATACACACATATATGCACACACACACACACACACACACACATATATGCTAAAACTGTCATCACATTCCATCAAGATAATAAATCCACTATCTTCAGAAGTTTTCTTGGGCCCTTTTGTAATATCTCCTTCATTCCCCTCATTCCCCAGCTAACCAATGATCTTTATGTCATTGCACTTATTAATTTGCACTTTCTAGAATTTTATATAAATTGAAATACACAGTATGGGCTATTTTTGGTAATCTTCTTTCTTTCACTCAGAATAATGATTCTGAGATTTATTGATGCTGTTAATGTATAAGTAGTCCATTCCTTTTTATTGGTGAGTAATATTCCATTTTATGGTTATATTACAATTTGTTTATCCATTCACTTGTTGATGGACATTTGGGTTGTTTCTAATTTTTGGCTATTATAAAAACAAGCAGCTATGAACATTTGTGTACAACTCTCTGTGTGGACATATACATTTTTTTCCCTCCGTGGCAAATACCTATGAGCAGATTGGTTGGATAATATGGTAAGTGTATGTTTAACTTTTAAGAAATTGCCAAACTGTTTTCTAGAGTGACTGTACCATTTTACATTCACACCAACAGTGTATGAGAGTTCCAGTAGCTTCACCTCCTTGCCAGCCTTGGGTATGATCAGTCTTTTAAATTTTAGCCATTCTGATAGGTGTGGCATGGTACCTCGTTGAATTTTAATTTGCATTTTGTCAAAGACTAATGATGTTGAAATCTTTACATGTGCTTATTTGCCAGTTGTATATCTTATTTTGTGAAGTGTCTGTTCAAATCTTTTGCCTACTTTTAAATTGGGGTTTTTGTTTTTTATTATTGAGTTCTTTATCAGATGTGTGATTTACAAATATTCTTTCAGTTTGTAGTTTGTCTTTTCATTCTCTTCAGTCTTTTAATAGCAGAAGTTTAAAAACTTTAATGAGTTTTATTTTATCATTTTTTTCTGTATGGGTTGTACATTTGTTGTTATATTTAAGAAATCTTTGCCTATCCTAGTGTCACAAAGATTTTCTCCAATGTTTTCTAATAGATATTTTATAGTTTTAGGTTTTACATTTAGGTCTGTGTTTCATTTTGGGTTAATTTTTGTATATGATGCAAAGTATAGATAAAAGTTTATGTTTTTGTGTATGGATATCCAATTGTTCCAGCACCATTTGTGGAAAAGTCTATCATTATCATCCACTAATTTGCTTTTGTAGCTTTGTCAATAATCAGTTGTTCATATACGTGTGGATCTATTTCTGTACTCTCCAGTGATTTATCTGTTCTATTGATTTATCTGCTTTATGCTGATACCACACTGTATCAATAACTGTGACTTTATAATAAGTCTTGAAATCAAGGAATGGAAGTCCTCCAACACTGTTCTTCTTTTTCAAAGTTGCTTTAGCTATTCCAAATCCTTTGCATTTTCCATATGAATTTTAGGATTAGATTCTACAGAAAAGTTTGCTGTCACCCATTACAGAAAATTGGATTTTGATTGAAATTGCATTGAATCTATAGGTCAATTAGGAGAGAATTGAGATCCTAACAAAATTGCGTCTTCTGAGGTTGCTCACAAATCTACTTAATTAGACACAATGACAGAGAATCCCACTGCCAAATGCTCTGTGTCGTGGAACTCCCACTCTTCCCTCAGGCGACATGTGGCATCTGATGTTCAGACTGAGTAAGATGTCAGTGCTGATTTGTATAGTAAATTCAACACCGGTAAAGCTTAATTCTTTTTCTTTTAAAAAAATAAAAATAAATTAAAAATCAACTTCTAACATTTTCTTCCCATACCTCAATGGGTCAATACTGGGAACAACGTTCCCTGCTTAGGAGAACACTGGTAAAATTCCTTTCTATCTCTAAGGTGCTACAAAAGAATACAACATTGCACCCTGTTCATCCCAATGATCAAAATTTTATTGTGTTCTGTGATTACCGAACTTGGTCTCCAGGGGAGCAGCCACTTAGCTCTTAGTCTCCGTGACTTGGGGGAGAGAAGGGATAATAGACAGCAGTTGGCAGCCTAGCTTGGCTAAGCGTTAGAAACAAAACACAGCTATTACTTCTTAGCCATATTGCTCTGATTGCTATTTGTTGATGAAAGCTGTGGGAAGAAATGGCAATGCATATAAACAGGAGAAATTTAGTCATAATTTATGTCTTTAGAAAATGCCAGCAGCAAAAATCACTACCAAAATATTCAAACCACCTATGACTAATCACACTAATCACAGGATGACCTGTTACCCTTGTGAGGTGGTAATCAAGCGCGTTAAAGACATTCCCCCTAATTTTGAGCATTTTAAAGCAATATGATGTCATGATTCAGATTTTCCTAGTGCAGGTGTCCACAATGTTTCCAGCTTTATGATATTTTGGAACCTGAACATTTTTCCCTCTAGGCATTGATGGCACACACTAAGTAGAACTAGCAAAGTGAGGCCTTGGGTTGCTAGGCAACCCTTAGAGTCACCCCTGGCTGGATCCCTTTCAGGTCTGCCACAGCGGCTCTTCCAAACTTTTACATGCACTGACGTTCAATAAATTTTGGCTGAAGTCTTCTCTGTAGCAGGCACTGTACCCCCACCTTTCCCCACATGTTCTTCATTCTTAGCAGATAAATAAAAACGACAACTTTTCAATGAAACTTTCTCTTCCAAATATGTCCATTTTCTCACATCTTTACCTCTGCCTTCCTATCTCGGAGGAAGAGGCATCCTTTCTAAATTTATCCTCACCCCCTACTCTCATTCTGGCTGATCCTTCAGCGTCACTTGGAAATTTGTTCAGATATCCTGCTTCTGGTATATCTTCAGCCACTCCACCTGGACCTATCATGCCAGAAAGCATATCTGATATCTCCGTGCCTGCCTGCCCACCCCCAGATACTTAAACACTTCAGGGGCTGCTATTACTCTTAGGAGATCCTAGGAAAAAATTCTTCCGTGTGATCTCTAAAGCCCTACATAGTCTGGCTTCTGCCTGCCTCTCCATTCTTACCTTTCACTTGCTCTTCCTCTCTCTGCTCTAGACATACTGGACTTTCAACCCCTCAAACACATCTTGGGCTTTCCCCTACTGTACAGCCTTGCATGAGCTCTTTCCTCTTTACTTATCTCTGCCATCTTTGTTCATTTCTATAGGGAAATCTTACCTGACAAGCATCATTTCTGTAGGGAAACCTTCCTGGCAAGATCCAAGTCTTCTACTATAGACTTCTATGGCCTGGCATGGGTCTTTTCCTTGGCCCTTATTATAATTCCCATTTTACATTTAGTTTGTGTTACTATTTGATTAATGTCTGTCTCCCTCACTAAGTTATAAACTCCATGAAAGTAGGAGCCTGTGTGGTTGTGCTCACCATTAAAGACCAGAGGCTGACCCAGTGTCTGGTACTTCAGAGATGTACTTCAGAAAATACTTGTTGGATAAAGAGAAGTGGCTATTCCTTGTCTCAGAGGTCACTTGTCACATTCAGATTGTCACATTTGACACCTCCCCTTTTCCTGATCTTATCCTATTTGAACTCTGCCGTATTTGACACTGCTAACTGCCCTATCCTTGAAATTCCTTCTTCCTTTCTTTGTGACTTAATTCACTTTTTTCTTTTATTGCTCTTCTCTCTTTTTTGTCTCTTTTACTATCTTTTCTTCTTTTTTTCTATTTACAACTTCATTGTAGATAATAAATACATACATGTTGGAGGAATGAATGAAATGTTAGTTTTTTTTAGGGTTCTGTCATTGGTCTTTTTCTCTTTTTTCCTCCCCTCTTTTCCTTGGTGATCTTACCCAACTCAGTGGCTTCACTATCATCAATATGCTGGTCCAGACCTGTATTTCCAACTGATTATCTTCATGGAGCTATCCTAGAGGTATCTTAAAATCAACCCAATTAAAACCAGAGGGGTTCTCTTCCTAAATGTTCTTCTCCTGTAACCTGCTCTCAGTAAAGTTCCCCACTACCCAGTTAGGAGGGTCTAAGCCCAAGACCTAAGATCATCCTCTACTCCTTTCTTCCCCTTCCACTAATACCAAATTCTATTAATGCATGTGAAATGTCCCTCCCTGCTCTCTTATTTATATGTTCCTAAATACTACTGCCTAGTTTTGTAGTTCTCAAACTCTTTTTTTTTAAGAAAGAAAACCCTTTTAAAAGATGAACTGTTACATAGGCAATTATTATATAAGGCAGATGAAGAGGAGCTACTTTGGTTGAAGGTGAGGGAAAGGATCTTGGAGCACTCCCCTTGCCAAATGAGGTGGTACCAGAAGATGCTGTGATTTGAAAACCACCAGCCTATGTGATTGCAGCAGCCTTTAAAAAATGCTTTAAAATTTTTCAGGTGTAAAACACAGAAGTAATACTTACCCAAGAGAGTTACTATGAAACTTAAATATAGGGCCCTTGGCATGTGGTACACACTCAGCAAGTGACAGCTGAAATCACTATTATTCCTTGTAATCTTTCCACAGACTAACTTCTTAATTAGCCTTTGCTGTTTTTCTTAGATATATTCAGTTAATCACTCAGTCTGGATACTTCTTAATATTTTCTCTTTTTCATTTTCATTCTCACCTTTTCAGTCCAGACCCTCATGGCCTCATTGCCTTATAACCAAACCATCTCCTAATTGGCCCTCATTCTGCCCATCAGTCCCCCTATAGCTCATCTGTACATTTTATTACCAGGTCAAATATACTTCTTGGCTCTATGCTAACCACAGGACAAAATTCAGACACCTTAGCTTGGTAACTACCATGCCCTGGGACTGGTCCTTACTTTCATGCCAGCATTTTCTCCTTTTACTCCCTCACACAGACCCTCTGCTGAAGGCAAGCTAGGTTTGTCATTGCTCTGGAACACACCAGGAATATTTCTGCTGCTACTCCGTGTTTCTTCCTCATTTACAGTGGAGGAAGCACTCCGATTCTTTAAGTTCTAGGCGTCATTTATTACACAGTCCATTCTATCTCACCAGTTCCTGAAAGACTCCAACTGGGTCCACTTTTGCCTGTTAGGAGTTTTCTTTCTTTCTTTCTTCCTTTCTTTCTCCCTTTCTTTCTTTCTTTCTTTTTTGGAATTGATGTTCTTTTTTTAAATTAAGTTTTACTGGAGTAAAGTTGATTTACAATGTTGTGTTAGTTTCCTCTGTATAGCAAAGTGAATCAGTTATACATATATCCACTCTTTTTAAGATTCTGTTCCCATATAGGTCATTACAGAGTATTGATTAGAGTTCCCTGTGCTTTACAGTAGGTTTGAAGCTTTCCTAAATGCACACCAAACCCCAAGCAGTTAGGAACCAATTTATTTATCTATTTAATTTTTTACCTTTTAATTTCTTTTTTTATTGAGGTATAATTTGTGTACTGTAAGGTACATAAATGAATTTATACCTATGTATACATTTGTGTAAACATAATGTATGATATACAGAAGATATAAGATATTGATATATAAGATATAGAATGTTTCCACCACCCTAGAATTCTCCCTTTAACCCCCAATCAGTTGATACTCCCCCTCCCTCCAAAGCTAACCACCGAGGAACCACTTTATTAATTGGTTCATTCATTTATTTAATAGGTGTTTATGAAACACATACTATGGACTTAGCACTATAGTAGGTGCTGTGAATACCATAGTGACAAGATAAATACAGACGTTGCCCTCGAGGAGGTTATATCTAACGAGGATGGCAGAGGACAAAAAGCAATTATGACAAAGCAAAGTAAGTGCTCTGATGGGGGATGTAAGGAGCTGTGGATGCATATAGGAGAAGATCTAATATAGTGCAGGGGCATGTCGAGGGGTATGTCAAGGATGGCTTCCTATGGAGAGAGACTGTTAGACTGTCTGAGGCCAGAAGGATGAGTGGAGTTGAGTGATGAAGAGGAGGGAAGATGTTCCAGGCAGAGGAAACATTGCTCTTGGTGTCATAGGGCAGGTCAGTTACTGGGAGGTAGAAGAGCAGGAAGTACTCCTGGCAGGGCACATCTTTATCTTAAAAAGAACCAGGGAAACTCTGGAGAGGCTGATTCAGGGTGTAATGCTTTCTCCATCCCTTCCTTGGCCCCTCTCACCTTCCCTTCCCCTTAAATGCACACATACCTCCTTCTTTCAGGTTTGGCCCTCTTAGGAATTATTTCCTCACTTCTAAGCTTGAAGCCAATCTTTGATCTGAAGCAGATGACTTTCAGCAAACCACTAGGAGCCTGCCCCTTCCCTACCTCTATGTGACAACCAAAAATAATTCGGACACACAAAGCATGAAACCACCCAAGCCCCGCCTAGAAGCCTCATAACTCTTTAAAAAAATCTTCCTCAAATAGTGGAATTTTGTGGGTTTGTTTGATCTTTTTATGTTGCTGTTTTCAGGATGTAACTTTTCTCTTTTCCTCTCAAGCCTGGGCTCCAGGCAATTATCCAAGAGAGGAGAGATCTGGAGTCCTTGGCTGGTCCCGGGGCACACATCAAGGCAGAGATGAAAATATAGGCAAATGGTCTGGGATGTCTTTATGAACACCACTCAGATGACTTGGCTGAAATCTTCCTCTTACATCAGAACTCAATGGTTTTAACAACACAGTTTGATAAAAACATTTTCTTTAGCAGTTGTGTTACCGTCATTAAGATGTAACCTTGGGAACTCTATGCATGATTTAATTCCTTTTTGAACTAATTGCTCTTGTTTTATAGAAATTTACTGGGTTTCTTTCCAGGTTCAAAAGGAGTTTTAAAATTGACAGTCATATGGATTCTCTGCTTAGCAGAATTCTCTACTAGTTTTTGAATGTCCTTACCTAGAGATTATTATTACACACAAAGCAAAATAAAAATTAATTTGAGATTGAACCACTTTCCAGTTTTAAAATGGAGATAATAATACAGGTCTTCAAGTTCTTGTCTGAAATTTCTGGGGCCAGATATATTTAAGAATTCAACTTACGGTGGTGCATGGAAAATAAATTTTTGGTGGTGAGGCTGTTGTAGGGTGTACAGAAGTAGAAATATAATGTACACATGAATCTTACGTTATAAATCAGTTTCCTCAATAAAATATTTTTAAAAAGAAATCAAAATTTTGCAGATATTAGAGAAATAATGTGCTGGCTGTATTACATAGTATCTCAGTCAGGGTCTCGGGTCTAACCTGATACGGAACATCTGCATACTCACAGCACATCAGATAACCTCATGTTATTTCACCAAATGAAGTTTTGGTGCCAAACTTAGGAAATAAACTTTTGGTTTTCAGAGCATTTTGGATTTTGGAATTACTGATAAGGAATTCCACGTCTTGCTTCACTGAAAGAGTTGTATCAAGTGTGGTGTTAATCAAAAAATGTTTGCAACATAAAACATTATTTTAGAGCCACTGGAGCATCTTTGTCCTTTTTGACACATATGTTCTTGCAAAATCCTTTTTGGTTATAAATACAGTAATTCCTGTATCTGGAAGTTCCATATACCGCTCTCTCGTCTCACTTATTACCTTACTATCTGTTGCTCTTTGTTGAGCAGGCCGGCTTTCCAATACAAATTTCCTTTACTACAAATGGCAGGGTGGTTCTTTCCAGACATCTTATTGTACACAGCCTTTATGTCTCTGTCACCTGTTTTGAGAACCTTTTCTGAAGTTAGTTGTTTAGTTGACTGTGGCGGTCCAGTGGGTAGCTCAGATTTATTTATCTAGAAACCATGCTGCTTGGGGGCATGGAAAGAGTAAAGTACTTAGAATCCTCAGAACTCCTGGAATTTCACTTTATTTCTGCTTTTTTCTATCCATGGTGATGATGGCACACAATTCGTCTGATTTGTCTGAATCTTAATTTCGCAACTTCAAAATATGGCCCTTTGCTACTTTTCAGGCATGACGTGAGGTAAAATGAGAAGATGTTGCTGCAGGCAAGGAGATTCACTAAAATTCAAATTCAAGGAAAGGGAACTATCTGTTTTCAAGGTCTGTACATACTTAAGGTAGTATCTATTAATAAATGTTGGGTTATACAGCTTTATTCCTGCTTAGATCTGGATTCGGACCATTTATTGAGTGCTGTATCAGGAACTGCAGGAGGCATTCTTATTTAATTCTAACAACACCTCTTTGAGGCGGCTGCCATCATTCTCCATTTGAGAGATGACAGAGACTCGGCCAAGGTCACACCACTGTCTAGTGCCTGAGTAAGATTGAAAACCAGATTTGTTTGATGGTTAAGTCAGCACCCCTTCTACTTGCAAAGACTGTTTTGCAACAGTGAATGTTTTGGGGTTATTGTTTTGTGTTTTGCAAATTGAGAGCAAGATGGGATTCATAAAAATTTAGATAATCTTTTTCTCTTGAATATAAATTCCAGACAATATCAATAAATCACACACTTTGGAAGCTCAAGGGAAATTAATCATTATTTGATGCATTGGAAAATCTTCATTTTCTCTTCATTCACTCATTCTTTGTGATAGAATTTATTCTCATCATGCAATCCTCATAAACAAGCAGAAATGTTTTACTACTTTAAAAAACCTTTATCAGTCCAGTCTTCCCTTTTAAGTCTCAGAAACAGTAAAACAACATAATTTTTCTTTACTATCTTCTTGGCCTAATTGTTCACTTGCCCTGAATGAATTGTTGAATTGAGAAACCCAGATGAGCCTCCCAAAGCATACTTCTTTCTTATTTCCAATAAGTGGCCAGTTTGCAATGCTTTCTTAGTTATCAGTGACTGCATTTACTGAGACCCTGGGTGTCGTCACTCAGAGATGAGGACCTGGGGGAAAGGATGGGTTGGAGATGGGAGATTGGCTAATAAAGACTGTGGAGTCTCTTTATTTTAGTCTCTCTCTCTCTCTTTCTGTCTCTCATTTAAGATGATCAGAGAAGGTCTTGCTGGCTGTGAGAAATACACCCCAAGGGATGTTGGAAGGCCTATGGCTCACAAAGACCTTCCTTGCCCCATCGTTTTGCTAAGTGGGATTTCATTCTAGAGAGTAAGAGCCTCTTTATGGATTCAGACACCTCCTGGCTGCATCCAGCCAAGTGTTAATTAATGTCTAAGTGTCAGTGGCTCTAATTAGGTAAAATACCTAGATGGAATTAGTCTTTGTGAAAAGGACTTTAAGTGAGAATAAACTTGAGGAAAAGAGAAGAAAATTTGGATTCCAGATTTCATGATTTCCTTCTGGGTGGTGACTGTGGGGACAGGAAAGTAGGATGTGAGATAAGTAAGAGTTTTACTGGCAAATGTCACATTCATTTAGAGGCTCCATGACCTGAGATGTCCTTGATTTTTTTGTCTGTCTTTTCCATAACTGATTAAAAATCAATTATTGAGCACCTCATATGTGTTCAGACATACAGCCCTAGATCACATGCTAGTGATCAAGCATGAAGGTAGCCCTTGCTCTCCTGGAATTCTTAGTCTAATAGGGGAGATGGATGTTAATCAAGTAAACTGCACACAATATTGTAAAATTGTGACTGAAGACATTTATGGTGCTGTTAGAGAAGACTTGTGATGGATTAACCAGTGGTGGGATTACTATACCCTATTTTCTTGTAAATGTCAGGAGCCTTAGATACTTTATTAGGTATTAAAAGGAATATACTAGTTTAAAAAAATGATTAGTCCTGTAGTTTGTAAATGGACTGCTGGATTGAACTAGTTTTTAAACACACGCACAGAAAAAGAAAATATATCTGTGTGTGTGTATACATTCAAATGTAAATATTATATACATATAATTTGTTTTGTTTTGTTTTTTTAACTACCATCTTTACCTGATTATAAAAGCAATGTAAAGTTATCATAGAGAGTTTGGAAAATCATAAGAAGTACAAAGAAAAAAATCAAAATTCCCCAGAAGTAATCATTGTTAACTTTATTAAATTAATAAATTTAAATTTATTTATTTATTTATTTATGGCTACATTGGGTCTTTGTTGCTGCGTGTGGGCTTTCTCTAGTTGTGGTGAGTGGCAGCTGCTCTTCGTTGCGGTGCGCAGGCTTCTCATTATAGTGGCTTCACTTATTGCAGAGCATGGGCTCTAGGCTCGCGGGCTTCACTAGTTGTGGCACATGGGCTTATTTGCTCCGTGGCATGTGGGATCTTCCTGGACCAGGGCTCGAACCTGTGTCCCCTGCATTGGCAGGCGGATTCTTAACCACTGCACCACCAGGGAAGCCCTAGTGTTAACATTTTGATGTATATCTTTCCAGTCCTTTTTCTAGACATATGTATGTTTAAAAACATAATTTGGATCATATTGAAAAGTTATTTTTCACTTAAAAAATATTTTTCATGGAATTATAAGCATTTCTCATGTCATTTATTTACTGCATTATATTCTACATTTGCATCATAATTTATTTTATTATTCCTTTATTGTACACAGTGATGTATCCCATTTTGCTACCATAAATGATACTGTGAAGTACAGGTTTCTATAATTTATGACAGTTTTCTCAGGCTAGATTTTGAGAAGAAAAAAAAAAAAACAGAGTCAAAGGGATGAAATTTTAAGGTTTGTGATATGTCCTACAGAACTGCTTTCCAGATAGATAATATAAATCCAGTTCCTATTAACAAAGTATGAGAGTGATTATATTGCTGATTACACTTATCATCATTGAATGTGATAGTTGTTATAAATAGTTGAAAAATATTATTTTAATTTGCTATTTTAGTCTACTAATGGAATTAATTTTTTAAGATGTTTGTTAGCCATCTGTACATCTTTTATGAAACTCAGTTCATGTTCTTTGATCATTTCTTTAATGTGGTTTTTAGTGTTTTTCTTACTGTTTGGTAAGAGATTTTGTTTATTAAGGATACCAATCTTTTGTCATCTGCAAAGTTTTCCAGGTCTTTTTGTTTAAAAGAAGTTTCTAATTTTTATGTAGTCAGATCTGCTTGTTTCTTCTTATTGATTTCTGTTGCTTTTATGCTGAGAAAGTCTTTCCTTAACTTATTAATCAGAAAATATTTTGTCTATGTGTTTTAAATCTCGATGAATTTTCATTGTGGGGCTCATAATATACTTCAGTAAACTGGTGCAGTGCCTAACATGGCACATCTGAATATGAGATATGGTCACTTCATGTTTGACTAATAGTTTGATCTCAATAGAGATTGGTCATTGGGGGCAGTTCTTTAAGCCACATCTTGAAAGAGGAGGAAGTATTACCCAGTTAAACAAAAGGGTGAAGATCATAAAAGATGGGAAATCATCACAAGGTTTTAAGCAGGAGAGGAACATTATCAAACTGACAATGGGAAATTTAGGTAAATTATTCTAATTTAAACAGCAGAGAAAAGGATTGGAGAAGATAAGATTTGAATCTGGGCAACCATTAGGAAGGAAAACGTTACATTTATCAACAATATTTAAGAAATGGGGAAGGTAGTATTGTATGGGCTACAGATAAACAGACTCAAGAAATATTTAGATTGTAGAATTTGTCCACTCCACCTCTGGCCTTTTATTGACCTTAAATATGGACAAAGAAGGCAGTACAGCATAGAGGAAATATATTGTGATTTGGGAATGAGGGCCATGGCTCTGACACTAGCACTGTCATCTTTACTAGTTACTTCTCCTCCGAGGGCTTCTACTTCTTTATTATTATAAGTGCTTTCTGGACTTATTTCTGGGCTTTCTATCCTGTTCCATTGATCTGTATTTCTGTTTTTGTGCCAGTATCATACTGTTTTGATTACTATAGCTTTGTAATATAGTCTGAAGTCAGAGACCTTGATTCCCCCAGCTCCATTTTTCTTTCTTAAGATTGCTTTGGCTATTCTGGCTTTTGCATTTCCATACAAATTTGTTTGTTCTAGTTCTGTGAAAAATGCCGTTGGTCATTTGATAGGGATTGCATTGCATCTGTAGATTGCCTTTAGTGGTATAGTCATTTTGACAATATTGATTCTTCTGATACAAGAACATGGTATATCTCTCCATCTGTTTGTGTCACCTTCGATTTTTTTCATCAGCATCTTTTTTTTTGGCGGTACGCAGGCCTCTCACTGTTGTGGCCTCTCCCGTTGCGGAGCACAGGCTCCGGACGTGCAGGCTCTGTGGCCATGGCTCACGGGCCCAGCCGCTCCGTGGCATGTGGGATCTTCCCAGACCGGGGCATGAACCCGTGTCCCCTGCATCGGCAGGCGGACTCTCAACCACTGCGCCACCAGGGAAGCCCTCATCAGCATCTTATAGTTTTTGGTGTACAGGTCTTTTGTCTCCTTAGGTGGACTAGATTATTTTTAAAGTCTCTTATAGCTTTAAAAATTCTCTGTTCTCATAGTTTTAGGTACCAGTTTAGTGTTTTGAAACTGCAAAGTAGCTTGAGAAATCGTGTGAAAATATGAACTTGTACTTTTCTAGGATTTTTACTTCCTCTTTTTATAAAATTTGAGCTAGAGAAGACTCTAAGGAGTGTCAGAATGAGCCCCTGCCTGCTGCTTGGCCAGCTGAACAGAGGAGGTTTCTGATGCCCAGAGGTGAGGGTTGTTTAAGGGGAATTGACAGCAGAAGCACAGCCCTCTTACCTCTCCAGTGTGTCTTATAGTTGGCATCATTATTATATCCTGATGTCTTGGGACCAAAAACGAAACTAAAGACATGCTCAGAAATGACAGCCATGTAGTAAACGAAATACAGCTATTAGAAATTCAGAAACTGAGGTTCAAATTTGTTGGCAATTTAGGTAAAATTTGGGGTCTTGTTCATTCAATTTGAAAATGCTTGCCCAGCTCTGTGGCTAATTACGTACTGAAACAATTTAGCTTACTGTCATTTCAGTCTTTAGTGCGGGCAGAAAAACTGAAGGATGTAAAAGAGACATGCCTTGCATTTTGGGAGTTCCTTGTTAATTATACAGTACTCAATTCTTGTTCGTCAGAATTCGTACTATGTGAAATACCTTAGAATAAAGCTAGTATACGAAATTTAAAAAAAAGAAATTTTTCCCCCCCTGCCGGCCCTACAATTTAATCAGGGTGCTCTTTGGTATTTAGTTGGCTATTCTCTGTCATTTTTGTCTTGAGGCATTAGAATTGGGTCTATATTCTGCTGTCTGTTTTCCAGTCTTATCTAAGGAATGTATAAGCAGCTTAACCCTGTCAAGGGGAGAGTGTACTAAAATGGCCTCTTCAGGAAGGACCAGAATTCCACTCCTGAAGCCATTAGCTGTGTCTTGCTCACATGAAGCTTATCATGCTACCCTCAGAAAATTTCCATCTTATCATGGGCTGCATCGTAAATAATGGAAAAAACTGTCTGAAGCAGTTTGAGTGTTTTCTTAGATTGTTTGGAAATTTCCAGCTTCATGTACTTGACAGAAGACCTCTGACCTCAGGGATAACAGCATGAAGGCGAGGTATGGCTCCTCATCAGCCAAGGAGAGCCCATAATTGCTCTGCAGATGCTTTCTATTATTTTTGTCGTGAAATTTCTGACTGTGGTCACTAAGAGCATGGGAAATGAATTCACTTTAGGAAAAAAAGCCTAGCAGAGAGAATTCGTTCCTCAAATGGAAAACTTTTAAAAGCCTTTTATTTATGTGCCTGTAATTGTAAGAAGGAGTTTTAAATTAAATGTTGCTATTGAAAATTTATTAGTTCTTATAAGAAGCAGTTTTAGGGAAGGCTTAGGTTAATATCTAATTTTTAATGTATTTAAAATTCTTCTAGGTAAATTTAAAAAGATGAAGTTTATATTAGTTATTACAAGTGTTATTACATGTGTTTGTTGGCAGTCTGTATATCTTCTTTGGAGAAATGTCTATTTAGGTCTTCAGAAAAAAAAAATGTTATGAAGAACCTAGGGGTAAAACAGGAATAAAGACAGAGACCTACTGGAGAACAGACTTGAGAATATGGGGAGGGGGAAGGGTGAGGTGTGTTAGGGCGAGAGAGAGACATGGACATATATATACTAACAAACGTAAGGTAGATAGGCAGTGGGAAGCAGCCGCATGGCACAGGGAAACCGGCTCGGTTCTTTGTGGCTGTCTGGAGGGGTGGGATAGGGAGGGTGGGAGGGAGGGAGACAAAGAGGGAAGAGATATGGGAACATATATATATGTATAACTGACTCACTCTGTTATAAAGCAGAAACTAACACACCATTGTAAAGCAATTATACCCCAATAAAGATGTTAAAAAAAAAAAATGAAATTTTCTCAGTCCTCTCATTTTTATTTTCTAAAATTCTTTGCACACAGTAACAAACAGTCTTTACATATTGTGAAGGCACTGTTTTTGCCTTTGGTCTAAAATAGAAGCAAAGGGTTGGTTAACTCATGGCTATGCCCTTTTTTTTTTTTTTTTTGCAGTACAGGGGCCTCTCACTGTTGTGGCCTCTCCCGTTGCAGAGCAACAGGCTCCGGACGCGCAGGCTCAGCGGCCATGGCTCACGGGCACAGCCGCTCCGCGGCACGTGGGATCCTCCCGGACCGGGGCACGAACCCGTGTCCCCTGCGTCGGCAGGTGGACTCTCAACCACTGCGCCACCAGGGAAGCCCCATAGCTATGCACTTTTGTTAGCCCTCAGTTTTGTTAATGTGTCATCTAACCCAAAATGTCCTTTCCTCTCAATTTCTGACTGTAAAAATTGTATTTGTCTTTTAAGATTCAGATCAAATGTTACCTTCTTCTATCTCCTAAAACGGATTTCTGAGCAAACACAGGTCTGTGAACATTTAGGAATAGAAGCAGTAACCTGCATGGATTTTTTTTTTTTCGGTACGCGGGCCTCTCACTGTTGTGGCCTCTCCCGTTGCGGAGCACAGGCTCCGGACGCGCAGGCTCAGCGGCCATGGCTCACGGGCCCAGCCACTCCGCGGCATGCGGGATCCTCCCGGACCGGGGCACGAACCCGTGTCCCCTGCATCGGCAGGCAGACTCCCAACCACTGCGCCACCAGGGAAGCCCACCTGCATGGATTTTTGATAAAGAAGTCATTCCACACTAACCTCATCTCTTTTTTACATTATGTTTTACATTGTTACTCATTTTTACATTACTCATCTGATAAGTATTTTTTACATTATTACTCATCTGATAAATAAAGAAAATGCAAGAGATGTGATCTTTGGATTTCAATAAGTCTTTGATAAGGTCTCTCTTGCTAGCTTTGTGGTCCATGTGATAGTACAGTTAGGTGGATTAGTAACTGGTTAAATGGCTGAAACTAAAAATGACTGGTTAACAGCTTTTGGCCTATGAAATACTTCCTGTGGAATGCTGTCAGGCTTTGTCCTAGGAACTATCTTAGAGAAAAACTTTATTAATGATGAATCAGTTGGGATGTGTTTTAGTCCATGCTGTAGTAACAAACAATGCCCCTCCTCCCAAATTTAGTGGCTAAAAATAAAAAAGGTTGATTTCTCTCTCAAACTACAAGTCCATCCTGGGGTGATGGGGATGGGTGGGAGGTCTTGATCTGTGCCTTTGTTGTACTCATCGTTTGGAACATTGCTGGCTACAGCCACACCTAATCTCAAGTGGGTGGGTGTGCAAGTTGGCATGTGCCTGCAAGGAGAGATCTGCCATATTTGTGAAAACCTCTAGTGACTATCACACTGATTGGACAAACGAAAACATAAAATAGCAGTGGATGACATGAAATTGGGGGTATAGTAAATGGGATTTCGGTCAGAAGACCCGGTAGCGGATTCTGAGCTCTTCAACTTATCATTTGTATGGCCTTGGGCAAATCATTTAACTTTCCTGTTTCCTAATCTATAAAATGAGACTGTCAATGATGTTAACATTCCAGGTTATTATGGGGTGTACTGGTGTCTGGTACTGGCTGGTACTGGTGTCTCTGAGTTTGGAATCAGCTTTATATATAGGTACTTTATTCTTGGATGTATAAAAGATTTCTATTGCAAAAGAGTATTCATAATATTATCTTTATCCATGTAAAAATTTTGCTTCTTTCTAAATTTAATGTAATTTGTTTTGAATTGCATCTTGCATCTGCTTACCTTGCCAATCTTAAATGATATGTGAACTCACTTAAAGATAGCTCATTGTTATTTATCTAGTCTGAAAGCCTTTTTTTTTAATTTAAAAATTTTATTTATTTATTTTTAACATCTTTATTGGAGTATAATTTCTTTACAATGTTGTGTTAGTTTCTGCTGTATAACAAAGTGAATCAGCTATACGTATACATATACCCCCATATCCCGTAGCTCTTGCGTCTCCCTCCCACCCTCCCTATCCCACTCCTCTAGGTGGTCACAAAGCACTGAACTGATCTCCCTGTGCTATGCAGCTGCTTCCCACTAGCTATCTATTTTACATTTGGTAGTGTATATATGTCAATACTACTCTCTCACTTCGTCCCACCATACCCTTCCCCCTCCCTGTGACCTCAAGTCCAATCTGTATATCTGCGTCTTTATTCCTGTCCTGCACCTAGGTTCATCAAAACGTTTTTTTTTTTTAGATTCCATATGTATGTGTCAGCATATGGTATTTGTTTTTCTCTTTCTGACTTACTTCACTCTGTATGACAGACTCTTCGTCCATCCATCTCACTAAAAATAACTCAATTTTGTTTCCTTTTATGGCTGAGTAATATTCCATTGTATATGTGTGCCACATCTTCTATATCCATTCATCTGTTGATGGACACTTAGGTTGCTTCCATGTCCTGGCTATTGCAAATAGTGCTGTAATGAACACTGTGGTACATGTCTCTTTTTGAATTATGGTTTTCTCAAGGTATATGCCCAGTAGTGGGATTGCTGGGTCATATGGTAGTTCTGTTTTTAGTTTTTTAAGGAACCTCCATACTGTTCTCCATAGTGGCTGTATCCATTTACATTCCCACCGACAGTCCCACCAAAAGGTAACAGAGAGTTACCTTTTCTCCACACCCTCTCTAGCATTTATTGTTTGTAGATTTTTTGATGATAGCCATTCTGACTGATGTGAGATGATACCTTATTGTGGATTTGATTTGTATTTCTCTAATGATTAGTGATGTTGAGCATCCTTTCATATGTTTGTTGGGATTCTGTATGTTTTCTTTGGAGAAATGTCTGTTTAGGTCTTCCACCCATTTTTGGATTGGGTTGTTTGTTTTTTTCATATTGAGCTGCATGAGCTGCTTGTATATTTTGGAGATTAATTCTTCGTCAGTTGCTTCATTGGCAAATATTTTCTCCCATTCTGAGGGTTCTCTTTTCGTCTTGTTTATAGTTTACTTGCTGTGCAAAAGCTTTTAAGTTTCCTTAGGTCCCATTTGTTTATTTTTGTTTTTATTTCCATTACTCTAGGAGGTGGGTCAAAAAAGATCTCACTGTGATTTATGTCAAAGAGTGTTCTTCCTATGTTTTCCACTAAGAGTTTTATAGTGTTGGGTCTTACATTTAGGTTTTTAATCCATTTTGAGTTTATTTTTGTGTATGCTGTTAGGGAGTGTTCTAATTTCATTCTTTTACATGTAGCTGTCTAGTTTTCCCAGCACCACTTACTAAAGAGGCTGTCTTTTCTCCATTGTATATTCCTGCCTCCTTTATCAAAGATAAGGTGACCATATGTGCGTGGGTCACACTCACATATGGGCCTTCTGTCCTGTTCCATTGATCTATATTTCTGTTTTTGTTCCAGTACCATACTGTCTAGATTACTGTAGCTTTGTAGTATAGTCTGAAGGCAGGGAGCTTGATTCCTCCAGCTCCATTTATTTTTCTCAAGATTGCTTTGGCTATTTGGGGCCTTTTGTGTTTCCACATAAATTGTAAAATTTTTTGTTCTAGTTCTGTGAAAAATGCCATTGGTAGTTTGATAGGGATTGCATTGACTCTGTAGACTGCTTTGGGCAGTATAGTCATCTTCACAATGTTGATTCTTCCAATCCAAGAACATGGTATATCTCTCCGTATGTGTGTATCGTCTTTAATTTCTTTCATCAGTGTCTAATAGTGTTCTGCATACAGGTCATTTGTCTCCTTAGGTGGGTTTATTCCTAGGTATTTTATTCTTTTTATTGCAGTGGTAAATAGGAGTGTTTCCTTAATTTCTCGTTCACATTTTTCATTATTTGTGTATAGGAAGGCAAGAGATTTGTGTGCATTAATTTTGTATCCTGCTACTTTACCAAATTCATTGATTAGCTCTAGTAGTTTTCTGGTAGCATCTTTAGGGTTCTCTATGTATAGTATCATGTCATCTGCAAACAGTGACAGCTTTACTTCTTCTTTTCTGATTTGGATTCCTTTTATTTCTTTTCTTCTCTGATTGCTGTGGCTAAAACTTCCAAAACTATGTTGAATAATGGTGAGAGTGGGCAACCTTGTCTTGTTCCTGATCTTAGAGGAAATGGTTTCAGTTTTTCACCCCTGACAACGATGTTGGCTGTGGGTTTGTCATATATGGCCTTTATTATGTTGAGGTAAGTTCCCTCTATGCCTACCTTCTGGAGAGTTTTTATCATAAATGGGTGTTGAATTTTGTCAGAAGCTTTTTCTGCATCTATTAAGATTATCATATGGTTTTTATCCTTCAGTTTGTTAATATGGTGTATCACATTGATGTTTTTGCATATATTGAAGAATCCTTGCACTCCTGGGATAAACCCCACCTGATCATGCTGTATGATCTTTTTAATGTGCTGTTGGATTCTGTTTGGTCGTATTTTTTTGAGGATTTTTGCATCTATGTTCATCAGTGATATTGGCCTGTAGTTTTCTTTCTTTGTGACATTTTTGTCTGGTTTTGGTATCAGGGTGATGGTGGCCTTGTAGGATGAGTTTGGGAGTGTTCCTCCCTCTGCTATATTTTGGAAGAGTTTGAGAGCGATAGGTGTTAGCTCTTCTCTAAATGTTTGATACAATTTGCCTGTGAAGTCATCTGGTCCTGGGCTTTTGTTTGTTGGAAGATTTTTAATCACAGTTTCAGTTTCAGTGCTTGGGATTAGTCTGTTCATATTTTATGTTTCTTCCTGATTCAGTCTTGGCAGGTTGTGCATTTCTAAGAATTTGTCCATTTCTTCCAGGTTGTCCATTTTATTGGCATAGAGTTGCTTGTAGTAATCTCTCATGATCTTTTGTATTTCTGCAGTGTCAGTTGTTCTCCTTTTTAGCCTTTTTTTTTGTATAGGCACTTGATCCATTTACATTTATTCCTGTAATTTTTAAACTAAAATTTTCTTTTGGGCATTGTGATTTATACTTTCTGTTTAAATATTTCCCTTTTATTCTGACTTATGCTATATATAACATTTGATTCGCATTTTCCTCTGAATGTAAACATCCTGTTTTTCATTCTACTAATATATACCTTAAAGAAATAAAACCCAACCCCATAAATGCTATCTTTTTTTGAAATATGAAAATCAAGAATGAAATAATTACTTATGACTCCAGACTTTGAACACTGGTCTTTCTTTTCATCTCTGTGCTTTAGATTATTTTCATATGCCCAGATTTATTTCTCTTTACTTGTCCTTGAAGGACCAATCTTAAAGTACAGACAAGATGTGGAAGTTATCCAGTGGTGCACAGCCTCACCTAGGGAAGTTACAAAGGGTCCTCTTTGGGGTTAGATTAAAAGACTGAAAAGGACATATAGCAGGTGCTGAGTTGACAACCAAGTAGTGGTAGTGCTGGAAAAAGTGGCTCTTGTTCTGGGACTTCATTTCCTGGAAACTGCTCTTGAGTCTCCCTGGCACAGATTCCAATGGCTCCTTGGAGAAAAGACACAGTGTTATGCTCCCAGTCAACAAATAAGTTTTCTGGACCCACAAGCAAACTGGATCAGCTGGGAGCAGGCAAAGACAAATGCATAGGTAGAAGGAAATCAGTATAAATGTAGTTTCCTGTGGTAATGTGGAAACAAAATTGTCTCAGGGTGACGCAAGATGTAAGACCCACTCTAGAACCTGAAACACTGAAGTGGAATAAGCAAAGATGCTGGTCGCCTGCTGTGGATTAAGGAGGATTATTTAATTTTGCACTGGAATCCAGAGTGCTATAATTTCTAATGTTCCATGTTATTGCATAGACGGTTTTTCTTATTTCATATTTTCTTTGTTCATGTAAGTGGTTTTGGAGGAAGGTTTTTAGAATGTTCTCTCATTTCTTAGCCAGAAGCCCAAGGGCATTTTTTGTCTCAGAGGACAGAGCTCCAACTCAAAGGATTTGTGCTTAGGAATTTCAGGCACCAGTTGGCAGACAGGGGCTTATGTCAACTCTCCAATCTGAATTCAGGATGGATCTAAGAAGCCATTTAAGGCACAAACTTAGGTGAGACCTATGAGTGAGTTTCTGAGAAAGGATTGGGGGCAGTCCAACTCAATCCCTGCAGCCATGCAAAACATTTGCAAAATTCAAGCACTTTAGTGAAACACAAATACACATTATGTAGCAAACAGAATTGGGATGGGTCTTGCAGAGCTAAGGCATTACCAAAAACAAACAAACAATTCCAGGATTCTAATAGCTAGGCACAAACAACTTTAGGATCTGTGAGTAGCAGCTGCAGCATTTAAATAAACACCCAGCCTCTGCACGTGCATACGTGGAAGGGCCTGTCAGTATCACTTTTCAGCCACACCTGTACTCCCAGATGGCGACCACTGCCAGCAGCCTTGGCTCCTCAAGAAAGGATAGTCCCAGATTGTTTCAGAGAGGTTTACTGATGGGAAAATAACTACCCATAATCTCAGGCCAACACTGGGAACATTCCTGTGCATTTCCTTTATCACGTATTAGAAAAGGTCCCACTTTTTTTTCCCCCCCAAAAGACACCAGTTTTGAGAACTCAAGTCTTTTGCAATGAGTCTGGAACACAAGCCCATTCACTGGTATGAAAGTGGATTTGCAGAGTCTCCATGAAAACTGCCAGGAGCTAGGTGGAACCCTGATGACCCAGGGCAGAGCCACTGAACCAGAGCTGGCTCTGGGATTTGAAATGATAGCCACTTGCTGAGTTGCTTGGACTAAATCTGAAATGGTAGCTCAGCTGCCCATGTTCTTTGACTTCTGGAAACTCTCTTCCCTCATGGCTTTCCCAGCATATGGCCCATCTGTTTTACCTCCTCTTTCTCTGTATTCTTTCTTAGTCTCCTCGATGCTTTTTCTTTTCAGGCCCTGAAATGTTATTGTCTTCAGAGCCATGTCCTTGGCCCTTATCCTTTCCTCCTCTGCATGTCGTCTGTGTGTCTTCCAGATTCCTGACTTCAGCCCCACACCCAAATGGCGATCCCCCTTTGGGACATCTCCTGGGTCTCTCTGAGCTCCTCAAACGTCCCTGTCCTAATTGTGTTCTCTGTCTTGGCTACTAAGTGCCTCTGCCCCTCCTGAGATTATCTATCTTTCCTCACACCACCCTTGTCCTCTCTTTGATTTTTCTCTGTTTGCAGCACATTACCTTTGCTCTCTCATTTGGAAAGGTCTTTATTAAAAAAAATCCTGTTCATAGACTAAAAGCTCTGTGGAACTTTACCCAACCCTCCTCTCTCTCTGCTGGAATTAATTGCTGCCTTCATTGGTAAAATGAACATTACTGAGGACCTGCTGGGTGCGAGGAACAGGGCAGGTACTAGGGACCCTCAGGAGTCTGGTGCAAGAGACAGACTGTGGTCAGTTAGCATTTGAAGTGGTGCAGTAAAGACATGTGCTAAGTGCTGTGGGAGCACAAGGGAGGGCGTCACTAACAAACCATTTTCAGAAATCCCCAAGGTAGGGAGCTGGGAGCAGAGGGCAGTGAGTATAGAGCACTCCCAATCGAACAGCTGGACTTGCTGGACGATTTTTTCTTGACTATCCCTCCCAGCTTCTGACCTATCTTTCTTCCTCCAAACTCATCTATTGTCTATACTCCCATTGGGAAGCTCCACAGAGTGAAGACAGTTTCATTTCTCCCTTTTCCTCTTTCCAGATCTCAGAGTGAACTCATGACTTTAATGTCTTTAACTCCTTCAATGAGACATGGTGGTGTTGGCAAAAATACACCTGCAAACTGAAAGCAAATTTTCAATGGTGCACACTCATGATGAACCTCCATTTTCTGTTCCCTTTAAAACGGTCTCATCAGAAATCATCCCCTGCCCTGTGGCCTGTTCATTTCTTCCCTGTGGGCTTTGTTGTTTGACTCATGCTGTACTGCATGCTGTCCTTCTTTTTCCTGGTGAAAGTGATCCTGGAGGTGCTATATGTGTAGCACATCACTACATCATGCTTCACTGTTTAACGTGTCCTATCAAATTGTTATTCCAAATGAGTGGAGAGACTAGACTCCATTTGAGAGCTAGGACAGCAAAGGGAATTAGGCATCTTGGTCACTGCCCCATCACATGGAATCTGGCACCGAGTTGATATGTAGGATGAACTCAGGGATGATGAATTTGAGAGATAGGAGAGAGTTTAGCAATCATCTAGTTCAACATGCTTATTTTAAAAATGGCAGAATGGAAGCTCAGAGAAGTAAAGTGGTGTGTCCATGGTTCACAGAGAATTAGTGGCCAGTTTGCCTAATGTCCTGTTCAGTGGTGCTCTTTCTACTTCACTGTCATACCTGGAGCTCTGTAGTTGCTTATAGCTCTAAGCCTTAATCTAATTAAAATAGTCCTTTGAGGTAGGTTTATCCTAATTTACAGAGGAGGAAACTGAGGCATATAGAGGGTAAATAATTAACCAAGATCGCATGGAACCTTTTTAATAATCTACATTCTCACATACAAAATGGGAATTAAAATATCAATCTATGGAATGGTAAGAAATTAGGGAGTTAAAATTTGTGAGATAGTATATCATGAGCTATTAATTTATGTGTTTCTTTCCTTCACTTTCACTTCCTTTCACTTTTTGATCCTCTTTTATTTAGGCAGCTAGATAAGAGGGAATCAGAGAATTGACCCAGATATCAAAGACTAAAATTCTTAACTCTTAGTTTAAAAAAAGTCCTTGCAGTGAATATTTACCTTTTTTTTTTTTTGTCTGTTAACAGTTCTGAAGCCCCTCTTATGTTAGGGATTCTTCAATCACACAAGTCTTGGTGGAAGGCAGTCTCCTGCCACTCACTGTGGAAATATATGGTGGTTGGATGTTCCATCTTTCTGCTACCTGGCAGCCAGCTTGCGGATGTGTGAACTCCTCTTGGCTCCCACCAAAGACTGTGTGTGAAGGTGGTGATCCAGGGATAACTAGTGGTTAGTCACAGTGGTAACAAAGGCATGCTCAGGGGTGGCAAGGCCCTAACTATTCAGTGTTTGGTTTCTGCTGTCCAGCTCTTTGTATTCTCAGCTGATTCTCCAGCCTTCCCAGTGATTCTGTGAACCATCCAGTATTGGTTCAGTAAATTCCTTTTCTGCTTAAGTTAGCCGGAGTTGTTCACAGCAAGAGCCCAGACTGCTACAATCCAAGTTTAAGACAGAAATATTTGAAACCGAACCTGCAAAACAAATTTTCTCCAACAGAGAAGTGACAGAGCCCTTGGTGACAGAGAGCTGGATAAGTAGGGATTTCAGAGAAGGGACTGTGTCTTGCTCTCCCTCTCACTCTGGTAACAGAATGGAGAAGTTTGCGTTCAAGAAGCGAAAGGATATGTGCCCCATTCTCCTCGAACCCTCGGAGGAGGCTGCCTCCTACAGGTTCCTCATGCTGCCAGTAGTGGAAGCTGAGAGTTAGGGTGGCTTCACTGGGTAGGGTACCAGGTAGTGAGGAGGCCCACAGCTGAGCTGCCCATCTGGTCTTCCGTTACTTTCAGAACAGCTAAGTTTTCCTGTGTCCTGTGGAAGGTGTGGAAGTTGGCTGAGGGGAAGAGGAAGGATGAAACTAAATAGCACCAGAAAACAGGAGGGCCAGTGGAACTGAATGGGTCTTAGGATTCTACCTAGGGGTTTACAGCAGAGGGTGGTATTGGTCGCATAGTCAAAGACAAGGTGGATATACAGACATCTTGGTAGTGCCAGTCTGGAAAGGTGGCCACACATGGAAACCAGGTGAGACTAAACAACTCAGGTATCCTGCAGAAGAGAGAGGACAATCCCAGACCAAAAACACCTCTATCCCCAACGCTGACACCAAGACATTCTATAAACCCCCTGGAACTCAGGTCAGTCCAGGGAGGAGGGAGAAAAGGATAGAAAGAAGAAAACCTGGAACTGACTTAACAAAAGTAGCAATGATTGAGAAAACCCCGGCGGTTGGAGTTTATCCGGAATCGATGAGATTATGTTTTCTGCCACTGGTGAACTGGAGTTCAAGATAGAAAAGCAGAGTCGCATTTTTGCAAACCTGAGATTTGTGCTTTGATTCAGAAAAATTGCTTTTAGTAATTCAGGCTTTGGGCAGACATTATGATTAGGAAGGTGTCCAGTGCCGTCCTGGTCAGGAGGACCACACAGCTAAACAGTTTCATCTCTGAGCCACTTCTCTGTGGTGATGGAAACAAGGCAGTCCTCAGCTTTCTGGAAATGTATTCAGTTCTGGTGCATGCAACTTTATACAGCTGGGATGTAGCCACATTGGTAAACAATTCACGGGACTGTCTGAGAAGCGTGATGAAAACCATAGTCAGAACACCAGCATCCCTGATACACAATGGAGCTGCTTGCAGAGAGCACCTGGACAGCCATATGGGATTCCATTCCTTTTTTTCTTGACATTTCATATTTAAAACAGTTTAAAAAAAATTTTAGATACCTTTCCAGGGTAGCAGTTGCAAGCTGGATATTGAGAATATCTATTACTCTTTGTCATGGATTTGAAGGACTGGTTAACTAGTGATCTGTATGGGTCTGGCAAATGGAAAAGTTTTAGAGATGCTTAGCATCACCTGCAGTTTTCCATCACTTTCTATTGTTCTTTGAGATTCAGTTTTCTCCTGTGCAGGAAGTTGCATCCTCATATGACTGATGGTAAAGATTCAGCTTTGGGCCTTTGCCAAACACTCACAACTGAGAACTGCCCAAGAGAAGCCAATGTGGTAAAAAGAAAGAAATAGTAGGACTGATGACTATTACTAACTTTTATTGTCCCCACTTACACACACGGACCAGTTCCTTTTCAACACAGCCCTGGCTATATCACTTGAGAATACAGGCTGTCTAAGTGTACACTATCCTGCACTAACTTTGGAGTCTGAAGGTGTTTGGTACATGTGTTGAGGGGTGAGAATGAGGTGAATTTGGAGTTAATAGAAGAAATGAAAGTGAGTCCTGGGATTCTGTAAGGCTGATTTTTCTCTGATGCTGAATGTGGTGCTTTGGTGTGTGCTGGAGTGGAAATAGAAGTCGGGCACAGTCCAGACCACATAGAAGTAGATTAATGTCCCTCTTTGAATGAGGCTTAGAGGATCTGGTCATTTGTGGGAACCTTCACACTGAGGGTGAGCAGGTGTGGGAAGGACCTTTGAAAATGCCTCTGAAACACATGCAGGGTGTGATTCCACCTCGATTGGGAAGGTGAAAAGCCAGAGTCCTGCTGGTCTTCTGTGATGAGATTGGAGAGGTGCCTCGACCTAACTAACCAAGCCTCGCCCTGAGCTTGGGGCAGTGGGAGGCTTAATCATAGCTCTGCAATTAGCCTTTTGCATGGGATCCCGATCAGTCCCTTCACCTCTTTATGCCTCAGTTTCTCCTCATGGACAGGAGATGATTTACTAGTTCCCTCCCTCCTAGAGGATTAACTTCAGAAGGAAAGGAGAATGTGTTGTGGACCATTTGTTTTGTGTGTGGCAGTTTCAAGTTATTAGTTTTTAAAATCAGTACTTTTTAATGGAAACAACTTGACCAAAAATCTGTCACAGGATTTGAGACCCATTAAAAAAGTTTAATGAGAAGCCTGTGTTTTCTTTTGGTCAACACTGTAACTTCCTATTGTACTACTTAGGTAAGAGTTGTCCGTAATCTATTTCTGGTATTAAGTCTACTGAAAAAAGAATTTTATATTTATGGGTTGGAGCTTCAGGTTTCTTACCCTTGTGTAAGGAGAATTCACCTGTTTTAAGTACATCATAGAAAGGCGGTACAACACAGGTTAGGACAGATAAGTTAGTTTACATAAGCTAGTTTGTAAGGTCATTCTATAATATGAAAGCTCATGTTGCATCAAAAAAAAAAAGGGCTTCCCTGGTGGAGCAGTGGTTAAGAATCCGCCTGCCAGTGCAGGGGACACAGGTTCGAGCCCTGGTTCGGGAAGATCCCACATGCTGCAGAGCAACTAAGCCCGTGTGCCACAAGTGCTGAGCCCGTGTGCCACAGTTACTGAAGCCTGTGCGCCTAGAGCCCGTGCTCCGCAACAAGAGAAGCTACTGCAGTGAGAAGCCCGCGCACCACAGCCAAGAGTAGCCTCCTCTCGCCGCAACTAGAGAAAGCCCACGCGCAGCAACGAAGACCCAACACAGCCAAAAATAAATAAATAAATTTAAATATATATATAAAAAAGGAATCCTCAGCATTTTCACACATCAAATTCTTCATGAGAGCTTAAGAGCACTGTTATCCCAGCAGCATTTCATCTCTAAATGTTAATTTAATATATATGTTCTCTACTAGCCATGATAATTCTTAATATCTTAATATCCGTGTGGTAGGTTTAATGCAATAGAAAAAGAGTGTCAGCCTGCACTTGCACTTCTGAGGCTGGGTCAGCATATGCCCCAAAAGTGAGACACGAAGAATTAAGTCAGTCATCTAGATTCTGGCTTCTTGGTATTGTGCAGACAAATTATCTGGCTCAACATCGTGTTTTGGAATGTGTCTATGTGTGTATGTTTGTGCATTGTGTTTCTGTCAAGTGCGTGACCTAAATCATTCTTCTTGGGGATGTGTTCAGGCTCAAAGCTCAGCTTTGTGGCAAATTCCGGTTTTCTCGCTCGAGTGTTCCAGGTGCTGATTTCTGTTTCTCATTTCCTCCTCTGATGCCTTATCTCTTCTGTTCTTGTGCCTCTCATCATGTAGCTGGAGGCTGATGGGCTGAAGTGATTAGGCCCACAGACCCTGAGCACCAGGCCTGCTTCAGCAGCACCTGCTACCCCTTTATTTCTTGTTTCTCTCAACCTCAGATCCTGCTCTTTTATTCATCTGCTATTTGGCAGTCACCCTACATTTCATTCCATCACCATGGGGATGAGGCCAGGGGCAAACCAGAAATGGCAGTTTTTTTTTTTTTTTTTTTTTTTTTAACAAAAATAAACAGTGGTTTTATTGATTACATATATTTTCAACTCTAGTAATATATATTATAAACTTTAAGAGTTAGCAATAAATGGCTGTATTTTTTACCAAGAATAACCTAGGCTATGGCAGCATGTTGAAATCCTGCACAGTCATCAACTATCTATTTTTCAGAAAATCAAGAAGTCATCATCCAAGCTTTGTATTAGGTCACGAGACAGTTACCCCTATAAACACATTTCATTAAGTAGAAATAAGATACTACACGTTTTCTTTTTTGGCAAATCCTCCCTTTCTGTCATACAGATATATCCTCCCAAAGTTATTTTCTTATAATGTACAAAACTTATTTTTTATCCACAAGAGTTGTCTCAAATAACTTTCACCCTGGAAAGCTCAAAGGCATGAGGCAGTAACAAAATGCTACTCTGGACTCTGTATTTCACTTTTGCCTAAAACTCCATTTGATAATTAAAACTAAATTAATCCCACATTATAATACTTACTTAGGAAAGTTTTTGTGTACATGTTTGCCACAAAGATGGAAAATGTCAACTCATCTGAGCAAGTATTTGGCAGATCACAGAAAGAAAACAGGGCTGTAGGAAATGAAAATGCTTCAGTGTTTAACAGCTGAAGAGACTGATGACTGTCACTCCAATTTCTCATCTTCTTCCACGTCTTTCAAATTGAGTACTTCCAAAGAGCCTTTGCCTTTTGTCTCCTTTTTTACGAGCTCATCGATTTCTCGGAAGCAGCCAGGGTCGATGAGACACACAATAACTGTTGACCGTAGTCTTCACTTTCTATAACCTTGATGAGTGGCTTGAGTTTTTCTTTCAGCTTCTTCCCTTCATTCACTGGAAGAATGAAACGAAGTCTCATGTGAGCACGTTCTATCTTCATTTTCTCCTTTAACTGCTTTATCACTTCCAAAGCCTGCTGTTTTGTACTCTTGTTGGGTTTGACCGAATAGTGGATGTCCTTCATGGCTCTCTCGATAAGGATAACGGTATACGGCCTCTTTGTTTCAGGGTTCACACATTTGTCGGCCACAATAGTTGCAATGTCCCTAAACATCTGCTCCAGCTGTGTGTGCCATTCTTTATCTGACACTTGAACCTCTCCTTTAGTTAAAATCTGCTTACAGATTTCAGTCTGGTCATCTGTTCCAAACGCACTGATGAGATGTTCCTTCTTTGCAACCTGACCTTTAGAGACATTTACAAACACTGAGTGCGTCTGCAGAACTTCATCAAGGTCTTTTTCCACGCCGCTCCGCCAGCCCACGACTTTGTTTTTGTAGCAGGCGATTTCGAAGCGCTTCCCGGCTCGCTTCATTCGTACTACGGCCACATTGGTCAGGCGGATCTGGTTGGTGGGGGTGAAGATCGACATCGTGGCCGCTCACAGACCTTGGGTCCGGCGAACCAAGGCAGACCCGCGCTTTCGGCCTGAGGGCCAGCTGAGCCTCGATGTAACCACCCGGCGGCGCGCGGCACAGTGACGCCCGCAGACTGCGCAGCGCCCTGACTAACTCGGCAGCCACAATACACCCAGGCAACTTCAGTTGCCTTGTTTGATAGACCAACTTTCCAGGAGGCCATGGCCCAAAAATGCAGGCGATGGTGCAAGGAGAACAGGTCAGCTGTGCATTACTAGGCCATGTCTAGATATATAGAAAGTAGCCTTTTTCTGTGCCCTGCCACTAAATTCCACTCGCCTTGATTAATATTCACAGAAGGGCATACAACTTTTTAAAAAATTGTGGTTAAAATGCACATAACACAAAATTTACCATTTTTACAATTTTTAAATATACAGTTTGGTGGCCTTAAGTACATTCACAATTGTGCAACCATTACCATCATTCATCTTCAGAACCCTTTTCATCTTGTAAGACTGCAACTCTATACCATTAAACAATAAAGATTTTTAAAATATCCATTCTCCTAGTCCCTGGCAACCACCATTCTATGTTCTGTCTCTGTAGATTTGACTACTCTAGGTACCTTGTATAAGTGGAGTCATGCAGTATTTGTCTTTTTGTAACTGGCTTATTTCACAGGGCATAATGTCCTCAAGCTTGTAGCATGTGACAGGATTTTCTTCCCTTTTAAGGCTGAATAGACCATATTTTGTTTATCCATTTATCCATTGATGGACATTTGGGCTAAGGTTGTGCAACTTGTATGTGAGGTGGTAAAAACACCACAACCTTTATGGTCAGACAGATTTGGGTTCCAGTTGTGGCTCTGTTACTTTTTAGTATGACCGTGACAAAGTTTCTTAGCCTCTCCTTAAAAAAGTACTTTAAAAAATTTAAAGTATATCTTACATACAGAAAAGAGTATAACTTACATGTCCAGTTTGAAGAACGATAATATATAATATAATAGTAACAACAATAGAACAAGCAGCCACATACTAGCCACACAGACTAAGAAACTGAACATTACTCCAACCTTTGAAACCCTTCAGTGCCCCTCCTGGTGCCCCTTCACAGCTTTTTCTTGACCTGAACATTTGTTCACATTATTCCTTTGTTTTTCTTTCTTTATTATATGTGTAGATCTCTAAACAATGTATTATTTAGTTTTGGTGTGATTGTTAAACTTTATGTAAGTGTAATTCCACTGATTTTTTTCCTCCAAGCTTTAAGTTTTGAGATTCATTTATGCTGAGTGTGTCACTGTAATTGATTCATTTCCATCATCATAAAAGTATCCCACTCCCATTCTATGGGCATTAGGTTTATTTCCTCCCTTCCTTCCCTCTTTCCTCCCCCCTCCCTCCCTCCCTCCCTCTCTCTCTCTCTCTCTTTCTTTCTTTCTTTCTTTCTCTCTTTCTCTCTTCCTCTTTCTCTCTTTCTTTCTTTTCTTCCTCCCTTCTCCCTCCCTTCCTCCATGTCTTTCTTTCTTTCTGCTACAAACTTCTCTGAACTTTCATGCACATATTTCCTGGTACACAGGTGCAAGAGTTTGTCTAGCGTATCTACATAGCAGTGAACTTACCTGAGCATAGGGTATATGCAAGTTTCTAGGTAATATTCAATTATTTTCTGAAGTTGTGCTCTCCCAAGTTGTGCTTCCACTGTCAGTATATGAACATCTCCATCAGGTCACATCTTTGCCAACATCTGGCAATGCCATTAAACAATTTTCTTCCCCTGGTGGGGACACCTGGTGGGTGTGAAATGGTCTTACACTTTCTTTTCAAATACTTAATCTCAGTTATCTTTATTGAGCACTCTCTGGTGATAAGTGCAATGTATATAGTGCACAAATGAGAATTATTTTAAAACAAGATTTTTCTTCCATGAATGTGAACCTGGTTGAACAACATAACAACATAGATACTTGCTAACTCTATGTAGAGATGACCTCTTGTTGCTGGGAATCAATACTGATATAAATATTGATTAATCCCTAAGTCGACTTCTTACCTTCATCCAAGGAGGAATGGAGACTTCTTCCAAACCGTTGTGTCAGTCATCCAGAAATATCTATCAGGCTTTGACTAGGGACATAACAAAGCGTGGAGAAATTACATGTCTTAATTTATTAGTAAAGGGGAAGAGAAACACAAGGGAGGGTCTACTGAGTTCAAGACAGAGTGATAGGTACTTTCATATATGTTAATCCCCACAATATACTCTTCAAAAGAGGTATAGCATCTGAGTTCTTAGAGATGGGGAACTAGACCCAGAGAATTATCAGTCAACTAAAAATATATTATAGTTCTGAGTGTGTTCCAAACACTATCCTTGAATACAAAATGAATATACAAGGTTCCTGCTCTCAAGAATTTTATACTCAACCTGGCAAGGAAAACAGATGTGAATACAACTGTAATTGCATTTTCATGTGTTAAGAGGTGGGCTTCCCTGGTGGCGCAGTGGTTAAGAATCTGCCTGCAAATAAATGCAGGGGACATGGGTTTGAGCCCTGGTCTGGGAAGATCCCACATGCCATGGAGCAAGTAAGCCCGTGCACCACAACTACTGAGCCTGTGCTCTAGAGCCTGCGAGCCACAACTACTGAGCCCGCGCACTGCAGCTACTGAAACCCACACACCTAGAGCCTGTGCTCCGCAACAAGAGAAGCCACTGCAATGAGAAGCCCGTGCACCGCAGCTAAGAGTAGCCCCCACTCACTGCTACTAGGGAAAGCCCGCGCGCAGCAACAAAGATCCAACGCAGCCAAAAAAAAAAAAGAGGTATGATAGAGGTATACTCTATATACAGTGAAGGCTTCTCAGGGAAGAAGACACTTGAACCAAGCTTTGAAGGGTTAATAAGAGCTGGTCAGGTAGCAAGAAGGAACACTCCAAGTAGAGGGGACAGCATGAGCAAAGTCATGGGTATGAGAAACAGCATTCCCTTTCTCAGGAAAGTGCAAAAGAGGACAGTATCTGATGCAGGGAGATTATAAGGGATGGGAGCAAGGGTAAGAAAGAGGATTTTTGGAGACAGGCCAGGGTTAGATCTTGTAGGACTAGTGGGAGTCCTAGAAAGGAGTTTGAACTTTATGGGAGCCTTCAATAAGGCAGGGGAGTAACATGGTTGGATTTTGGTTCTAGCAAAATCACTTGGATGGCTATATAGATCGGTGTACAAGGCTGGGTGCAGGGAGGTTAGGATATGGTAATGATGATTCAAGTAAGAGATGAGGAAGGCAGAGGCAACAAAGGTACATTTCGATTCTGTTCAGGTTTTAGTGACTAGTGGACGCGATGGCTGAGAGACCTGTCAGTATTTAGGCATCATTCACTGAGATAGTGAATAAAAGGTGAGCAGGTTTGAGATGAATGGATAAAGAAGATGTGGTATAATGGGGTACTACTCAGCCATAAAAAAGAATAAAATTTTGCCATTTGCAGCAACATGGATGCATCTGGAGGGTATTATGCTAAGTGAAATAAGTCAGACAGAGAAAGACAAATGCTGTATGATATCACTTACATGTGGAACCTAAAAAACACAACAAACTAGTGAACAAAGCAAAATAGAAGCAGACTCACAGATATAGAGAACAAACCAGAGGTTACCAGTGGGGAGAGGGAAGGGGGAGGGGCAACATGGAGGGGGGAAAAGAAGGCTTATTATGGGATTATATAAAATCATGTGTGTGAAACTTGAAAATTATAAAGCACTATAGAATATAAAGCCTCTTTCATTCAGTAAAAAAATCAATTAAAATTTTTTGATTTCAAAAGGTTAAAAAAAAGGTGAGCAGGTTTGGGGTGGGATGTGACAATGATTTCAGGGATGAACATGTTCAGTTTGTGGTGCTTGTAGGACATTCAAGCAGAAATGTCTAGTAGGTGCTTAGAGTTTCTAGGCTGACTGACTCATTTTACTTTACCTGAGATTTTCTCAGTCTTAAAGTCCTGAGTCTCAAAAAATCCTTCAGTCGGAGAATGGGATGGCCTAAAATTCAGTAGAGTCTGGGCTAGAGAAACTGGTTTGGAATTTATGGAAGCCAAATGCACGGATGAGCATCCATAGGGAATGTGGAGAGTGAGAAGAGAACGGGGCCAAAGATGGCTCCTGAACAAACCAACCTTTGATGAACAGCTGAGGAAGAGGAATTCATGAAGGAGCTCAGCAGGGAAGTCCAGGGAAGCAGCAGAAATCTGAGGTGGTGAGGTTGTGAAAGCCAAGGGAGAAAAACATCTGTAAATGAAGGAATTGTCAGCTGTACTGAAGACTGCAGAAAACTGACTATCGGATTGGATTTTAAAAGTAGTCAGGACTGTTTGTAATAACAGATTCATTTTGTAATAGGAATGAAATCAGCAGAGGGGTGACCAGCAAGCAAAGAAGGGGGCACAGACTTTTAAGAAACTATATGGTGAAGTGACAGAGAAGAGTTGTATAGTATAGGACACAGTGATTAGAGAGAGTTTTGAAAAAATTAGAGAGAGAGGAGCTTGATTATATGATAAGAGAAAGAAGTCAGTGGAGAAAGAGATCGAAGGCACAGGGAGGATAATTGTTAGAGTAACTGGGAGGGATGGGGTCAAGAAATGGGTTGGACCGCAGCAGACTCCTCTTTTGAGACCAAAGATATCAGTGTGTGGAGGGAGTTTGTGGCAAGGTCATGTAGCCACTTAGCCACAGATTTGGGATTTGAATCAATGTGTGCCAGACTTCAAAAGCCATATTATTTTCACCTCATCACAGAAAAATATATTCAAGCTCAATAAAAAATGTCTACATATATGCTTAATCACTTAGTGCTACACACAGATATTGGGGAAGTGATTAGAGCAATTGGAACCAGGTATAGTTCATCTGGGGAGCTTAACAGGAAAGGTGAACTTTGAAGAGAATTCTTCGAGAATAGAAGAAATGGTGAGGCAAGAATTAGTTTAACATTTAAAAAACTTAAGTTGTTCTTCAAACCATAGTTCCTTTTAAGAAACTTGCCTTGACAAAATAAGAAATTTGCTTCTTGTCCTTACTAGTATGTAGATTCTCAGTAGATGAAATGGATGTAGAAATGTATTTATTCCATGTAGCAGCAGGATTACTAGTCCCCACTTCTCCCATTTCCATGTTTCCTCTTCTTCCATAGTAACAATTTTAAAGTGAGATCATGACTACTCAGCTAACCACTACATTTCCTAACATTCCTTGCTAATGTTCTTGACCAAGTTGTGGCCAATTGAATGTGATCAGAAGTGACATGTATACACTACTGGTTGTGCTTTTAAAGGGAGAGATGTGTCATTTTGCCCTCCTTCCTCCAACCCTGCTGCCTGGAATGCAGAGTATAAGTGGAGTGGGGTCCCTAACACTGAGGGGCTACCATATATAAGCCATTGGTAATTTGCATTTATGTTACAGCATTTGAGTTATATACCACATTGCTAGTAATAAAATGAACATAAAGTTACTTATTTTCTTTGCAGGATTCCTATACATTTACAATATTATACTGATGTCTGAATTCTTTGCCTATTTCAGCTCTCTCTTAAAGGCTTCCAGAGAGAGCATCCCTATGAATTTAAATTCCTTTGCCTGGAGACTAGCTCACAGTGATACTTATGTACAAAAACACCCAGGAAGGATGGGGCAGGCTCAGAGTTGGTCCAGATCATCCTTGTTCACAATCTTTACCTTTGGTCATCAGGTGCAATATATATTTTCTTTTTCATCTACCTCATTTTTTCCGGAAGCTGCTGAGAAATTGGTTTATTGATTAGCCCTGCATATAGGTGTGAATAACAGAAACCTGACTAGTCAGTGGCTTAAACAAGTTACGGTTTTAATTTTTCTTGTGGAACAAGAAGGCTGGAAGTGCTTCACAATACACTCAAGGATCCCCTAGGCTACCTCTATTTTCTGCCCAGCAATCTTTAGCATGTGGTTTTTGTTCTCATGCTTGTCACTTCATAGTTCCACGTCAGGCATCACAACTGTGTTTCAGGCAGGAAAAGGGTTAAAGGTGAAGGAAAGAGT
>NW_006793498.1:37135-108557 GCF_000442215.2 Lipotes vexillifer | reverse complement strand
GAAAGAGTGCAAGCTAAATGAGTTGGCTCCCTCATTTTCATAAAAACTTTATAGTAATATAACATACATACAGAAAAGATTACAAATCACAAGTGTATAGCTTGGTGAATTTTTACAAAGTGAACAACATGTCAATGTAACTGGCACCCAGAGCAAAAACCAGAGCACTCTCAGTACCTTAGAGTCTTTTTACTGCCCCAAAAGTCCATCTTCTACACCTAAAGGAAGAGCATCGATTATTTCTGTCTGATCTTGTACTTTATGGAAGTGTATATAGCATGTAATCCTTTGTGTCTGGCTTCCTATGTTTAATATATTGCTTGTGGGATTCACCCATATTGTTGCATGTAATTGTAGAACATTTATTCTCACTGCTATATTATTCCAATGCATAAATAAAAATTTTTAAAAATCCACTCCAGTATTGGTGGGCATTTGGATAGCTTGCAGGTTTTAGCTATTGTAAATAGTACTTCAATGACTATTCCAGTACAAGTCTTCTGGTGAACAAATGTCCACATTTCTGTGGATATATTCCTAGATGAAGAACCTCTGAGTTACAGATTATGCTTGTGTTTAGCTATGATACTGCCAAACAATTTCCCAGAGTATTTGTACCGATTTACTAACCCACAGCAATGTGTAAAAATTTCGGTTGCTCCACATCCTTGTCAACACTTGGTATTATCTGTCTTTTAGCCATTCTGGTGGGTGTGTAATAGTCTCATATTGTGTTTTTAGTTTTTATTTTTCTGATAACTAGTGAATCAACTAAAGTTGAACAACTTTTTCTATGTATAAGTTTATTAGCTATTTGAATATTCTCTTTTGTGAAATACTTGTTCACAATTTTTTGTTCTATTCTCACTGTGCTTGTCATTTTGTTTTGTAGAGCTCTCTATATCTTCTGGTTGAGAGTCTTGTATTAATTTGCTAGGGCTATGATAACAAAATACCACAGACTGTTTGGCTTAAACAACAGAAATTAATTTCTTTTTGCTGTGGAGGCTAGAAGTCCAAGATGAAGGTGTCAGCAGGATTAGTTCCTCCTGAGGCCTCTCTTCTTGGCTTGCAGATGGCCTTCCTCTTGCTGTCTCTTCACATGGTTGTCCCTCTGTGCATGGGTGCCCCTGCTATCTCTCTCTCTCTGTGTCTTATTCTCCTCTTCTTATTAGGACATCAGTCAGACAGGATTAGGGCCCACCCTAATGGCCTAATTTTAACTTAATTACCTCTTTAAAGGCTTTGTCTCTAAATATACAGTCACATTCTGAAGTATTAGGGGTTAGGGCTTCAACATGTGAATTTTGTGGGTGATAGAATTCAGTCCATGACAAGTCCTTTGTTATATACACGTATTATAAATATTTCCCTCACTGTTAGTTGCCTTTTTATACTCTTAATGCTGTCTGTTTGATGAGCAGAAGTTCCTAATATTGTTTATCAAATTTTTTCCTTATGGTTAGTGCTTTTGGGGGCCTATTTAAAACTCTTTGTGCATTCCAAGGTCATGAAAATGTTTGTTCTCTTGTGGTTTTTTCCAAAAGCTTTATTGTTTTACCTTTGGATATGCAATGTTTCTGGAATTAGTTTTTATATATGGTGTGAGGTGGCAGTCAAGATTGATTTTTTTCTGTGTGGAACCAACATTGTTTATTGAAAGAAACCATCCTTTCCCTGTAGCACTGCAGTGTGTTATTGTAAATTAGGTGATATCTCATTGTGATTTTAATTCTCATTTCCCTGATGATTAGTGATATTGAGCACCTTTTCATCTACCTGTAGGCCATTTGAATATATTCTTTGGAAAAATGTCTATTTAGTTCTTCTGCCCACTTTTAAATTAATTTTTTTGTTATTGAGGTATGTGAGTTCTTTATATATTTTGGATATTAACCCCTGATCTAATATATGGCTTACACATATTTTGTCACATTCTGTAGATTTTCACTTTGTTGAATATTTCTTTTTTTAATATTTATTTATTTTATTTATTTATTTTTGGCTGCATTGGGTCTTAGTTGCAGCATGTGGGATCTTCGTTGAGGCAGGTGGGATCTTTTTCGTTGCAGTGCGTGGGCTCTTCATTGTGGCGTGTGGGCTTCTCTCTAGTTGTGGTGTGTGGGCTCTTCATTGTGGCGTGTGGGCTTCTCTCTAGTTGTGGTGTGTGGGCTCTTCATTGTGGCGTGTGGGCTTCTCTCTAGTTGTGGTTTGTGGGCTCCAGGGTGTGTAGGCTCTGTAGTTGTGGTGTGTGGGGTCCAGAGCATGTGGGCTGTGTAGTTGAGGCCTGCGGGTACTGTTGTTGAGGCACGCAGGCTCAGTAGTTGTGGTGTGTGAAGGCTTAGTTGCCCCACGGCATGTGGGATCTTAGTTCCCTGACCAGGGATCGAACCTGCATCTCCTGCAATGGAAGGCGGATTCTTTACCACTGGGCCACTGGGGAAGTCCCTGTTGAATCTTTTTTTTGCTACTCAGAAGCTTTTGTTTGATGTAGTCCCGTTTGATTATTTTTGCTTTTGTTGTTTGTGCTTTGGGTGTAATATCCAAAAAATCATTGCCAAGACCAATGTCAAGGAAGTTCTTCTCTGTGTTTTCTTGTAGGAGTTTTACAGAATTGGGTCTTATGTTTCAGTCTTTATTCCATTTTGAGTTAACTTTTGAAAGTAGTTTAAGATAGGAGTCCAGTTTCATTTTTCTGCATTAGGTTATCCAGTTCTCCCAACACCATTTGTTGAAGAGACTATCTTTTCTCTATTGAGTGTTGTTGGCATCCCTGTCAAATGTTAGTTGATCATATATGCAGGGGTTTATTTCTGGGCTCTCTATTCTGTTTCATTGGTCTATGTGTCTGTTTCTATGCCAGTACCATACTGTTTTGATTACTATAGCTTTGTAGTATAGTTTGAAATCAGGACATGTGATGCTTCTGGCTTTGTTCTTCTTTCCCAGAATTGCTTTGGATATTCAGGATCTTCTGTGTTTCTATACAAATTTTAGGATTGTTTTTTCTATTTCTCTGAAAAATTCCATTGGAATTTTGATAGGGATTGCATGGAATCTGCAGATTGCTTTGGGTATTATGGACATTTTAACAATTAATTCTTCAGATCCATGAACATGGAATATCATTTCATTTGTTTGTGTCTTCTTAAGTTTCCCTCATCAGAGTCTTTGTTTTCATTGTATAATCTTTCACGTCCTTGGTTAAATTTATTCCTACGTATTTTATTGTTTTTGGTGCTGTTGTGAATGAGATAGTTTTCTTTATTCTTTTCAGATGTTTTGTTGTTAGTGCACAGAAATGAAACTGATTTTTGTAGGTTGATTTTATATACTGCAAGCTTAGTAAATTTATTGATTAGTTCCAACAGTTTCTTGTTTGAGTCTTAAGGATTTTTATGTATAAGATTATATCATCTGCAAATAATGACAGTTTTACTCCTTCCTTTCTGATTTTGATACCTTTTATTTCTTTGTCTTGCCTAATCACTATAGCTGGGATTTCCAGTAATATGTTGAATAAGAGTGGTGAGAGTGGGCACTCTTGTCTTTTTCCTGGTTTTAGAGGAAAGGCCTTCAAATCTTTCACCATTGAGTATGATGTTAACTGTGGGTTTGTTGTATAAGCCACATACATTTTAGAATCAATTTATCATTTTACATACGCAAAACCCTTTAGTTGACTCTCTTTTAAAGAGGTTTCCTGTAAGCCCCGACCAGTGACTTCTCATCACATCTCATTGGCTAGAACTATGTCACATGGCCATCTCTAGCTGCAAGAGTGACTGGAAAATGTAGTATTTTTAGCTGTATATTATTGTACCCTGAATAAAATTGAGATTTTCCTTATAAGAAAAAAGGTGAGAATGGACACTGTAGGCAATGAGCAAGTTCTGACTTAGTTGCTAATTCTTCCAAAACTAGTGGAGATGAAGGAAGAAGATAGGAAGTGATAACCTTCCCCACTTATCAGATGAGCAGAGTTCCATGGCTTTTGCTGTCACAGCTGGAATTACATTGGTGCAACTCAGGGAAATTGATGGTTCCTATTATTCCCTTGTCTACTAGAATTGGACCGAACAGGAATGAAGGTCCTAGCAGCTCTTCTAGTGAGATCATCTGTTCCTTACTACACTGGTTTTGTCTGTTTCCTCTAGACTGTGCAGAAAGTAAGAAACGTATATTTGTATACCAATACCCCAGTTTTTCCATATTTATTGGAAAGGACCAAGAATGAAAAATCAAGCTGCATTAGCCAGTTTCTCTGAGAAGCAGCCACCAAGATGGTGCAAGGATTTTATTAGGGGGATTTGTGCAAGGATTTTATTAGGGGAACACCTGTGTGAGAGAAAATGGAGAAGGAGCTGGCAGAGCCATCAGACTATGATGCAAGTCTAACCACAAGTGAAAGAGAGAAGGAAGGACGGTTGGATGGAAGAGTCCTTGCAGCCTAAGAAAGGTTCAGCATAGCCACTGGGGAGCCCTTGAGCCAACACTGGCCATCAGGGGAGTCTGCTTCCCCAGAACAGGACTACCTGCCATACCTAGTCATTGGCTGGGAGCAGCCTGTGGCAAGAGTGGCCTTGGTACAGATGTGACTGTGGGTATCAGAGTGCAGCAGTTAGAGACCTTGGTCAATGACATTCCTGTAGTTGGAGATCAGCAAGTTACAGTCTCATGACAGCCTCAAAACCTTAATAAGCTTTTGCTGGAAATTAAAGAGAGAGCTGGATGCCCCTTACTTTTGTGAAATACAGAAATCCAAACTGGTCAACATCTGTTAACATGAAGTACTTTAGGAAAGGAGTGAAATAATGGTGAATCAAAAGAGAAGGGATAAACCATATTGGATGTCCCCAGAAGTCTGTAATATTAGAACTGAGTTATTCTTGAATTATTTTCTTAAGTTCTACGGAGTCTTCTTGATTAGGTACCATTAGCTTTCTTAAAAATTTAAACAAAAACTTTTCAAATAGGTTGACTTCTCAGGTCCAAAAACATCTGCACCAGACTTTTGGAGTGTAATGACAGAGCAAAACAAATAGAGGGCAGTGTCTTCGACCTATGACTTGTTGACAGATTCACAGATGAGAGTGCTTTTGTTTTAAAAACAGACAACCTGGGCATATAAGCAAGATATCAGACATGTGAGAATCAACTTTTCACTACTTGTTTTATTTTTATATTTCACACTATCAAGTCCTAGCATGGGCAAGAACAAGAAAGCACCAAGTTTGCCAAAACGCCCAGACAGGCATGAGACATCCACAGCAAAAGGGCCTTCAAACCTGATTTATTCTTCTGTCTTCTCCTAAGTCACAATTTGTGCTGATAAGGTGACCTAATTTACTTAAAAGTGAAATGGAGAAGCTCAATGAAAATTGAGTGAATCCCAGGTTTATGTGTTGAACATCTCCATCAGCAGAAGGGCCATAGGCAAAAAGGGTGGGGGACATGCAACCAGAAACAGGTTTTCACTCTGAACAAGATTAAGAGACTAGAAGGTGCATGAGATAATTTCATTTAACTCCTCCCCATTTTGCTGCCCGAAAGACCTGGAAGAAGAGGAGGAGAATGTTCTAAATAACCTATTTTCTGATTCTTTCTCCCTCTTTATTATACATGGTTTAGCTGATGGCTTTCCTGCCATGTCCCTCAGGGAGATAGTCTTCAAAAAAAAAAGCCATTGGTAGCAAGCAATTTTCTCAGATGATTTTCATTTTCTCAGATGATTTTTTAAATTAATCTTCTAGAACAGCCCTGAAATTCTTTTTGTCCTCATATTCACTCTCCTAAGATACCTATGAACCACTATTCATCGTTTTAGTCTTCCCATCACCTGGCTGTGGCTCCTCTTCCTTTTCTGACTTGTGGGCAAGTCAAATCCTTTGAGAGAATTTAGCACACATATAATTTTGTCAATGGCTGTTGGACACTTCTCAGCTCTTGAGAGGTCCCGCAGCTTGTGACCGCATGACAAATTTTAGTGATTTCTTCCCAAAGGAACTTACTCAAATGTGACAGAATTTCCTTTTGCACATTTGAATCTTTTCCTGCAGCAATTTGAAGCTGTGAGCCCCAGCTCTGTGAAATGAATTATTAGAAATCACCGGAGTCTATAAGGCTTGGAAATATTACAGAACATTTGGTAAATTAAAAAGCAGTCTTGGGACTCTCTTCAGCATACAGGGGAAGTTTCAACACATTTTACAAGAGGAGAAAGTAACGCAAAGAGTAATTTCAGTCTTCTCTGCGGATTACCCCTCTTAGAACTCTCCCTCCCCTCCCTCCCCTCCCTCCCCTCCCTCCCCTCCCTCCAAGGGGGTTAGCAAGGGCAGCTGGTTGCAAGGCTGCAGCTGTTCTTAATTGTTGATTTTAGCTTTGCAGTGGTCCCTGGTGGGAGAGGATGCCATATCTGCCCCCTGGAATGGACTTACAGGTGTTTGAGGAATGTTTTCTTTCCTATGGGTTACTTGACACTCTTAACAGACAAGCTATTATGATATACCAGCTGATGTCGGGAGACATGGTCTTAAATAGCGCCTGTCTTCTCCTTCCCCCATTCCTCTCACATATAGAACTGCTGAAAAAGATCTGCTTTCTGTGCATTTCCCAGTCATTCTTCTCTCCATGCTCCCTGCAAATGGGCAGGGTCCCTCAACAGCAAAAGAGAACGTCAGGTATAAGATCTTTATGAACTTGCTCAAAGCAGGGCCAGATTAAAATGGGTTCCAAACTGAAACGCCTTGTTTAAAAAAAATGAGTATATGAGAAATATTAGCTTTTTTTTAAAAAAATAAAAATGCTACTTGAGCAAAAACAAATCTGATTTTTTTTTTGTTTTGTTTCCTAAGTTAATATGCTAGAACTTGGGTTCTAAGTTAGGGCTGGGCGTGCCTTCATGCTTGTTCTGTTGATGTCATGATAAGAGTTTCATTAGCTGGCTGTGGATGTCACATGTGAAGATAGTAGCACATTGAATGCATTAATACTAGCACAGTAATTGCCACTCTTTCCTCCCTTAGGTTTTGGGCACCTAGGGTTCCTTCCTTGGACCCCATGCCTATTCTTGCCCACCTCTGACCAATCCCTCACCCCTACCCTGACAACCCACTTCTAGACTATGCTCTGAGATCAGCACCTAGACTTCTATGTCTACCCTGGTGTGCACACACCTAGGTCTGAAGAGTGGCTATATTTGGAAGTGGAATGAGAGGGGACGGAGCCTGCACGCGCTGGCTACAGTGTCCACATGCATGTAATCAATGCCCCTCAGGTGCAGCTCAGAGCTGGGTGAGCAAAGAAAGGGGCTCCCTGGGCCTGGTCTCCACGTGTGTTCTTGCCTGGATCTTATACATATTAGGGATGGACCTGCATGCTACCTCTCCTACTGGCTGATGTAATACTTCAAAAAAGGCAAACAAACATGGGTTTTAATTTCAAAACTAGGTTAAATTTCTCACTCATTCTAGATTTTAAGGCGAGTACACAGGAAAGTAGTCTCAATGTAAATAGAAAGTGAAACTAACCAGTTTGAGTCCCCCCCTTTTTTTTTTTGGCACGCGAACCTCTCATTGTTGTGGCCTCTCCGGTTGTGGAGCACAGGCTCCGGACGTGCAGGCTCAGCGGCCATGGCTCACGGGCTCAGCAGCTCCGCGGCATGTGGGATCTTCCCAGACCGGGGCATGAACCCGTGTCCCCTGCATCGGCAGGTGGACTCTCAACCACTGCACCACCAGGAAAGCCCTAGTCCCCTTTTGAAGATACATGAATTGCTTCCTTTGGCAGACAATGAATTATTCTGACATTGATTTGAATGTTTGAAAGTTATCGATATTTTAGTAAAGTACATCCAAAGGATCAATAGTAACATTTTGTTGCAGTGCAATGAATGTTGAACAGTATTTTAAAAACCCACAAATTTTGCAAGGGTCTTGAAGGCTGTTCAGGTTCAGAGCTATAGTAATTAGCATAACTACAATTCTGAGTTCTGTTAGTTCAATCAAACACCTGGATTATCAATCAGGTAAAAGGCTCCACAAATTTATTACAGTGTTTAGCCTAGTAAGGGCTCAGTAAATATTTACTGTATTTTAAAAATTGACCCAATGTCTGAAAATGTTTGGTTACAGTAGTTTGTGCAATAGTCCAAGATAGAGTCAACATAAATCTCATGGTGTTTCAATAGCACTGAAAGCCAACCCTAGCTTCCAAAGCCAACAGCTCTGACGACTGGTTATAGATACTTTAAAGTGAGAAAGTGGAGCTAACTTTTCCATTTACTATCAAGTAGATATAAGAGTGCACTCACCTCAGTGTGATTTGACTCATATCCAGAGAACTGGCCCACTTCAGTCTCAGCTTCATAATGGTTTCAGTCCATTCATTGGTCATTGTCTCTTTGATCTTCAGTTCACTGGTTTGAAGTGGTTTAAGATAAACTATGCACAATGATTTCCGTTAGGTTCTATCCAGGAGGGTGCATTATCTTTCTGTGATTGTGGATGAATTTGGGAATGGGTGAATAGAGGAGGAGTTAGGTAGTCAGAAGATTGATGGGCTCTGAAGAGGGTGTCCACTGGGAGCCCAAGGTAATTCATGAAGTGGTCCCAGCCTCCCACTTCCTGGCTCGCACTTTGCCTTAAAGCATTGTGGGGTTTCCCCCTAAGGATCCTATTTCCTTACCTTGAACACCTTAATTCATATTTTATCTGTTATGTTCCTAAATGGCCTTGAATTTCAGTACTTTTCAAATTGTGACTCTTGACCCATTTATGGTTGTTAAATTAAATTAATGGATCAGACCAAAACTGAAAAATGAAATAGAATGAAACAGAGTAGAAACTATCAGCACACATCTTAGGGAGCGGGGAAAGTATTGGTTTTGCAGAATTTCTGTTTCGGTTATGTATGTAGGAGACGGTACTGAAGAGTGCTGTAAAATTTGTATTCTTTACACGGTGGTAATGAGAAAAATGTGAAAAGCACAGACTTAAGGCATGTTGTTTGATTTTTAGGCACATGGCAGGCATTAGGAAGGAGAGAGAGGTATAGGGGAAGGAGACTTTCTGTGCATAACTTCCACCACTCCATGTAGGCAGTCATCCTCCCAGTTTGCCTGCTCATTCAGGTCATACTTTTTTTTTTAAATAAAATAATAACTTGGATTATTTAAAAGTAGATTCAGTTGCAGGTCATACCTTTCGATGTTGCTTCTTTATCCTTGCTTTGTAGAGGACCATCACAATATCACAATATTCTTCTGTGAATACTTTTCTGATTGTAAGGTGCTTTTGCCCATTCCATCCCACTTTATTATGGATTCTAGATTCCAAAACCTAGGTTCATCCCTAGGTTCAACATCCTGCCTCTGAAAATCCTCCAGCAGATTATTCTCTAGCCTATTTTGATGACTCAGTGTTAATATAACCACTGCCTAGAAGGGGATGCATTTATCTGAAGGTATTTCCTGTGTCTGATTAACTTTTAACTTTTGCAGTTATGTTGCTATTACTTAAGTAAGGTATGATTGGCCTTACAACATCTCCAGTAGCCAAGGGATGGTATTAGAAGGGAGTGAAACAGCAAGTGACACTGGTTTTCAAGAATGAGGGTCACAAGTAGAAGAGGATGACCCCTGGGTGCTAGGCAACTCTAGGGGGTCAGGGATGGCCCAGCACTTTATCACTCACTGGCTCATGGAGAACTCCACTGAGAGTCACAGACAGACTCAGGCAGCCAGCTGTTTTTCAGAGAGATGGTTTTGTTGTAGTGTTATCCTACTACCATTCTGGGGGCCCAACTATTCCATTCTGGGAACCTGCTATTGTTAACAATCCACTCCCTCCAAATCAGTTGCTATTAAAAGCCTGCTAGTACTATTCCCCTGGGGATCTATATAAAAAAGGTAGAACTCTGGGATGAAAAGATGGGGGCTAACCTCTAGGGCACTTGGTTAGTGGAAGCTATTTGTTTTCAGACCTCTTCCATTAAGTGACAGTGGCTGATGCCAAGGAGAGTGAGAGTCATATTGGCTTTGTGTCTCTGTTGAAAGCTCCTCACATTCACCAAAGCAAAATGCCTCCTTGGAGAACTCTTAAGACCAGAAAGAGTTAAGCTGTGTGTCTGCACTGTGTGGCTTTCTTCTGGCAACGTCCCATCAGTTTAGGTCATTTCTGATGACTTCACTCTCCTGGTGACATCAACCTCTAATCTCCTGAAGGTGAATTCATGTGCGATTGCTTCAAAATGCTCACTCCCTGAGTTCTAGGCCATTCCTGTTGATATATGGACAGAGCCTGTCTTTTGCAGGCCACAGTCTGTTCTGTTCACCGCATTTGTGCTTACCGTATCATATTACTGTGTGGACATTATGTCACTAGCTGGCACAGCCTGGCTCAAAAATGAAATGTGCTTTTGCAAGCAAAAAACCAAAAGCTAACATCACCTCTCCCCGTGCCCTACCCCAGGTATAAAATAAAATAAAAAGGTTAGAAGGATGGCTTGACTATATTTTAGTTGGATATTTTTCTAACTGCTCTCTCTTTCTGTACCCTCTGTGTGGTCTGAATGTTGATAGTATCTTTGTCTTAGTTTTCAGTTCATTATACCCACTAACTCTTGAAAATGTTTGGTTACTGATGACACAAATTAAATCTAAGACCTTGAAATAATTTAGTTTAGCCTTGTTCTAAAATATCAATCTATAAATGAAAGTAGCCTGTTTACCTTCTAGCACCATTTCCTTTCCTTTACCATTCAAATGTCATGAAAGAATAAAGAGTTGTCAGGAAAGCAACCTGGGCTTATTGGGTGAGTGCCCAGGGTCCACTTCAACCAAGATGATATAGGCGTTCACTTGCCCAAAGCTGACAGGGACATGATGCCTCTGAGGATCGTGGGGCATGGCCTGGAAGGGTCCCTGGAGTTTGCCTAGTCTTAGGCCAGTGTAAGCACATATTATGCCCCTTTCTGCCCTTCTTCTGCTATCCACAGGCTGTGGTGACACCCAGTTATGTCACTAGGGATTCAGAATGTCACAGGGTCTCCCTGAGCCCTGCTGTCCCCCCATGGCTCCCACTGCTGCTGGGAGGGAGTGTGCTCTGTTTGGGGTTCTGTGTCCTCAGATGGGACCCAGATGGAAATGAGGCAGAGGAGGGGAGCCTGTCTGCACAGAAGCAGAATCCCCACACCATTTCCAGGGCCCTGTGCATCCATTTCTTCTTCTGATTAATGGCTCTTGGCAGTCAACAGTACCTTCTGGTGTAGAGCTAGCGGGGTACACACTGGGGTTTAAAATCATGTCAGGAAAATTTCATACTAACAGTATTTTTAAGAGGAGAATCTGATGTTTAAACAAGCCAATACAATACCACTTTCACTGTTTATCTTCATTTCATATTGAAGGGAAAGAAAGACATGAATAGAGCAGTTCACCCTTACAAGTGTCACAGTGCAGTTTTCAAATAGTCATGACCAAGTATATTCAGTTTTGGGGTCATCCACAGACTGCAGGGTACTGAAAAGATACTCTTTTTTTTTCTTTGCCTCTTCACGGAATAAATTTAGAGGCTCTTATTTTTTTGAGGAAGGAAATAAAGTCCTTGGATGGCTTGAAAATATATTTTTAAATGCAAGGATTGTTAGCCTTTCTGAATTTCAGATCTGTTTTAGTTGAGGGTGGGGGTGGGAGTGCGGGATTGGCTGCCTCAGAGGAAACTGGGGGAATCTTAGTCCAGGATGCTGGAACCATCACCATTCACATCTGCTCAGGATATACGAAGATATTGGACCTTTTTAAGGTCTAGTATGAAGTAAACCAACTTCCTTTCTCCTCCTGCTGCATCTCCAAGAAGGTGGAAATATTAGAAAAGCCTCTTTATAAACACATTCTCAATGCCATCCTCTTTCTTGGTTCATGTAGAGAAGAAAATAGAAAAAAGAATAATACAAAAACCCAGAAACCTAACTGAAATAAGTGAAATTTTAATATTTGTATTTTGTACCCAAATTCTTACTTGTCCTCTTCTAGCAGCATGACTATTATACACGCACACAATTTATACGTGCAGTGCTTTACACGTGGCCTTGCTTACTCCCTTCCCCCCAAATAAGTACTCCTGAGGAACTGAAATTTCCCACTTCCTTGCAAGCTCCTGGAGAATATGAAGGTAAAGCTGAGAAGACTGGAGGAACTCCTCCTTCCTAGCAGTGAAATGTCTCACGTGGACAGTTGGGCTGCAGTCTTATTTGGGGATGAAAATAGTGGTAGGTGTCTGCCTATTTCAGGAGGGAGGGTGTGGGTGGGTTGTAATAAGGAGCCCTGGATGAGCTGAGCCCTGTGTCTTTCCCACATGCAGTATTGTGGTGGTCCCTGTAGAGGGAATGCTTCCTATCTGTTTCTGAGGAGGTTGAGACATGTTTGCTTTTGCAGCTGGAGAGGAAAGGCAGGCAGTAGCAAACTAGGTAGTTTGCCCATAGTGTCATTACTTTGGTGATGGCATAAATCTCCAATCCTGCAAACTAACGGGTTCTTTGATGAGCATATGCCCTGCCATCAGTTGGCTCAGCACTTGTTCTCCAGGTGGGATTGCTAAGCCACCAAAGGGGCACACTCCCCCCCACCCCAGTTTGGGATCTGAAGTTGACTGCATAGTGTCCACTGTCTCACCAACTTCTCCTGCATTCCAGTGGGGAAAGCCTCCCACTCCCTACCTCCCTCTTGGAGTATTGATATTTTGCTTAATTAGGCTCAGGCCATGCCCAGCTGCAGCAGCACCATCAGCTAGATGCAGACTTGGGAAGATGCTGGTAGCTGGAGGTATAGAGGAGAGGCAACCTGTCACTAAAAGGCTGACGTGCACGTGTACATCCACCAAAGGATGTGATGAAGGCTCTGCCATCTACTGTTGGCGTGACCCTGAGCGAGAACCATAGCCCCACACAAGATATTTATCATTTGTCCTGGGACTCTGGATCAGAAGGGAAAAAGTCCTTGCTGGAGCCATCAGTGCCTGCAGCCAGTGGAATGATAAACACTGATGTAGTTGGTGCTGAGTATTGGTTTATTTAATGAAACAGCCAATACAGCCAAAAAGGTTTTTGAGGAGTCTACCCTATCTAGAAGCCAGCTGAGGGAGTCCTGATAATGTGTGCACAGTCATTGCCTGACCTGCACCACCCCATTGAGATCCTTTGAGTTTGCGATCTGATGTGACATTCCCACTCGGGACCAGTCACCCCAGGAGGACCTCCTTTAGCCCCGGGGGTCACCAATGCCTGTAGTCTCCTTGAATGCTGGGGCACTCACCTCTCAGTATGGCACCTTCATCTTTGTTTCCTATGCCGAGAGCAGAGCCTGGCATACACAGGTCCTTGGGAACTACTTGATGAGTTGAACTGTTGAAATAATTAAAAATTTGTTGTCTAAAATAAACCCTGAACACGAAAACAGTCTATAGATGAAACATTAAATTTCAGTGTCCCAAGGATGCAAAACATGTAGTTCTTTGAAAGGACCCATCTTGATATACGTATACAAATCCACCAACTTTTCTTCCACTTGACATGTTTTAAAAGTGTGGTCATGGAGTGGGCTTCCAAACAGGGTTAAATCTAAGGGTGGGGATTCACGGTTTTCTCCAAAATGGGAGATCTTAATCTAGCATCTTGTTGGTCTCCTGTTTAACTTCTCTGTTAAGGAATTCAAGGAGGTATCTTCCATAGAGGTGGCTTCTCAGATGATCTTTTCCCTCTAATATCCTCATCCAGCTTCTTCTTGACAAAGAAGCAGTAACACTTATTTAACTTACCTACCCCTGCCACCCAGCACTACATTGGGAGAGCTCCGTGAGGGCAGTGATCATGCCTGCCACCATAGCATCTTGCCCAACACCTGGAGCATAGAAGATGCTTAATATTATTATGTTTAATGAATGAATTGGTAGGAATAAATGATGGCTAGTGAAAACAGAGGGGTTCCTGCCCTGGCTTGGTATATTGCACTGGATCCTGACAACTATCAGCACATGTGAAAAAAAAATTGGAAGTCAATTCTCCAGTGAATCTAGTTTTGGCAGTGCATGATAGGTGTTTGGCCAGCAGCCTCTCACTGTAGGCATTACTCACAAATAAGCCGTAGAAGCCTTCCCAGAGAAGTTTGGGATTTTGTGTGTGTGTGTCTGTGTATTTTTGTTGCTGTTAATTTAGCATTGTAAACATTGTGGAATATTACATGCATAAAAACTGCACATGACAAATACATCCAGCTTAATATTTTATCATAAAGAAAATAATTGTAGAACTACTACCCAAGTCAAGAAATAGAGTATCACCAGCATCCTGGAAGGTCCTTTCATGCCCCTTCCCAGTCACCAACTCCTTTCTCCCTGCAAAGGTCAATAGTGCCCTAACTTTCATCGTAATAACATCCTTGTTTTTCTTTATATTTTAGCACCTGAAAATGTTTGTATCCCTAAATGCTAAAATTTAGTTTGGTTTATTTTTTTTGTTGCTGGACATTATATAAATGGAATCATGTAGTGTGTGTTTTATTCTGTGTATCTGCCTTCTTTGGCATACTGTTACATGTTGGGAGTCATCCATGCTGTTGTGAGTAGCTATAGTTCATTTATTTTTTTTATTGCTGTGTTGTACTCCATTATAGTACAAATATACCACATTTATTTATTTATTCTACTGTTAGACTTTTCCCATTTTTGCCTATGCAAACTTCTTTTCTAAAACATTCTTCCTAACATTTTTGCATGTGTATCTTGGTGGAATTGATGAGTCATAGGACATAAGTATCTTCAGTTTTAGTAGATAATGGCAAACTGTTTTCCAAAATGATTGTACTGAATTTTTCTCCCACCAGACATACAGAGTTACCAGTGGCCTACATATTTGCTAATATTGGTATCGTCAATCTTTTAAAATTTAGCCACCCTGCTGAGTATTTCATTGTGGTTTTATTTTGCATGCTCTGATTACCTATTACCCATGCAGTGGAGTATTTTTTTCACATGTGAGTTAGCCATTTGGATATTAACTTTGGGAGGTGCCTTTTCAAATTTCTTCCTCATTTTTTCTATTGTGATATTTCTTTTTCTTATAGATTTGTAGGAGTTGTTTATATATCCTAGATATAAGCCCTTGTTAGATATATATGGAAATATCTTCTCCTACTCTATAACTTCTTAATGGTATCTTTTGAAGAACAGAAGTTCTTTTTTTAAGTTTTTTTAAACTTTTTTTTTTTTTTATGAATTATACCAAACACTTAAAGCATTTGGGAACATTAAACATTAACTCTTAATTCAAAATAATGACATTCATAGAATATATCCTGGTGTTGGCCAATAGGAAGTTTACTTAAATTTAGTATTTAAAAAATTTTTTTTATTGGAATATAGTTGATTTACAATGTTGTGTTAGTTTCAGGTGTACAGCAGAGTGCATCAGTTATACATATACATATATCCAGTCTTTTTTAGATTATTTTCCCATATAGGCCATTACAGACTATTGAGTTGAGTTCCCTGTGCTATACAGTAGTTCCTTATTAGTTATCTATTTTATATATAGTAGTGTGCATATGTCAGTCTCAATCTCCCAATTTATCCCTCCCCCTCTTACTCCCTGGTAACCATAGGTTTGTTTTCTACATCTGTGACTGTATTTCTGTTTTGTAGATAAGTTCATTTGTACCCTTTTTTAGATTCTACGTATAAGTGATATCACATGATGTTTGTCTTTCTCTGTCTGACTGACTTCACTCAGTATGATAATCTCTAGGTTCACCCGTGTTGCTGCAAATGGCATTATTTCGTTCTTTTTTATGGCTGAGTAATATCCTATTGTATATATGTCTCACATCTTCTTTATCCATTCATCCATCAATGGACATTTAGATTGCTTCCATGTCCTGGCTATTATAAATAGTGCTGCAATGAACACTGGGGTTCATGTATCTTTTGGAATTATGGTTCTCTCTGGGTATATGCCCAGGAGTGGGATTGCTGGATGCTCTATTTTTAGTTTTTTAAGGAATCTCCATACTGTTCACCATAGTGGCTGTAACAGTTTACATTCCCACCAACAGTGTAAGAGGGTTCCCTTTTCTCCACACCCTCTTCAGCATTTATTGTTTGTAGATTTTTTGATGATGGCCATTCTGACCAGTGTGAGGTGATACCTCATTGTAGTTTTGATTTTCATTTCTCTGATAATTAGTGATGTTGAGCATCTTTTCATGTATTTTTTGCCCATCTGTATCTCTTCTTTGGAGAAATGTCTATATAGATCTTCCCATTTTTTGATTGGGTTGTTTGTTTTTTGATATTGAGCTGCATGAGCTCTTTGTATATTTTGGAGATTAATCCCTTCTCAGTTGCTTCACTTGCACATATTTTCTCCCATTCTGAGGCTTGTATTTTTGTTTTGTTTATGGTTTGCTGTGCAACAGCTTTTACGTTTAATTAGGTCCCATTTATTTTAATTTTCATTACTCTAGGAAGTGGATTGAAAAAGAACTTGCTGCGATTTATGTCAAAGAGTGTTCTGCCTATGTTTTCCTCTAGGAGTTTTATAGTATCTGGCCTTACATTTAAGTCTTTAATCCATTTTGAGTTTATTTTTGTGTATGGTGTTAGGGAATGTTCCAATTTCATTCTTCTACATGTAGCTGTCCAGTTTTGCCAGCACCACTTATCGAAGAGGCTGTCTTTTCTCCACTGTATATTCTTGCCTCCTTTATCAAAAATAAGGTGACCATATGTGCATGGGTTTATCTCTGGGCTTTCTATCCTGTTCCATTGATCTATATTTCTTTTTTTGTTCCAGTACCATACTGTCTTGATTACTGTAGCTTTGTAGTATAGTCTGAAGGCAAGGAGCCTGCTTCCTCTAGCTCCATTTTTCTTTCTTAAGATTGCTTTGGGTATTCGGGATCTTTTGTGTTTCCATACAAATTGTAAAATATTTTGTTCTAATTCTGTGAAGAAAGCTGTTGGTAATTTGATAGGGATTGCGTTGAATCTGTAGATTGCTTTGGGTAGTATAGTCATTTTCACAATATTGGTCCTTCCAATCCAGGCACATGGTATATTTCTTCATCTGTTTGTTGCATCTTGGATTTCTTTCATCAGTATCTCATAGTTTTCTGAGTACAGGTCTTTTGCCTCCTTATGTAGATTTATTCCTAGGTATTTTATTCTTTTTGATACATTGGTAAATGGGATTGTTTCCTTGATTTCTCTTTGTGATCTTTCATTGTTAGTGTATAGGAATGCAGGAGATTTCTATGCATTAATTTTGTATCATGCAACTTTACCAAATTCATTGATGAGCTCTCTAGTTTTCTGGCAGCATCTTTAGGATTTTCTATGTATAGTATCATGTCATCTGCAAATGACAGTTTTACTTCTTTTCCAATTTGTATTCCTTTTATTTCTTTTTATTTTCTGATTGCCATGGTTAGGACTTCCAAAACTATGTTGAACAGAAGTTCTTAATTTTAACAGAATCAGTTTGCTCTATATTTTCATATACAGTTATTGCTTTTTGTGTTCTGTTTAGGTAGTCTTTCTCTACCTAACGGTTATGAATATATTCACCAATATTATCTTCTAACAAGTTATTGTTTTATCTTTTACATTTGATCTATAGTACACCCAGAATTGATTTTTTGTGTATAGTGTGAGAAAGGGAGTTGACTTTCAATTTTTTTCCATATGGGCATCCTATCACACCATCTTTGTTGAAAATTTATCTTTCTGGATTCTTCCATCTATTTCATCATATTCATCTATTCTTGGGCTAATATTATATTGCCTTAGTTAGTATTTTTTTTAGCTAGTTTTGTTATTGAGTAGATGGAGTCTTCCAAAATTTTTCTTTTTTAACAATATCTTTACTATTTGTAGGCCTTTGCATTGTACATATAAATATTGAAATAAGCTTATCAGGTCTGTCCTCATCTTAAAAGTTGAGATACTGATGAGGATTTCATAGACTCTAAAGATCAGTTTACAGAGAAATTATCTCTTTACTATATCAAGTTTTCGAATCTAGGAACAGCTTCCCTCTGGTTTATTTGACTTTTATTTTTTTAATTAATGTTTGGGTTTTCTGAGTTAACTTTTTTTTGTGTGTGTGTGGTACACGGGCCTCTCACTGTTGTGGCCTCTCCCGTTGCAGAGCACAGGCTCCGGGCGCGCAGGCTCAGCAGCCATGGCTCACGGGCCCAGCCACTCTGTGGCATGTGGGATCTTCCCGGACCAGGGCACGAACCTGTGTCCCCTGCATTGGCAGGCGGACTCTCAACCACTGCGCCACCAGGGAAGCCCCTTCTGAGTTAATTTTTATATGTGGTGTTAAGTTACATATCAAAGTTCATTTTTTTGAACATAGCTATCCAATTGTTCCTGTACAGTTTTATAAAAACATTTATTATTTCTCCATTGACTTGACTTTGTGCCTTTGTTGAAAATCAATTGTCCATGTATGTTTGCATCTCTTTTTGGACTTTCTGTTCTGTTCCAGTGATCTATTTGTCATCCTTATGTCTATCCCACTCTATTGGTTGTTGTATTTTTAGGTAGTGTAAATCATCCAACTTTGTTCTTTTTTGAAATTGTTCCAGTGACCGCAGGTCCTTTGCTTTTCCACATGAATTTAAAAATCATTTTGTTGATTTCTACAGGAAAGCCTACTGAGATTTTTATTGGGATTATGTGTTGTAGCTATAGGTCAGCTTAGCAAAATTTGACATCTTAAAAATATTGCATCCTCCAATCATGAACAACATGTATCTCTCCATTTATTTTTTATTTTATTTTATTTTTTAAAATTTATTTATTTATTTATTTATTTATGGCTGCATTGGGTCTTGGTTGTTGCGCCCAGGCTTTTTCTAGTTGCAGTGAGTGGGGGCTACTCTTTGTTGTGGTGCACAGGCTTCTCATTGCAGTGGCTTTTCTTGTTTCAGACCATAGGCTTTAGGCACACGGGCTTCAGTAGTTGTGGCATGCGGGCTTCAATAGTTGTGGTGCATGGGTTTAGTTGCTCTGCAGCATGTGGGACCTTCCCGGACCAGGGCTCGAACCTGTGTCCCCTGCATTGGCAGGCAGATTCTTAACCACTGTACCACCAGGGAAGTCCCTCTCCTTTTATTCTGATCTTCTTAAATTCTTTTTTTTAAAGTTTTGGTGAGCGTTCTGGAAGCTCATCACCTACTGGCTGCCTTTCCCTGTCTCTTTCACTTTCTCTGAAGTAATTGCTCTGTTTTTTGTTGTTTTAAAATATTTATTTATTTATTTTTGGCTGTGTTGGATCTTAGTTGCGGCACGCAGGTTCTTTCATTGCGGTGCGTGGGCTCTTCGTTGCGGCACATGGCCTTCTTTCTGGTTGCAGCGATGAGCTCCAGAGCATGCGGGCTCAATAGTTGTGGTGCCTGGGCTCTCTGATTGTGGTGTGTGGGCTCCAGAGTGTGTGGGCTCTGTAGTTGTGGCACATGGGCTTTCTAGTTGTGCCCCATGATATGTGGGATCTTAGTTCCCCAACCAATCGAACCCACATCCCCTGCATTGGAAGGTGGATTTTTAAACACTGGCCCACCAGGGAAGTCCCAGATCTTCTTAAATTCTTTCAGCAATGTTTTCTAATTTTCCTAAGTTTTTCATGTTTTTTGATGTTATTATGCGTGGTATTGTTTTTTTAAATTTCATGTTCTGATTGTTCATTGCTTGTATGTAGAAATACAATTAATTTTTGTATATTGGTATTGTAATACTGCAACCTTGCTGTGTTAGCTCACTTTAGTTCTAATAGCTTCTTTGTACAGTCCATCACATTTTCCATCCTGATGATCATGTCATCTTCTTCCTTTTACTTCTTGCTTTCCAATCTTTATGCCTCTAATGTCTATTTATAACCTTATTGCACTGGTTATAGCCTTCAGTGTAATGTTGAATAAAAGTGGTAAGAGTAGACATCCTTGTCTTGTTCCTGATCTTAGAGGGAAGTGTGATGTTGACTCTAGGTTTTTGGTAGACATCCTTTGTCCATTTGAAGAAGTTCCCTTCTATTCCTGGCTTGCTGAGAGTCTTTATGAGAATGGAGGTTGGATTTTGCCATATACTTTTTATACAAGTATTGAAATGATGTATGGTTTTTCTTTGTTTTATTAATATGGTGAATTACACTGATTTTTTTAAACATCTTTATTGGAGTATAATTGCTTTACCATGTTGTGTTAGTTTCTGGTGTATAACGAAGTGAATCAGCTATATGTATACATATATGCCCATATCCCCTCCCTCTTGTGTCTCCCTCCCACCCTCCCTATCCCACCCCTCTAGGTGGTCACAAAGCACCAAGCTGATCTCCCTGTGCTATGCGGCTGCTTCCCACTAGATATCTGTTTTACATTTGGTAGTGTGTATATGTCAGTGCTACTCTCTCACTTCATCCCAGCTTACCCTTCCCCCTCTCTGTGTCCTGAAGTCCATTCTCTATGTCTGTGTCTTTATTCCTATCCTGCCCCTAGGTTCATTAGAACCTTTTTTTTTTTTTTTAAGTCAGCCTTGCATTCCTGGGACGAATTGCACGTGTTTATGATGTTTTATCCTTTTTATATATTGTTGAATATGATTCCCTTAAAATGTCTGTGGTTTTAAGTGTAATGATGGCCTTGCAGAATGAATTGGAAAATAACCCCTCTTCTTTAACTTTCTGAAGAGTTTTTATAGCAATGGTATTATTTCTTCCTTAAATATTTAGTTGAATTTACTTGTGAGTCTTTCTGGCCTGGAATTGTCTTTGTAGGAAGGGTTTTAACTATGAATTTTACATTTTTGGAAATATAGGACTATTCATTAAAGTAACCTATTTAATTTTGTGTGAGTTGTGGTAATTTGTGTCTCTCAAGGAATTTTTGCGTTTCACTTATGTTATCAGATTTATTGGCATAAGGTTTTAACAATATTTCATTCTCCTTTTAGTATCTGTAGAATCTGTAATGATTTTACCTCTCTCCTTGCTGATATTCAGAAATTGCATTTTCTCTCTCTTTTCCTTATTAATCTGGGTAGAGGTTTGTCAGTTTTATTGAACTTCTTTTGGTTTCATTAATTTTCTCTATTTTTTTCTTTTTACTATTTCATTGTTTTCTCCTCTGATATTTTTACTTGCTTACTTTGGTAGTTTCTTTAGTTGGAAGCTTTATGCTAGTGATTTGATTCCTTTTCTGACATAGGTGTTAGGGCTGTAGATTTCCCTTTAAATTATTGATTTAGCAGCATCTCACACATTTTGATATATTGCATATTCATTTTCATTCAGTTCAAAATAGTTTCTACTTTTCCTTTTGATTTCTTTTTTGATCTATGGGTTATTTGCAAGTATTTTATTTAGTTTCTAAATATCTGGGAGATTTTCCAGAGATAATTCTGTTATTGATTTCTATGTTAATTCCATGGTGGTCAGAGAACATACTTTGTATGACCTGCATCCTTTTAAATTTATTGAGACTTCTTTTCCAGCCAAGAATCTGGTCTATCTTGGTCATGGTCAGTGTAAGATTGAAAAAAAAAGGGTATTTGCTGTTGTTGAGTGGAGTTTTCCATAAATATCAATTAGTTCGAGTTGGTTGATTGTGTTTTTTAAATCTTCTATATCCTTACTGATTTTCTCTGTCCTTATTCAGTCAGTTATTGAGAGAAGGTTTGAAATCTCTGATTATAGTGGGGGCTTCAATTACATGTATATTAGGGTGTTTGAAGTCATACTATAGCTAATGCTCTGTTAATTATTTTTTAGTCTTTTTCCTCTTTGTGATATATTTATTTTAGTGTTATTTTCTTCTTCAATGTCTTATCTACTGTGAATTCTTTCCAGTGGTGCTTTCATCTCGACAAGTTTGATATGGTTCTTTTTGTAATATCTTCTGTCTCACTACTTAACTTTCTGAACATTTGGAATACAGTTAGAATATCTTTTTAAATGCCCTTTTCTGTTAATTTTAACATCTGTGTGAATTTTGGGTTGGTTTTGATTGGTTGATTTTTCTCCTCAATATTTTCCTGTTTTTTGCATGCCCAATAATTTTTGATAGAATGGCGGCCATCGTAAATTTTACATTGTTCGTTCTGGTTATTTTATTCTTATAAATTTCTTGAGCTTTGTTCTGGGCTGGGATTTCATTAAATTACTTAGAAACTGCTTGATCCTTTAAAATCTTACCTTTAATATTTGTTAGGTGGGCGTAGAACACTGTTTGGTCTAGAGCTAATTGTTTCCCACTACTGAGGCAAGAACTTTCTGAGTACTCAATTCTCTGTAAATTATCAGGTTTTCCAGTCTGGCTGGGGGAACAATCACTTTTCCTGTCCTTGTGTGAGCTGTAGGAATTGTTCTTTGTAATTCTTTTAGATACTTCTTCCCTGGCTTCTGCTAGTTTCCCCCATGTATGCACTGATCAATACTCTGCGAGTACACAAGGGAGACCCTCTACCGATGTCCAGTTCTCTTTACAGCTCTTCATTCTCCCTCTATCCAGCCAACTTTAGCCACATTGGTCTTTCCAAACTCTCAGCTGCATCTCTTCACCGTAGGGAGTCTGTTAGACTACATCCCCCTTCCTCTGTCGGGGTCTGGAAACTATTTCATGGCAGTCTGCTGGTACCATTGTAGGGCTCTTCTCTTTCTTTTTCTGTCCTATGCTTTCTCTTGGGTTCTGTTCTGATAATTATTCACTGTCATTTTAACTTTCTTATGCCGTAAAACATATGTTTTTTATATTTTATCTAATTTTTGTAGTATTCTTTTGTAAAAGGTTTGGTAGTCATTACTGTTTCCACTTGTTGGAATAAGAAGCCCCAAACCTTTTAATTTCAGTGAAGTTTTTTCCAGAGGAGTGAGCAGTTATTTCAGGTCTGGTGGGGTCCGCAGGTAGATTCTAAGTGAGATTCAGAGATGGTCATCTGGCATGTCTGACGGTTCTTGAGAAAGAGCCTAGTGGAAACGTCTTCTCTGGTGAGGATTGAGCAGACAATTGAGAGGGTGCTGATCCTGAGGGGAGAAGGAGCCAGACAGAATGAACTTCACCCAAGAACTGAACTTGGGTTATTAGAGAAGAGGAGGAGTAAGTATGATGTCAGTCATTCATATTTCTTTTCTGTCCAGCTCCCATTAGATTTACATAGAGTTGCACAGAGAGAGTTGACTGTATGTTAAAACAGAAAGGGCAGTTTTACTAAAAATTCTGCCAAAAAATAAAAGGAGCCAGAGGCCCTCCATCAGCAGCTGGGAACAAGAACCAGTGAAATTTGAGTTATTGCTGTTAATATGACCCTTTAAGAACACCCTGGCTTGTGAGGCTTGGAGAAATCAGGTTACATACGGGCCAGGTTAGCCTGGAGCCAGCTGAAATTTTATGGAGTTTCTTTATTAAAAAGAGTCCCTGGAATCCCCCTCCCTCCCCCCCATAAAATAGACAACTAATGAGAACCTACTGTGTAGCACAGGGAACTCTACTCGATGCTGTGTGGTGACTTAAATGGGAAGGAAATCCAGAAAAGAGGGGATATATGTATATGTATAGCAGATTCATTTTGCTGTACAGTAGAAACTAACACAACATTGCAAAGCAACTATACTCCAATAAAAATTAACCAAAAAAAAAAAAAAGAGTCTTTGGCACAAACCCATTGTCCATTAGAAACTAGCCTGAGGCCAGAAACTCATTTTACCTTGACCTCAGAATGTCCATCAGATGGTGAGGCTCTTGCCTGGCACTGATATTTTTCTGGGCTGGTATTCAGATTGACTTGAAGTCCTTAAAATTTTGCAATGAGTCATACATAGGTCCAGGTTTGCTGAAACTTAATATGGCAATTTTTGGTAAACTGTAGGCATTGTGAAGATATAAAATGATTAATATGGGGACTTCCCTGGTGGCGCAGTGGTTAAGAATCTGCCTGCCAATGCAGGGGACATGGGTTTGATCCCTGGTCTGGGAAGATCCCACATGCCACAGAGCAACTAAGCCCGTGCACCACAACTACTGAGCCTGCACTCTAGAGCCCATCTGCCACAACTACTGAGCCCGCGGGCCTAGAGCCCGTGCTCCGCAACAAGAGAAGCCATGGCAATGAGAAACCCACGCCCCGCAACAGAGAGTATCCCCCACTCACCGCACCTAGAGAAGGTCCGTGGGCAGCAACAAAGACCCAATGCAGCCAAAAATAAATAAAATAAATAAATTTATTTTAAAAATGATTAATATGATGCATAAAATGAAAGACAGGTATTGGAGGTGGGGCGTGGGGAAACTATTTCCAGTGAACATAGCTCTAGTTCATCAGATGAAATCTATATTTCACTCAGCAGAAGGTACAAATCTGTATTGCATTAACTCTGCAATTCTAACAAAAACAAAGACAGGATGGCAAATATTTAAACAGTGATTAAAATGTTGCCCAGGCAATAGGAAATGTCTCCTCTTGCCATCTGTTTGCTTGGACGAAATAAAATAAATGAGGGGCACACAAACCATGTCTTCCTGGTTGCTCTCAGGGACCCTTCTCTGGCACAGGGGCAGCAGCCTCAATCATTAACTTGAGTCCTGTAGATCCCACTGGAAAGACCCTATTGAGAAAGAACTCTGACATCTGTTAATGGCTAAAAGGGTCTCCAATATATATTTTTCTTTTAACATATTTTACTTATATAAATGGCAGGGTGCAATCAGAGCAGATTTCTCTACCAGAAGTTTGAATGCTTGATTCAGAACAAACCCATATTTGATTTGGTAGTATAATTTTCCCCCAACTCCCTCATTTGGCTCTTTGCCAGCTGTTAGTCTAATTGCAGGGGTGGCAGCCTGAGATTCTACAGCCCTCCAGGGCAACTTGAAGAAAATGTTGCCATTACTAATTATGGTGATGCTGTGATTGAAAATAATACTCTGCTTTTGAAAGAGCTAAAATGATATGACAGCACAGAAGCACCTAAGTCCACCTCACAAATCTATATTCTATTAAAGTTCAACATTGCATTCATGTCAAAAGTGACACTGAAACAGTCTCACTCCAGCTTTTAGTCAGAATGACCACAACTTTGATCCAATCCCGCTCAGCGTTTGCTGTAGTCATCTTGAAAGCGGAGCTGTTTGGTGTGTTGGCACAAAGTTGTCACAGTGCTGCCATGCTCTTTTGCAGGTGCATGGATGGCCTGGTGACTTAATTCACATTGGTAAATAGCATTCACTGTCACATTCTTAGCTCTGGACTAAATACTGCAGGTGAACAGCCAAGGGAAGAGGCCATGTTATGAAGTGAATCGTGTCCCCTCACCGCCGCCCCCCCCAAAAAAAAGATATTCTGAAGTCCTAATCCCCAGTACCTCAGAATGTGATCTTATTTGCAAATAAGGTCATTGCAGATGTAATTAGTAGGATGAAGTGACCCTGGAGTAGAGTAGCCTCCTAATCCAATATGACTGTGTCTTTATAAGAAGATGGCCATGTGAAGACAGAGACACACATGGAGGACGGCATGTAACAATGAAGGCAGAGATTGGAGTTACAAGGTTGCAAGCCAAAGATTGCCAAAGAGTGCCCAAAACCACCAGAAGCAGGAGAGAAATGGGGAAGGATTCTCACCTAGAGGTTTCTGCAGGAACGTGGCCCTGTTGACACTTTGGTTTTGGACTTCTAGCCTCTAGAACTGTAGACAATAAATTTCTGTTGTTTTAAGCCACTTGGTTTGTGGTACTTTGTTCCAACTGCCCTAAGAAACTACTACAGTGTGGAATGCCTTGTGTCCTTGGGCAGCATGGGACTGGTGATGGATCTATTACATATGCACAGTGTAGTAAGGATGACATGTGGAATGGACAGAGGACCAGTGGAGACGGAGTTACTAGAAGAGGCAGTCTTTTTTTTTTTCCGCCACATTTTGCGGCATGTGGGATCTCGGTTCCCTGGCCAGGGAAAAAACCTGCGCACCCTGCAGTGGAAGCATGGAGTCTCAACCCCTGGACTGCTTGGGACGTCCCTAGAAGAGCATATTTTAAGCTGATTTCAGGGTGTCATCATGCGAGTCCTCAAATTCATGTGAAGCGATTTTGTTTCCCCCCTGTGCAGTCTGGACCCAAGAGAAGGCGATCTGTAATCTGGGCTGAAGTGGCCAAATCTTTCTCCTCCCACCACAGAGAGTACACTCATTTGAATAACATGGACTAGTCCCGGCTTAATAGACACCCTCTTTATTACTAGTGGGTCAACAAAAGTATAGGGTAGCCTAATTGCAAAGGAATTCGGAATGCAGAATGTTAAAGGCAAGGGTCCAGTGGCTAATTATTCCACATCCAGTATAACTTATCCTAACCCAAGTAGCTGGTCTAAAACCCAAATGACTAGAACCCTGATGAAATTTCCTTTTAAGGTGCTGAAACAGAGATTCAGTCTTTGAATTTGTTGAATTAGTGCAAATTTGGATCCAGCGCCAGTCTAGCAGCCCATTCCAGCCCTCATAACGTGAACGCAGCTCGCTTGGTTCCATGCCCATGCTGGGAGCTCCAGAAAGCTCTGGTGCTCCCGGCTGGCTTCCTACCGTACCAGAACCATGTCCACTCTCTAAAATGAGTATCTCACCATGTTGCTTCCCGTGTACAACCTTTTGGTGGCTCTGACTGCCTATGGATCAAATTGAAGCATGATGTTTTAACAAGCCTCTATGATCTGTCCCTGCTCTGGACTCCTCTCCTGCCATCCTCTCCTTTTAATTTTACATCTAGCTTCACAAAATTACTTGTCATTTCCACAGTGCATCCTTATGTGTCCTGCCCCTGTGGTGTTAACTTGCTATCCGCTAAACATACAATGTCATTTCCTTCTTTTTCTACTAGGAAGATGCTAGATAATCTTCAAAACCTTGTAAGGAACACTTTGCTATGAAAGCCTTCCTTGACCTCTGCCTCCAAATAGTCTTAAAATAGCTTCTTTCTTTGTATTATGTTTTACATACTTATTTACTATGCATCTCACACTGTATTTAATGATTTGTTTATAAATCATCTCCCAATTAAACTGTAAGGGAAGGAACTATGTCTTATTTATATCAGGATGTGCAGTAGTACCTACAGAAGGTGATTAGTAACTATTTAAATGCATTTGTTCACTCAAAAAATATTTATTGTGGCATTTAATGTGCCAGTCATCATTCTGGACCTTGAGTAAACAAGACGGATGAAGAGATTTGCCTACAAGGAGCTCACATGCTCGTAGAGAAGAAGGATAAACAAGTAAACACGCAGAAATGATGTCTACTTTCAGGTAACGACCGTGCTATGCAGAAGAACAAAGGGCTGTAAGAAGTTGATGGTCATTGGAGATCCTCTTAGACTCACAAGTCAATGAAACTTACTAAAAAAGGCAGACTTCTCTCTAATCAACCTTGATTGCTGATAGCTTTCTTATCCATATCAGCTTAACATTCTGGTAGAATCATGGTAGAGGGATGGGAACATATGAGACATACCAGACCAGGAGCTTTGCATACATTATCTTGTCAGATTTGATAATGCCCTTGAGACAGGTGCTGTTACAGGTGAGCAAGTAACCTGAACTTCAGGGATGTCAAATCATGTGTACATGGTGTAGTGTTTGAGTGTGTAAACCAAGATTCAAATCCAGGTAGTGCTGGGCTACTTGGTTAACACCAGTTCTACAAATGAATTCAATAGACAAACACAATAAAGGGATGACTTTTTGCCAACCCCTGTTTAAGTGCTTGGCATATACTAGTGAGTAGAACAGACAGAAGTCTCTGTGTTTACAGAAAATAACAAGTGTTGGTGAGGATGTAGAGAAATTGGAACTCTTGTGCACAGCTGGTAAGAAAGTAAAATGGTACAGCCACTCTGGAAAACGGTGTGGTATTTCCTTAAAAAATTAAAAATACAATTAGCATATGATCGAGCAATTCCACTTCTGGGTATATACCCAAAAGAATTGGAAGCAGGATCTCAAAGAGATATGTGTGCACCCATGTTCACAGCAGCATTATTCACAATAGCCCAAAGATGGAAGCACCTCACGTGTTGTCCATCAGCGGATGAATGGATAAACAAAACATGGTCTATACATACAATGGAATACTATTCAGCTTTAAAAAAAAGGAAGGAAATTCTGACACAGGCTACAACATGGATGAACCTTGAGGACATTATGCCAAGTGAAATAGGCCAAAAGACACATACTGTATGATTCCCCTTATACGAGGTACCTAAAATGGTCAAATCCATAGGGACAGAAAGTAGAATGGTGGTTGCCAGGGGCTAGAGGGAAGAGAGAAAGGGGAGTTGTTGTGGGTACAGAGTTTCAGTTGGAGAAGATGAAGAGTTCTTTGGGTGGCTGGTGGTGACGGTTGTACCACAGTGTATATGTACTTAATGCTACTGCACTGTACACTTAAAAGTGGTTAAGATGATAAATTTTATGTTATGTGTATCTTCAATTAGACAAAATCCCTGCCCTTGTGGGACTCATATTCTGCTTGGGGGAGACAGACAATGAACACTAAAGAGATCAAAGATGTATATTATAAACTTTTTTGGGAAGAGAAGAGTGATATAGGACAAAGCAGAGAAGGTTAGGAAGAGGATTGGGAGGGCTGGGGGCAGGGAGAGACTATTTTCAGTTTTTAAAAAAGGTGGCTAGCTCTGTGGTCTTTTTCAGCTAAAGTTAATACGTTGTCGATAAGTGTGTCAGCCATGAAACTGTGATATTTTCCTTGGCATCTGTGTTTTGCCCAGAAATCTCTGGCTTGTTGGAGTCTTGAGTTGCAGTTTAAAGTCTCTCAGAAATAACTTTCAAATACCAGTGGGAGGAGTCCTGCCCAGTAAGGCTGGTGGAGTCTCACATGGGAACACCCAGAGGGGCTTGTTTTCAAATTTGTGAGGAAGACAGCCAGGAGGGGCATGTGCATCACATTAGGGAATAATAATCAGTAAGAGGGAGCGTTAGGAGCAGAGGTGGAGCAACTTGGTGGGATGGGTAGTTTTAGGCAGGGCAAGAGGCTCTAACACTGTAGGCTAGATGATGGTAAGTAAGTTCAGGGTTTCTACTGTTAACTATTTACCTAATCCTCTGACTCCTTCAGCAAGTGTTCTGAGGGCCACCTCTGCGTGTGCCTTTGGGCTAGTTCCTGAGGGTTGAGATAGAAAGAGTCGTGCCCTCAGGGAGTGCATAATCTAGTAGGAAAGTCAAAATATATGCCCACTGTGAATAGTTAAATAACAACAGCATACAAAGTACCCAGTTGAGTGATAGAAACAATAAATGCTATAGACAAGCATGGAAGTAAAAATATTTAACAACTGCTACTGCACAGGCATCAGAAGGGCTTAGAATGGGTGGGACCCAATCAGAACCTACTCTAGGAGTGAACAATCCATGACCAGGAATATCAGTCCTGGTTATGGGAGCTTTGAGGAGCAAGGGATGGGGCTACCACAAGACATTTCAGGAAGGAGACGGAACTCGGACTGAGCCTGGAGTGGTGGGAAGGGAGAGAGGAGCAGGAGTAATTAAGTTAGTTTCCTGATGTAAGTGGGATTCTTGGAAGATGATTCTGACAGCTGTGTGTGGGATGGAGTCACGTGGGGAGAATTAAGGAGGAAAACTGGTGAGGGGGTTGTTACAGGATCTGAGATTTGTGGTGAGGAGAGTGGAGGGCAAGATATTGGATAGAGAAAGGCTCACCCATGAGAGCGGGAACTGAGGGGTGGAGAGTAAGTAACTCTGTATCGTGCTGACAAGGGCCAGTGCATTTCTTTCTTGCAGTGAATTGTTCAGATGTAACTAGGAAGTGTAATAAAAGCATAATAAGGTGTCAACTTAAGCCACTGACACTCCTCCCACTCCCCTCCCTGAAATTCCTCTCTTATGACACAACAGGGAGTTGGAAAATAATATTTGTGAAGATGGCTTGCAGAATAGAGCCGGGTCCCCCACAGGAGTAGCTTTGTCAGCAGGAATTACTCTGAGGTCTTCAGTATTTGAGGTCACAGAGGTGGCCATCTCAACCTTAGCCTCTGGCTTGGGTCTGGAACAATGTTTAAAATTCCTTGAAGCCTCCAAACACTGGAATCTCTATCCCAGGAAGTCTCATCTTAGAAGCTATATCTGGATATCCAGAACCATGGGAAGTGTCCTGACCTGCAAAGCCCAAGATTATCTTCTTAAAACTGGACTTTGGGCATGCAGCTCTCTGACTCTCCATCTAGATAAGCTTCATGCGGAATTTAGGAGGCCCTAAGAGTTGTAGGGCTTTCCTTCTATAGTTTTTTTTTTTCCCCCAGTGTTTTCTTTTTTTTTTAATTAATTTTTATTGGAGTATAGGTGCTTTACAGTGTTGTGTTAGTTTCTGCTGTACAGTGAAGTGAATCAACTATATGTATACATATATCCCCTCTTTTTTGGATTTCCTTCCCATTTACATCACCAAAGAGCACCGAGTAGAGTTCCCTGAGCTGTACAGTAGGTTCTCATTAGTTATCTATTTTATACATAGTATCAATAGTGTATATATGTCAATCCCAATCTCCCAATTCATCCCACCCACCCCTTTCCCCCATCAGTGTCCATACGTTTTTTTCTCTATATCTGTGTCTCTGTTGCCAATAAGATCATCTATACTGTTTGTCTAGATCCCACACATATGTGTTAATATTGATACAGCCACTGTGGAGAACAGTATGGAGGTTCCTTAAAAAACTAAAAATAGAACTACCATATGACCCAGCAATCCCACTACTGGGCATATGCCCAGAGAAAACCATAATTCAAAAAGACACATGCACCCCAATGTTCATTGCAGCACTATTTTCAATAGCCAAGACATGGAAGCAACCTAAATGTCCACTGACAGAGGAATGGATAAAGAAGATGTGGTACACATATACAATGGAATATTACTCAGCCATAAAAAGGAATGAAATTGAGTCATTTGTAGAGATGTGGATGGACCTAGAGACTGTCATACAGACTGAAGTAAGTCCCTTCTATAGTTTTAATTTGAGTCCTGATCAAAAACTCATCAGGCAAGTGGTAATGTTTGTATAGATCTCTTTGAAAAGAGGACGAGGAAGATATATGACCAAATGCATTTCAACTTCCAGAAAAACTACTTAAAGAGGATGAGAAGTAAAAAAGAAGTAGTAGGTGGGTGGGGTGGCAGACCAGTTGGAGCTCACTAACTTTAGCTATGGGAGTTTTAGCTAAGATGACTTTAGAAAACTGCTAGATACTTTATATCAATCGGAAGTACATTTGAGTTAACGTGCTAGTGGATTACAGCATTAAACATAAGCACCATCACATTTTTTTTCTTGTTAAAAATTTTTTTTAACATCTTTATTGGAGTATAATTGCTTTACAATGGTGTGTTAGTTTCTGCTATATAACAAAGTGAATCAGCTATACATATACATATATATCCCCATATCTCCTCCCTCTTGCATCTTCCTCCCTCCTGCCCTCCCTATCCCACCCCTCCAGGTGGACACAAAGCACTGAGCTGATCTCCTGTGCTATGCAGCTGCTTCCCACTAGCTATCTATTTTACATTTGGTAGTATATCTGTATCCATGCCACTCTCTCACTTCATCCCAGCTTACCCTTCCCCATCACATTTTATTATGATTTACTATGTAGCCAGGAAAGTCGACTGGGATCCTCAACTCAGGGAATAGACTTGATTGAGCAGAGAAGGTTAATAAAATAAGCAGCATAAAAAAATTTTTTTTGTCATTAAAACACCATAAACAAAGTTAAGAGACAAACAACAAACTGGAAAACATATTTGCAATGTAAGACCTAGATGAGGCACTACTATTTTGTTCTTACATGGTAGTATGAGATATCTATGTGTTTAAAGTCACTGGGGTTTTTATTTTATTTTATTTTTAAATATTTTAAGAGTTTGTGTTATGTGTGTGTATTTAATTCCATTGAGTATTACCACATGTTCTGTGTTTTATTTGTGTATGTCCCACCACGATCAAGATATAGAGCAGTTCTGTCACCACAAGGAATTTTCACATTACTGTTTTATAATCACATCCACCTCCCTCTTGCCCCACTTTCCCCAACGCAGACCCCAGACAATCACTAACCTGTTCTTCATTTCTATAATGTTGTCATTTAATGAATGTTATATACATGGAATCATACAGTATGTAACCTTTTGGGTTTGGCTTCTTTCACTCCACATAATTCTCCCGAGGTTCATTCATTCAGTTTGTTGCATGTATCAATAGTTTGTTCCTTTTTATTACTGAGCAGCAGATCGTGGTATAGATGTACCATGGTTTTTTAAACCATTCACTCATTGAAGGACATCTAGGTTGTTTTAGTTTTTGGCAATTACAAATAAAGATGTTATGAACATTTGCATGCAGATTTTTGTGTGAACATAAGTTTATTTCTCCGGGATGAATGTCCAGGAGTGCAATTGCTGGATCATATGGCAAAACATGTTTAGTTTTATAAGAAACTGACAAACTTTTCCAGGGTGGCTGTATTATTTTACATATATATATGTGTGTGTGTGTATATATAGTAAGTCCCCTACATATGAACCTTCAAGTTGTGAACTTTCAAAGATGTGAACGTGCTACTACCCAGATGTCACTGGATCATTTTGTCAAGAGGGTAGATAGAATTGAATCCAGCAAGGAACCAGAACCTGTGCCATCAACGTCAGGCATGAGTGAAATTGCAGCTTGCCCTCCGTCTACTACTGCTGATGATCCTTCAGCTTTACCATCTCCCACCTCCTCTCCCTCCTCCAGTCAGTAACTCTTCTTGCCTGTTCACTCGATGCCAGCCCCTGTATGCCACCTGTTGTACTGTACTACTGTACCTTTCAAGGTAATGTACTGTAGGATTAAAAATGTTTTCTTTATTTTTTGTTTGTTTACTTTTTATGTGTTATTTGTGTGACAAGTATTATAAACTTATTATAGTACAGTACTGTATAGCCAATTGTGTTAGTTGGGTACCTAGGCTAACTGTTGGACTTACGACCAAATTGGACTTGCGAACATGCCCTTGGAACAGAACTCATTCGTGTGTAGGGGGCTTACTGTACTATATATGTAAATATATAATGTATAATACCAATAATTAAAAGATTAACAACCGCAAGGAATTAGCAAAGGGCAAGAACAGGTAGTTCACAGAGAAATAAGTACAAATGGCTCTTTAACATGAAAATGTACCTAACCTTACTCATAATATGAAATGTAAAAACTAAAATTACAGTAGATACCATTTTTTTCACTTACCAAACTTGCTAAGGACAAAAAGTTTGAGAACACATTCAGTGTTTGGGGAAACAGATAAATTCGTACGTTATCGATGGGGATATAAACTAATAAAGCTTTATGAAGAACAACTTAACAGTATTTTTGGAAAATTTTAATGCCAATACCCTTTGATTCAGCAATTCTACCTCTAGGAAACTTTTCAATAGATATAGTTATATATGTGTGAAATTCATCAATTCACTCAACAAGTATTTATGTGCCAGAATCTGTTCTAGCTGCTTGGGATACATTGTGAATAAAACAAAGATCCCTGCCTTTGTGGAGGTTATATTCTAGTAAGGGGAGATAGACAATATATAATGAACACAGTAAATAAGTGATAAAATATAGAGAAAATGATAGGTGCTCTGGGCAAACAGAGAAGGATAAAGGAGATTGGGTGTGCTGGAGGTGGATATGGTTTGCAATTTTATTTTATTTTTTTCTTCCAGTTTTACTGAGATATAATTGACATACAGCACTGTATAAGTTTTAAGGTGTACAGCATCATGATTTAATTAACATGCACCATGAATTGATGACCACAGTAAGTTTAGTGAACATCCATCATTTCATACAGATACAAAATTAAATAGCAAAAAACATTTTTCCTTGTGATGAGAACTCTTAGGATTTACTTTCTTAACAGCTTTCATATATAACATCAGCAGTGTTCATTCTATTTATCTCTAGTACTTATTTATCTTATAAATGGAAGTTTGTACCTTTTGACCACCTCCATCCAATTCCCCCTCCCACCCCCACCTCTGATAAACACAAATCTGACATCTTTTATATGAGTTTGTTTTTGAAGTATAGTTGACCTACAATACTATGTTGGTTCCTGTTACACAACATACTGATTTGATATTTATATACATTTCAAACTGATCACCAAGATAAGTCTAATTACAATATGTCACCATACAAAGCTATTACATATTTATTGACTATATTCTTCACACTGTACATTCATACTCATGACTCATGTGTTTTGCAACTGAAAGTTTGTACCTCTTAATCTCGCTCACCTATTTCTTGCCTCCTCCTGACCTCCTCCCCTCTGGTAACCACCTGTTTTTTTCCTCTGTATCTATGAGTCTGTTTCTGTTTTGTTATATTTTTCATTTGTTTTATATTTTTAGGTTCCACATAGAAGTAAAGTCATACAGTATTTGTCTTTCTCTGTCTGACTTATTTCAACTTAGCGTAATACTCTAGGTCCATCCATGTAGTCACAAATGACAAGATTTCATTCTTTCTTATTGTTGAATAATATTCCATTATATATATATATATATATATATATATATGTACTGGCAGCATATGTAAGGGTTTTTGTATCCATTCAGCCACTCTGTTTCTTTTGATTGGAGTGTTTAGTCCATTTACATTTAAAGTAATTATTGATAGGTGTGTACTTATTGCCATTTTGTTAATTGTTTGGGGGTTGTTTTGGTAGTTCTTTTTTTCTTCTTCTTTTATTGTCTTCCCTTATGATTTGATGACTATCTTTAGTGTTACATTTGGATTCATTTCTCTTTTGTGTGTGTGTATTTATCATAGATTTTTGGTTTGTGGTTACCATGGGGTTTAATATATAGCAATCTCTCTCTCTCTCTATATATATATATGTATATATGATTATATATAATTGTATATATATATGATACATATATATATGTATCATATATATATACCATATATATATATGATCCATATATATATATGATTATTTTAAGTTGCCAACCTCTTAAGTTCAAATGCATTTTAAGGACCCTGCTTTTTTACTCCCCTCCTCCCATGTTTACTGTTTTTGACATCATATTTTACATGTTTTTGTTTTGTGCATCTCTTAACTACCTATTGTGGATACAGGTGATTTTACTCCTTTTATCTTTTAACCTTCCTACTAGCTTTATACACAGTTGATTCACTTCCCTTACTGTATGTTTGCTTTTACCAGTGAGACTTTCCCTTTCATAATTTTCATGTTTCTAGTTATGGCCTTTTCTTTTTCACTTACAGAAGTCCCTTTTACATTTGTAAAACTGGTTTGGTGGTATTGAACTTGTCTGTAAAATTTTTGGTCTTTCCATTAAATCTGAATGAAAGTCTTGCTGGGTAAAGTATTCTTGGTTGTAGGTTTTTCCCTTCCATCACTTGAAATATATTGTGCCACTCCCTTCTGGTATGCAGCGTTTCTGCTGAAAAGTCAGCTGATAGTGTTCTAGGAGTTCCCTTGATGTAACTTGTTGCTTTTCCCTTGCTGATTTTAATATTCTCTCTTTATCTAATTTTTGCCATTTTAATTACAGTGTGTCTTGATGTGAACCTCTTTGGGCTGATCCTGTTTGGGAATCTCTGTGCTTCCTGGACCTGGATGTCTGTTTCCTTTCCAGGTTAGGGAACTTTTCAGCTATTATGTCTTCGAGTATGTTCTCTGCCTCTTTCTCTCTCTCTTCGGCTTCTGGTACCCCTATAATGAAACTGTTAATATGCTTTACATTGTCTCAGAAATCTCTTAAACTGTCCCCATTTCTTTTTATTCTTGTTTTTTCTTTTTTCTGTTCAGCTTCAGTGATTTCCACTACTCTGTCTTCCAGTTTGCTGATCTGTTCCTTTGTGTCATCTAATCTACTGTTGATCCCTTCTAGCCTAATTTTTATTTCAGTTATTGTATTCATCTCTGTTTTGTTCTTCTTTATATTTTCTAACTCTTTATTAAAAAATTCTAACTTCTCACTCTGTTCATCCATTTTTCTCCTGAGTTCTTTGAACATCTTTATGATCCTTACCTTGAACTCTTTATCAGGTAGATTGCTTACCTCCACTTCTCTTAGTTCTTCTGGAGTTTATCTTGTTACTTTGTTTGGAACATATTCCTTTGTCACCTCATTTGGCCTAATTTGCTGTTTTAATTTCTATGTTTTGGTAAGTTGGTTATGTTTCCTGGCCTTGGAGAAGTGACCTTTTGTAGGAGATGTCCTGTGTGTCCCAGCAGCACACTCCCTTCTGGTCACCAGACTTATGTATGCCTCCTATTTGGGCTGTGTGGGTCCTTCTGTTGTGGCAGGCTGACTACTGTGGGCAGTCTGGCAGATATGGCTGACCCTCTAGTTGGTTGGTTGCCAGGCCCTTCCTTATGTGGAGGCTGCCTACAGCTGGTTGGCGGGGCTGGGTCATGAGGAGGCTGAAGATCTTTTTTGCCAGTCTTGTGGTCTTTTCCATCAATAGTTTCTCTGTAAATGGTTGTAATTTTGGTGTGCCCATGGGAGGAGGTAAGCTCAGGGTCTTTTTATTCTGCAATATTGGCCACTCCTGGGTTGCAATTTCAAATGTATGGTTGGAGTTAGCTTCATTGAGGTGACTTGAGAGCAACAGCTTGAAGAAGATCCAGCAGAGATATTTAGTGATGACAGAATATTGTGCTTCCCTACATTTTCCAGACCCCGGCAATTAGGCAGGGCCCTGTGACTAGTTTTGATCAATAAGCTGTAATTGGAAATGATTTGGGCAGAAATATTTGAGAGTTGGTACATGACCCCCTCTTTTCTTCCCTGCTGTGGCAACTACAGAAGCCTCATATGACGATAGCAGAGCCCTAAGATGGAAGCAGCCCAACTATTTGGCTACCACTTGAAAGAATACCATCCTTATGAATAGTCTACATAGGAATTTTATGTGTTTAAACCACTGATATTTTGAGGTTTGTTTGTAGTTGCAGTCTAGCCAAGCCTCACAAATTCAGGAGGTAAGGGAGTTAGCCATGTGGATATCTGGGGGAAGGGCATTTTAGACAAAGGGAACAGCCAGAGCAAAGGCTCCAAGGCAGGAGAATGCCTAGATGGTCTAGCAATTTATGTACAAGTTTATTTATGAATCATTGTTTCAGTAGCAGAAGGTTGGAAAGAAGCTAAATGTTCTTTGATAGAGGACTTTTAAGTAATTATGGCACATCCATTCAAGGAAAGACTAAGCAGCTAATACTATAATGTAGCTTTGTAACTAATTAACAATATAACAACATAATTTGTAACTAATATTACAAATAATTAAGTGGCCCTTTATGCAATGATATGTAATGATCTCCCAGCTATGTAATTAAGTAAAAAATGCAAGACTAGAATAGTGTGAATAACATAACATGGTTTTAAACAAATGGTCTATTTATTTAAAAAATATGTGTGTACACATCTGTATATGTTTATTTAAGAACAAGTTTATGAATGTTAGAAACTCAGCTCCATGGAAATATTAAGATGTGTCACATGCAAAGAGTGGAAGAGTGTCAGGGTTCTCAGCTGGGGGCGATTTTGCCTCCCCAGGGTCTCGAGACAGTTTTGGTTGTCGTGAGAGATGCTACTGGTATTTAGTGGGTAGGAGCCAGGGACGCTGCTAACATCTTACAATGCACAAGGACAACCCCCATAACAAAGAATTATCTACCCCCCAAAATCAATGATGCTGAGGTTTAGGGGGCCTTGAGTAAAAGGTTTCAACTGGGCTACTCTGAAATGGTGAAATGTACTAGTGTGTATTACCAATGCTTCCAAACGTCTACTTTTTCGTCTGTAGCGTATGAGCTGAGGTCTTCATAAGAGCCAGCTGCTGGGCAAAGAACAATTGCACAAGAAATTCTCGTCAGCTTTTCTTTCTTTTAACCAATCCTTTTTTTTTTTGGCTGGTTAGAAGAAAAAATGACTTTCTATTTTCTACCAAAAGCTCCATCTGTATTTGAATATACTCTTATGGTTATAACAAATAATGTGCTTCAACAAATGGAAAAAGCATCATAAATGGCAACAGATGTAGCTTAGTGCTGACTTTAGATGGTGGCAAGCTCTCCTATAGGACAAGTGATGCTGCCTTCTTCCCACTCAGAGCCATCAAACACAATGCTTACAAATTAGAAAGTGATGGCCATTGCTTTGCTTGTTATGATCAACCAGAAAAACAGGCTTCGGCTTATTGGATCTATTATTGAGCCCGAATTAACTGTGGTGTTTGGACATTCTGAGGCCTATGGTAAGATAAATAATATTTATGGTTTCTTCAATGTATCAAATCATTGTTTATGAAATACAGTGTAGGATAAAATACTCGCCTTTCTCAGAGTTTAGACCACAGAGTGACCAGGCGCTCATTCTGGGGTTGTGATTGAAACACTGGAGCCCAGCATGGGTAATCTTCACGTAGACACTCTAACCACACATGTCACAGTGCTCAGCAGCATCTCAGGGCCATGCAGACTCCTTGACGGGTCCTTAACCAATGCCCTTAACATCTCCATGTGAGCTTTGGGTGGAATTGAGGAAGGGTAGCATTAAATACACTGAGTAATCTGCAAATGAAGGGTGGGGGAATGAAAAACAAGTTCATTTGGGTTCAAAGAAAATTTCTGAGAATGTCAGCATTTTCCATTTTGGAGAAAAAAAGATGTCTTTAAAAACTTTTCTGTAGGAGAACTTGCTAGAATCTCATCAGTGCATATATGAACTGAAATAGTATGGAGAAAAAAGTAAACAAAAAAATAAAGTCTTAAAGACCCAAAATAAAATACCAGGATAATATCAGTGACGACAAATAGACCTCAGTTTCCTTATCTGTAAAGCAGGGAGAAACAATTTGAAATTCTTGGAGCCAGATGAAGTTTCAGAGTTCAAAGTGTTCAGTATTTTAGAAAAGTAAAAATAAAGTAAACATGTCATTTATTGTCTGGAATCCTGAGAGGGGTTTGGGACACTATCCCCTAATGAAATACACTAGTATTTCTGTGGTGAAATGTGCATCAAATGAGTTAAATAAAGACTATAAGCTGCCTCACGTAGGGTCAAGTCAGCTTTTGCTGCCAAGTAAATTTGCTCTAGACTTAATGAAAAAACTTTAAGTTTTCCGAACTTTTGGATTTATGAATTACAAATGAGATAGAATTTAAAAAAACGCTATAATGGATAAACTGTGTATAAACTGTGTACAGTGCTGGGATTCAGTAAGCATGAAACAACAATGGCTATTGTTGTTATTAGTAGGTTGAGCCATCTGAAAGTTTTGTTTTTATAGGTAAAAAATAATCAGATACTTTAATTATAATATTATTGTCACCATTGGAATTCTTTGGATTGATATATATTTGGCTCTATTACTGTTCCATTTCTTTTCCTTCCTTCCTTTACATACCTTTCCCTCACCCCCTCCCTCCCTCATGCCCCCTTCCTAAAATCCTTGCATATAAAATGTGATGTGAGTAGTCATCTTTGGTTGGGTTACTAAACAGGCTCTTGGAGCTTCATCTACTTGTATAGGGGTAGAAGGCGTGCTTAAAGAAGACAAAAACCAAGACCAAAACAAAAACAGTAAAAGAGGCAGCAGGCATTTTACTTGTCTTAGATTTCCATGCCCTTCTTTCTCAGCAAGCCCTAAGTGTTCTAACCACAGTGATTCTGATGACCAGCATTTCCAGAGCTGGTAGTCTGGGCTGAGTTAGAGAGATTTGAGTTGCATCAGCACAGAGTCCCCGCCAAAGTCATGGTGAACTGGCATGAAAAAAAAAAACAACACAACACAAACACAGAGCAGCCAGCTGCCAACCACCTCAAAATTGTACCTAAACGACCTGCTGTTCATAACTCCATTTCTCTGCATTCCTTTCTGACTGTAAACCTCGGCCACTCAGATCATTTTCACTCTTAAATAATATTATGGACCATCCACAGGAGTAGAAAAGCCAACAAACTTGCAAACTACACTCTGTTTGCAAGTTCACTTCCAAGGCTGATTATTTATTTGTTTGATTAAGAATTTCTATATCCTTAAGAGGACCTTAGTAATTGAAAGCTGCTTTTATTTTACTAATATGTAAATACTCCTGAGTTTTATAGTAGGAGTCTCGTCAAATATTTTCATGGTAATTCTTCTGATGAAGATAGAAGATCTTAATTAACCAAATAATTTATTATGAATATAAAGGCATAGAAAAATGGAATAAATATTGTTAATTGTTCTTTCCTTCTGGAAGATTGTTTGCTCTGTAGCAGTAATTCTTTTTTTTTCAATTTTTTTTTTTTTTTTTTTTTCTTTTTTTGCGGTACGTGGGCCTCTCACTGTTGCGGCCCCTCCCGTTGCGGAGCACAGGCTCCGGACGCACAGGCTCAGCGGCCATGGCTCACAGGCCCAGCCGCTCCGCGGCATGTGGGATCCTCCCAGACCGGGGCGCGAACCCGTGTCCCCTGCATCAGCAGGTGGACTCTCAACCACTGCGCCACCAGGGAAGCCCTGTAGCAGTAATTCTTAAACTGGATTTAAGAATTAAACCATGGTTAACTGGTATTAGTAGGTATTTTGGGAAAAAGAAAAAGGATTCTGTGCTCAAATAACTTTGGGAGACTTTTCTTTGAACAAAATCAAGCAGGTGTTATTACTGTAGAAACCATCATAGCTTTATTACTTTTTTAAAGTTTTATTTGGCCGTGCCCCACGACTTACAGGCTCTTAGCTCCCTGACCCGGGTTCAAACCTGGGGCCCCTGCAGTGGAATCATGGAGTCCTAACCACTGGACCCCCAGGGAATTCCCCCATCATAACTTTTAATATACTAGTTTACGTTATGAATCTCCAAGAGGGGACTGAGTTTGTAGGAACTCCTAAGGCTGTTTGCACATGAAAACTTTCCTTTTGCCAACAAACTTAATATCTTGTGGGACACCAGTGTTGCAGACAGTACAGTGTCTGAAATATTGTCCCTGGCCTATACTGGTAGGTCAGTTGTGATGCCTTGATACCCACAGATTTAACTAAGCAGTTAATAAGCCACTGATCATAAGCAGCCATAATTTGACCTTTCACGTCCTCATGGCTGTTTGGAGTAGAAGTGGACACTTGATCCCAGGTGTCTGGGACTGGCCAGAACTGAGAAGCATGAAAAAGGCCAGCCACTTATTAAACATATAAAGAAGCTGCCATGAGAGAATAGGGTTCTTGAGGGTCCCTGAGTAAATCATAGACATGCATAGGTAGAAGTTTTGAGAAAGAGGCAGGAAAGATATGCAGAATGGAGGGTGAGATGGTTGATGGGCTGTGTCAAGAGCTGTGGAAACAGAGACAGGGCACGTGAGTCACCAATGAGGAGGTAAATTTTGACTACCTGCCCTGGAGGTACACGGAGGTAACCTCATCCCTAGAGCAACTTGGGACCTTCCCATTGCTTTTGCCAGACTGGGATGTGCCCCTTCCTGGGTTCCCCAAGATAGTCTTGTACTCATTTCCAGTGACTTACGGTTATAAACTTTCTCATTATCCAATACATTCTCATAAGAAATTCCATCATAATTTGAAGTAAACTGAGAACTCTGCACCTTCCAACTTAAAAGAGTCCGATGAGCACTTCTGGTATATTCCAAAGGCTACTTTTTTCCTATTAAAAATACTTTTTTTTTCTTGCAACAAAATTGATGCATAGAAAAATTAAAAGCTCAATAGAGTCCAAAGAAGACAATAAAAATACCCTACAATTCCTCCCAACCTGGATAATCACTGTTAAATTTTAATGTATATCAGTGTAGCACTCTCTTTCTCTTTCTAATTACAAAAGTGGGAGCACTCTGTTTATGCGATTTTGTGTTCTTTTCACTTAACTGTTGTAAATATCTTTTACTTTTTATCACAACATATTTAATGGTTAAACCATATTCTATTGTGTGTACAATTAATCACCAATGTTGCACATTTTGGGTGTTTATTTTTTCACTACTATAAACACTTCTGTGATCAATAACTTCGTAGCTAAATGTTTGCACATGTATGTGATTATCTCTCTGATAAAGTCTTAAAAGTGGAGTTACTGGATCAAAGTGTAAGCACAGTTTTAAGGATTTTAATTCTTAGGGGCAAATTACCCTCCAGAAAATCTGTGCTAATTTACACATCAAATCCAGCAGTCTCAGACAGTCAAGCTCTCTTTTCTGTGGCTTCTCTCTGGGAGCTTTTCACTGCTTCTGCATCCATATTGCTTGTCCTAAACTAGCAGCGCTGGCTCTGGCCACTTTGTCTCAGAACACTACCCCAATCTTCTCTTTCTTTTTCTGCCACTGAATCTCCCTCGATCAAATTGCCTATTGAGCAGTAGAGGAGAAAAGTGAACCCAAGTTTTTTTTGCACCCCATCCAGCCTGGGGGAGGCAGCAGTAGCAGCAAATTAAACTCAAGCCTTACAAGATTTGCTTTCCACTAGGAAATGAAAGACCCACAAGGTTCAAGGAGCCCATTAGTGGCAAGAAAATTAAGAGCATAAACCCAGAAAATGCCCATAGCTTGCAGCTTGGTATTATATGGTTTTTTATGGTTCATATAATCCCTCGTTTCTGAAATGTGTTTAAAGACAGTGACAACTCCGATTGCATTCCTGGTATTCTACCTAGCGCCAACCACCTGTGGCCCTAGCCAACAATCAAAGAAGGTTGTGATAAATGCTACATGAGACAATAACAGAGGAGAATAAAAGCATCAGTGCTGATTTTTATTCTGTAACTTTTCTTCTTAAGTGTTTAGGGGAACAGGGACTGACACGCCTATTTATGGGCTTCAGGGTCTCTCCTACTTCCTGAGGAGCATTCTTATATTTGCATGGCCTTCTTCCATACTGCATATCACCTCTTTTTCTTTATTCCCCCAAAACACTACTAGTATAAGACTGTTGCATGAAGTAGATTTTTCTGAGGGTTTGGGGGGTATTGCAGGGTAATTACAGTGGAGTTTGTCAAACTTGCAAGGTCTGGGGGAACAGTCCCCACATGACTGTCTTCATTTCTGATACCAACTATAATTTCAGGGGGCTCCAGAAGGAGTCACAGTGTTACCAAACCAAACTTGGGTCCACTTGCCCATGCACAGTAAAGCCAATCTACTGACACCAGGTTGTGGTGAAGGAAAGTGCAGCTTTATTGTAAGGCACCAGACAAGGAGAATGGATGGCTAGTGCTCAAAAACCCCCGAACCTCCAAAGGGTTTCAGCAAAGCATTTTTAAAAGCCAAGTGAGGGAGGATGGTCACAGGTATGTAATCAGCTTGTGTACAGTTCTCTGACTGGTTGATGTTGAGGTAATAGGGTGGTATCACAGGGGTTAACATCAGTCCTTAGACCACAGTAAGCCTGGGGGCTACATGCTTATTGTCATCAAGTAGTTAACGTCTTCCACTTGGTGTGGGTTTTCGCATTTGTAAAACAACTCAGGAAATGTGTATCAGATATCTAGGTACTTCAAAGAGGAGCTAAAGCAGAGGATATGGGGGAGGGTTCTTCCCTGGGAAGGCCCCGTAGGGTCTTGCTCAGTTATAACAGAACCCATTGAAAGGAGAGGGATACAGGTTAACATTACCCAAGGGAAGAGATGTATAGGGCAGAGTCCAGGAGGAGTCCCAAAGTCAGGCTTCCAGCTGTCCTTTTCCTGTTGAGTCGTGATGCTGTTACCTCTTCCCGACCACAGTGTGTGACAGTATGCAAAGTATTGCCCACCAGGGAATCCCACTCGAGCCTTCGGTGTCCAGACTTTTTATTGGTGTTCATTCACACACTGCTTGTGTGACTAACATTTTATTTTTATTTAATTTTAACAGCTTTATTGGAGTATAATTGCTTTACAATGGTGTGTTAGTTTCTGCTGTATAACAAAGTCAATCAGCTATACATATACATATATCCCCATATCTGCTCCCTCTTGTGTCTCCCTCCCACCCTCCCTATCCCACCCCTCTAGGTGGTCACAAAGCACTGAGCTGATCTCCCTGTGCTATGTGGCTGCTTTCCACTAGCTATCTATTTTACATTTGGTAGTGTATCTATGTCCATGCCACTCTCTCACTTCGTCCCACCTTACCCTTACCCTTCCCTGTGTCCTCAAGTCCATTCTCTACGTCTGCATGTGTGACTAACTTTTAGTCTGCAGACCCTCTCAGAGGTTCAAGCTAATACCTTTAGTCTCCAATTTCTCTGGACCTGGGAATTTATACATTTCCCAAAGCCTCCATTATAAATCACATTGTTAGACCATTCAGTGACCAGATCCCCCTAAATGGCGTTAAAGAACCCCACAAAGACACTCCTAACACGTAAAACATTCCAGGGGCCTACAGATCACCTCCTAGTAGCCAAGGGGCAAAAGCCAGATCTCTCTTTGGGTAAGGTTAATTCCTCACTACACAATTACATTACTGAGACGTTTCTAGAAACTTACTGGTCAATCTTAAATCTCAGTAACTGGGACCACACCCCCTATTAATTATGTTTTTTAAGGTTCTCTCTTTCTCTAAACTTCTTAATGTCTCCCTTTTACCTCATTTCTGGATGTGTATGCTGTTTTTGTCAGGCTGCCCTTAGAAATGTAAAGTTCTCTCTTTACTATGCAGAACAATCCATCTGTTTTGGATTTGCCCCAGTACAACCAGATTGAGCCCTGGAAGGCCTTTCTTGTCCTAAAAGCGCTTCAACCAGTGAAGGTATTTTCCTCAACAAAAGAACTGTCTATTCTTGATTCATGCCACTCTTTAAGAAGGCAGATACTGAATGAAAGTAACCATCAGCCATAGATTTCTATACCCAGTTAAACTATCTTCAAAAAAGAAGATAAAATAAAGATGATTTTAAACAAACAAAAGTTGAAAGACTTCACTACCCAAAGTCCCTTACTAAAGGGACTTTCAAAGGATGTACACTGAGGAAGAAGGGAAATGGTCCCAGAAGGAACATCCAAGATACAGGAGAAAAGTTGAGTAAACAAATAAACTAAAAGGTTAACAAGTGGGTTAATATTTTTTATTTTTTTCTGTAAGATTTATTTATTTATTTATTTTATAAATTTATTTATTTATGGCTGCATTGGGTCTTCGATGCTGCGTGTGGGCTTTCTCTAGTTGTGGCAAGCAGGGGCTACTCTTCGTTGTGGTATGTGGGCTTCTCATTCAGTGGCTTTTCTTGTTGCAGAGCACAGGCTCTAGGCGTGCAGGCTTCAGTAGCTGTGGTGCATGGGCTCAGTAGCTGTGGCTCGCAGGCTTAGTTGCTCTGTGGCATGTGGGATCTTCCTGGATCAGGGCTCGAACTGCTGTCCCCTGCATTGGCAGGCGGATTCTTTTTGCGGTATGTGGGCCTCTCACTGTTGTGGCCTCTCCCGTTGCGGAGCACACGCTCTGGACGCGCAGGCTCAGCGGCCATGGCTCACGGGCCCAGCTGCTCCACAGCATGTGGGATCTTCCTGGACCGGGGCACGAACCCGTGTCCCCTGCATCGGCAGGCGGACTGTCAACCACTGCGCCACCAGGGAAGCCCGGCAGATGGATTCTTAACCACTGCACCACCAGGGAAGTCCATGATTGCTTAAACTTTAAGTTCAGGAGAACTGGTCTGGATGGCAAACTGTACTATGTAGTGTAGTTTAGTAAATGAACAAACAAGATCACAGAGATCAGCTTCTCCTTAGAATTGATTGCTTTGGAGCTGGAAGAGCCCACAGAGCTTTTCTATACCTGGTAGAAGAAATAGAGAATCAGGAAAGTACAACAGAGCTGCTGTGTTCTGACATAGAGAGGTGGGGCCATTCAAGAGCTCTGACCAGATCTCCTGACTGGCAGAGGACTGTGGAGATTGTCAGACTTGCAAAGCTGACCTGTTCTCCGCCTTGTGCTTCTCCACTGGGGAAGTTTTGTGAAGCCTCTTTTATTTTTTTATCTTTATTTTTTTACATTTTTTTTCACACCTTTATTGGAGTATAATTGTTTCACGGTGTTGTGTTAGTTTCTGCTGTACAACAAAGTGAATCAGCCATATGTATACATATATCCCCATATCCCCTCCCTTTTGAGCCTCCCTCCCACCCTCCCCATCCTATCCCTCTAGGTTTTCACAAAGCATTGAGTTGATCTCCCTGTTCTATGCAGAAGCTACCCACTAGCCATCCATTTTACATTTGGTAGTGTATATATGTCAGTGCTACTCTCTCAGTTCATCCCAGCTTCCCCTCCCCACCCGTGTCCTCAAGTCTTTCTTTACATCTGCGTCTTTATTCCTGCTCTGCCACTAGGTTCATCAGTACCGCTTTTTTAGTTTCCAAATATGTACGTTAGCATATGGTATTTTTTTTCTCTTTCTGACTTACTTCACTCTGTATGACAGACTACGTCCATTCATCTCACTACAAATAACTCAGTTTCATTTCTTTTTATGGCTGAGCAATATTCCATTGTATATATGTGCCACATATTCTTTATCCATTCATCTGTCAGTGGACATTTAGGCTGCTTTCATGTCCTAGCTATTGTAAATAGTGCTGCGATGAACATTGTGGTACACGTATCTTTTTGAATTATGGTATTCTCAGTGTATATGCCCACTAGTGCATATGACCCAGTAGTGCTGGGTCATATGGCAGTTCTATTTTTAGTTCTTTAAGGAACTTCCATACTGTTCTCCATAGTGGCTATATCAATTTACATTCCTACCAACAGTGCAGGAGCTTCCCTTTTCTCCACACCCTCTCCAGCATTTATTGTTTGTAGATTTTTTGACAGTGGCCATTCTGACCGGTGTGAGGTGGTACCTCATTGTAGTTTTGATTTGCATTTCTCTAACAATTAGTGATGTTGAGCAGCTTTTCATGTGCCTCTTGGCCATCTGTATGTCTTCTTTGGAGAAATGTCTATTTAGGTCTTCTGCCCATTTTTGGATTGGGTTGTTTGTTTTTTTGATATTGAGATGCATGAGCTGTTGTATAGTTTGGAGATTAATCCTTTCTCAGTTGCTTCATTTGCAAATATTTTCTCCCATTCTGAGGGTTGTCTTTTTGTCTTGTTTATGGTTTCCTTTGCTGTGCAAAAGATTTTAAGTTTAATTAGGAGCCATTTGTTTATTTTTGTTTTTATTTCCATTTCTCTAGGAGGTGGGTCAAAAAGGATCTTGCTGTAATTTATGTCAAAGAGTGTTCTGCCTATGTTTTCCTCTAAGAGTTTGATACTGTCTGGCCTTACATTTAGGTCTTTAATCCATTTTGAGTTTATTTATGTTTATGGTGTTAGGGAGTGTTCTAGTTTCATTCTCTTACGTGTAGCTGTCCAGTTTTCCCAGCACCACTTATTGAAGATTCTGTCTTTCCTCCATTGTATATTCTTGCCTCCTTTGTCAAAGATAAGGTGACCAAATGTGCATGAGTTTATTTCTGAGCTTTCTATCCTGTTCCATTGATCTATATTTCTGTTTTTGTGCCAGTACCATACTGTCATGATTATTGTAGCTTTGTAGTATAGTCTGAAGTCAGGGAGCCTGATTCCTCCAGCTCCGTTTTTCTTTCTCAAGATTGCTTTGGCTATTTGGGATCTTTTGTGTTTCTATACAAATTCTAAAATTTCTTGTTCTAGTTCTGTGAAAAATGCCATTGGTAATTTGATAGGGATTGCAGCAAACCTGTAGGTTTCTTTGGGTGGTATAATCATTTTCATGATGTTCATTCTTCCAATCCAGAAGCATGGTATATCTCTCCATCTGTTTATGTCATGTTTGATTTCTTTCATCAGTGTTTTCCAGTTTTCTGAGTACGGGTCTTTTGCCTCCTTAGGTAGGTTTATTCCTAGGTGTTTTAATCTTTTTGTTGTGATGTTTTTTGGTTTTTTTTTTTTTTGCAGTATGCAGGCCTCTCACTGTTGTGGCCTCTCCCATTGCGGAGCCCAGGCTCCGGACGCGCAGGCTCAGTGGCCATGGCTCATGGGCCTAGCCACTCCGTGGCATGTGGGATCTTCCCAGACTGGGGCACGAACCCATGTCCCCTGCATCGGCAGGCAGACTCTCAACCACTGCGCCATCAGGGAAGCCCTGTTGTGATGTTAAATGGGATTGTTTCCTTAATTTCCTTTTCTGATCTTTCGTTGTTAGTGTATAGGAATGCAAGAGATTTCTTTGCATTAATTTTGTATCCTGCAACCTTACCAAATGCATTGATTAGTTCTAGTAGTTTTCTGGTGGCATCTTTAGGATTTTCTAGTATAGTGTTATGTCAAGGGCAAACAGTGACAGTTTCACTTTTTCTTTTCCAGTTTGTATTCCTTTTATTTCTTTTTTTCTCCGATTGCCCTGGCTAGGACTTCCAATACTATGTTGAATAATTGTGGCAAGAGTGGACATCCTTGTCTTGTTCCTGATCTTAGAGGAAATGCTTTCAGTTTTTCACCATTGAGAATGATGTTTGCTGTGGGTTTGTCATATATGGCTTTTATTATGTTGGGGTAGGTTCCCTCTATGCCCACTTTCTGGAGAGTTTGTATTACATATGGGTGTTGACATTTGTCAAAGGCTTTTTCTGTATGTATTGAGGTGATCATATGGTCTTTATTCTTCTGTTTGTTAATATGGTATATCACATTGATTGTTTTGCGTATTTTGAAGAATCCTTGCATCCCTGGGTTAAATCCTACTTGACCATGGCTTATGATCTTTTTAATATGCTGTTGGATTTGGTTTGCTAGTATTTTGCTGAGGATTTTTGCATCTGTGTTCATCAGTGATATTGGTCTGTAATTTTCTTTTTTGTGGTATCTTTGTCTGGTTTGGTATCAGGGTGATGTGGCCTCATAGAGTAAGTTTGGAAATATTCCTCCCTCTGCAATTTTTTGCAAGAGTTTGAGAAGGATAGGTGTTAACTCTTCTCTAAATGTTTGATAGAATTCACCTGTGAATCCATCTGGTCCTGGACGTTTGTTTGTTGGAAGATTTTTAATTACAGTTTCAATTTTATTACCTGTGATTGGTATGATTATATTTTCCAATTCTTCCTGGTTCAATCTTGGAAAGTTGTACGTTTCCATGTATTTGTCCGTTTCTTCAAGGTTGTCCATTTTATTGCCATGTGGTTGCTTGTAGTAGTCTCTTATGATCCTTTGTATGTTTGTGGTGTCAGTAGTAATCTCTCCTTTTTCATTTCTAATTTTATTGATTTGAGTCCTCTCCCTTTTTTTCTTGGTGAGTCTGGCTAAAGGTTTATAAATTTTGTTCATCTTCTCAAAGAAGCAATTTTTAGTGGTATTGATCTTTGCTGTGTTTTCTGCATTTCTATTTCATTTATTTCTGCTCTGATCTTTATGATTTCTTTCCTTCTACTAACTTTGGGTTTTCTTTGTTCTTCTTTTTCTAGTTGCTTTAGTTGTAAGGTTAGATTTTTATTTGAGATTTTTCTTGTTTCTGAGGTGAGCTTGAATTGCTCTGAACTTCCCTCTTAGAACTGCTTTTGCTGCATCCCATAGGTTTTGGATCGTTGTGTTTTCATTGTCATTTGTTTCTAGATATTTTTAAATTTCTTCTTTGATTTCTTCAGGGATCTCTTGGCTATTTAGCAGTGCACTGTTTAGCCTCCATGTATTTGTGTTTTTTACAGTTTTTTTCCTGTAATTGATTTCTAATCTCATAGCGTTGTGGTTGGAAAAGTTGCTTGATATAATTTCAATTTTCTTAAAATTTCCAAGGCTTGATTTGTGACCCAAGATGTGATATATTTCAGAGAATGTTTCGTGTGCACTTGAGAAGAAAGTGTATTCTTCAGCTTTTAGGTGGAAGGTCCTAAAAATATCATTTAAGTCTATCTGGTCTATTGTGTCATTTAAAGCTTGTGTTTCCTTATTGATTTTCTGTCTGGATGATCTGTCCATTGGTGTAAGTGAGGTGTTAATATCCCCCACTATTATTGTGTTACTGTTGATTTCTTCTTTTATGGCTGTTAACATTTGCCTTATATATAGAGAAGCTCCTATGTTGGGTGCATAAATATTTATAATTGTTATTTTTTTCTTGGATTGATCCCTTGATCATTATGTAGTGTCCTTCCTTATCTCTTGTAACAGTCTTTATTTTAAAGTCTATTTTATCATGTGAGTCTTGCTACTCCAGCTTTCTTGTGATTTCCATTTGCGTGGAATATCTTTTTCCAGCCCCTCACTTTCAGTCTGTATGTGTTCCTAGGTCTGAAGTGTGTGTCTTGTAGACAACATATATAAGTGTCTTGTTTTTGTAGGCATTCAGCCAGTCTGTGTCTTTTGGTTGGAGCATTTAATCCATTTACTTCAAGGTGATTATTCATATGTATGTTCCTATTACCATTTTCTTAATTGTTTGAGTTTGCTTTTGTAGGTCTTCTCTTGTGTTTCCTGGTTAGAGAAGTTCCTTTAGTATTTGTTGTAAAGCTGGTTTGGTGGTGCTGAATTCTCATAGCTTTTGCTTGCCTGTAAAGCTTTTGATTTCTCTGTCAAATCTGAACGAGGTCCTTTCTGGGTAGAGTAATCTTGGTTGTAGGTTTTTCCCTTTCATCACTTTAAATATATCCTGCCACTCCCTTCTGACCTGTGGAGTTTCTGCTGAGAAATCAGCTGATAACCTTATGGGGATTCCCTTATATTTATTTTTTGATTTTCCCTTGCTGCTTTTAATATTTTTTCTTTGAATTTAACTTGTGTTAGTTTGATTAATATGTGTCTTTGTTTGTTTCTCCTAGCGTTTATCCTGTATGGGACTCTCTGTGCTTCCTGGACTTGAGTGGCTATTTCCTTGCCCATGTTAGGGAAGTTTTTTACTATTAATGTCTTCAAATTCTTTCTCAGACCCTTTCTCTTTCTCTTCCTCTTCTGGGATCCCTATAATTTGAATGTTGGTGTGTTTAATGGTGTCCCAGAGGTCTGTTTTCATTCTTTTTTCTTATTCTGCTCTGAGGTAGTTATTTCCACTTTTTTATCTTCCAGCTCACTTATCCGTTCTGCCTCAGTTATTCTGCTATTGATTCCTTCTAGAGTATTTTTAATTTCAGTTACTGTGCTGTTTGCTCTTTAGTTCTTCTAGGTCCCTGTTAAAGATTTCTTGTATTTTCTCCATTCTGTTTCTGAGATTTTGGATCATCTTTACTATCATTACTCTGAATTCTTTTTCAGGTAGCTTGCCTATATTGTCCTCATTTATTTGGTCTTGTAGGTTTTCACCTTGCTCCTTCATCTGTAACATATTTTTTTGTCGTTACATTTTCTTTTTGATGGGTGGGGTGTATTTTTGTCTTACTGGTGGTTTGGCCTGAGGTGTCTAGCACTGGAGTTTGCAGGTAGTTGGGTAGAGCCGGGTCTTGGTGTCGAGATGAGGATCTCCAGGAAGCCTCACTCCGATTAACATTCCCTGGGGTCTGAGGTTCTGTGTTACTCCAGCAGTTTGGACTCGGCACTCCCACCACAGGAGCTCAGGCCTGACCCCCAGCCTTGGAATCAAGATCCCTCAAGGAGAACGGCTCCAGTCACTGGGGGTTCCTCCCATCCCCTTAGGGGTCCGTAGTCCCCCACCAGTGTCTGGTATGTGCCCTAGTTTTGCAGAGATGCGAATTCCACGTCCTCCTAGTCCACCATCTTGACTCTGCGCTAGAACTTAGGGAAAAAGTTCTATGTCCAAGATGGACAGCAGGAAGGAAATGGCATCCTCTACTGTTGCAGCAAGGCCCCTGAAGCCTCTTTTATTTCAGTGCATGGTTCTCTTGTTGCCAGCGATGGCTGCACAGCTGTTTTCCTTAAAACAGCAATACTTTTTTCCTCCAGAAAGTTTTGTGATCAGGTGACAATTATATCTGGACAAAAGCATTTGGGGAAACTTGAAGCCAGGACAAATTTATCTAAGATCGTTGTTGTTGCTTTTAAACATGTGGCCAGCCTTGCAAGTTTATGGATTGGCTCTCAAAGTTTGTGCTCTGTGACTACTTTTTCTTGACAGGTTAGCAATGGAGAAGAAGAGAGATGAAGGCCACACTCCTGGGAAGAGCCGTGGGGGTGTTGGGAGATTGAGGTGTGTGTGTGTGTGTGTGTGTGTGTGTGTGTGTGTGGTGGGGTGTGTGGCTGTTGCTGGAGAAAGATGATTAAGTATAGGAGAGAAAGGAATGGCTGCCACACTTTTATATTTGGAAGCAATTTCAAAACCTGTATGTAGAGATTGCTATGCACGGGTGTAACTGGGAAAAGCCTCAGAAAGTTGAATGCCTTAGACCAGTTTCTATTTCTTCCAAGAGAATGCCTGTATGGGTATGGTAGGTGGCCTCTGGATGTTCATGAATATGGATGTTATATGTCTTCTCTTCCTGGGGCTAGAACTCAGCCTGAGTGTGGCATTGGCCTCGACTGTGTGGATGGTGCAGGGTTTGTGCTGATGTCGGAGACTTCATGACTGACCCAACCTCTGTCATTGCCAAAATGTTCACAAGGACTATGCATCCTTTGCTCCAGAACAGCTGCTTTCATATGTCAGTAGTGGTGTATCTACACAGGTGGAAAGTCCCAGACACTCACCTGTCACCAAATCCTGCTGAGCTTTTCTAGGGCCCTTGCCTCTCTCCCTCTCCTGGGTGACAAAGGTGTGAATTGTGTGGGGTTCAACTGAGGTGTTTTATTGAAATAGAGGATTGTATTTCATTAGCCTCTATTTGTAAATGGGGATTGCAGAGGTCTTTTCTTATTGTTTGCTGTTATAAACATATGCAGGTGAGGCAGAGCAGAGGAAAGCAGTTCAGGAACTTAAAAAGGGTGGACAAAATTCCTAAAATGTTAGCTCTGTGGTTCCATCCCGTAAGCCAAGTCTGACTGGCTGAGACACAACCAAAAGAATAGGAGGAAATTTAATTAGAGGAATGAGAAAGAAAAAAAAAAAAAAAAAAAAAAAAAAAAAAAAAAAAGAATGGATATGATAACCTGAACCTCTGAACACTTAGAGACTTTTGGAATTAAAATTACCTCAGAAACAGTTTTTTCTGACACTGCCTTGCAGATGAGCAAATAGAATGAAGATGTCCCAACATCTAGCCTGCTTTCCAGCTTAGGGCACACCATTAGAGAGCCTGGGAACTTGGCCTTGAATGGAGGACCTTTGGCTGGACGAGATGGGGGTTTGCTTAAGAGCCTCCAGGTTTATGCTCCTGCCTTGGGGACATCTTCATTCAGTATCATCCCAGGTTCTCTGCCCAGATGATCCTAGTGATATCTAGGCAGAGATGATATGATATCTAACTTTTTATGTAATGAAAACTTTTTTTACTGTGTATTTTTGCATTGAGACTATTTTGTTATTGTGATTTAAGTTCTTTTGTCTTATTCTTTTAAATCGTTGCCCCGTATAGTATTATCTTCTCTTTTTTTCTCACATTTCACGTTTTCTGCTTTAACTTTTGCTTTCCAGTATCTGTTTCATGTGGTAATGATGAGGGTGACAATGACAGAAAATGGTTACATAGCAATCACTGTGTACTAAGCACTGTTCTAGGTGCTTATGTATGTAACCTATGGAGGCCTGTTGTTGTCCCCCTTTTATAAATGTACATGTACTCAGACATTTTCTTTTGATGAAAATAGATTTTAATTCTGATTTGTATTCACTTTTCACCCCAAGTTTTAGTTCCTTTCAAGTTTATCATTCTTAAACTTTTATTGCTAAAATTCTTTCTATTTTAAGGTCTATTGTCCATTATTTTCCATTTTCCTCTTATTTTTGTATTTTATTTGCTGAACTACATTTGATAATTATTTTCTTTTTTGCTGCCTTAGGTTTAATATTATTTGTGTATTTTAGCCCATTTAAAAAAAATTCTTCCTTCCATACAGGAGACTGAGAAGAAGTTAAACAGTAGCAGGAGGTCATATTCAGACAAATCCAGGAAAGAGCCAACATTATGGGGGTGGGGGGAAAGATGGGGGTGAGACTGTCCCAGGCTAAATAAAAGAGACCAAAGAGAATTAACAAAATATAACTTGTGAACCTTGGTTAGATGCTGGTTCTAGAACAGTAACAACAACAGAAATATCCAACCCAGCTAGCAAAGACATTCTTAGGGCTATTGAGAAAATTTGAATATGGAGTAGAATGATTGTTTATTTTTCTAGGTGTAATAGTGGTATGAGAGTTTTGTAGGAGAATCCTTACCCTTAGGCCATGCATGAGAGAGATGGATAAAGGAAATATGGCAAAATGTCAATGATTATTGAATCTAAACAAAAGATGTATAGCTGTTGACTTTACTATTCCTCAAATTTTCTGTAGATTTGAAACTTTTTGTGTTAAAAGAAAATACAAACTAAGCAAAAGGCCCTTGTTGATTATCTATTTTATATATAGTAGTATGTATATGTTAATGCCAAACTCCTAATTTATCCCTCCCCCCACCTTTCCCCTTTGGTAACCATAAGTTTGTTTTCGAAGTCTGTGAGTCTGTTTCTGTTTTGTAAATAAAGTTCATTTGTATCATTTTTTTAGATTCCACATATAAGTGATATCATTTGATATTTGTCTTTCTCTGTCTGACCTACTTCACTTAGAAGGATAATCTCTAGGTCCATCCATGTTGCTGCAAATGGCATTTTTTCATTCTCTTTTTATGGATGAGTAGTATTCCACTGTATATATGTACCACATTTTCTTTATCCATTCATCCATTGATGGACATTTAGGTTGCTTCCATGTCTTGGCTACTGTAAATAGTGCTACAATGAACATTGGGGTGCTTGTATCTTTTTGAATTATGGTTTTCTTTGGATATATGCCCAGGAGTGGGATTGCTGGATCATATGGTAGCTCTATTTTTAGTTTTTTAAGGAAGCTCCATACTGTTCTCCATAATGGCTGTACCAATTTACATTCCCACCAACAGTGTAGGAGGGTTCCCTTTACTCCACACCCATTCCAGGATTTAATAGACTTTTTGATGATGGCCATTCTGACCAGTGTGAGGTGATACATCATTGTAGTTTTGATGTGTGTTTCTCTAATAATTAGCTATGTTGAGCATCTTTTCATGTGCTTTTTGGCCATATGTATGTCTTCTTTGGAGAAATGTCTGTTTAGGTCTTCTGCCCATTTTTTGATTGGGTTGTTTGTTTTTCTGATATTGAGCTGCATGAGCTGTTTGTATATTTTTAGATTATAAAAGTAATGCATGAGTATATGTTTATTATTAAAAAATACATTTTTTCCCTCCTGTGAATCTTCCACTTGGAATTCCGGTACTAATTCTACTCTTTGTGCAGAGTCCCCTTGAACGTGCTCCCTCATTCGTCTGGATCCCTCAAATCAGCTCTACTACGCCCAGCTAAAAGGATTGAAAGGAAAGATCGGACCCCCATCACAGAATATTTGAAGTGGTTACTTACTAGGCCTGTATATGCATATTAAAATTCTCTGAGTTGTTATAGCAGCTGTTGCAACTGAAAATAATTCAGCAAACAGGATCATTTTCTGTGTAGTTTATGGGCTCAGCAACAGTCCAGAAGCATTGGTATTTGAGTTACTGTTAGCCTGCTCAGCCAATCTCCGCATGTCACAGGCTGGTAATTTGATCTGTAGCTCCCTTGAAGTGAGTTTGCACTAAACACAGAAAGCTCTTTTTTTTTCTCCCTTTTTGCCAAACATTAAATCGACTTTTATGTGTGTCCTTTTTTCCCCTTACGAAATCGTGATTTGATTCAACAAAAATATTACACACCTTCCTGAGGGTTTTGTATCCTTTTCTCACAACCACACATTTTCTGCAGCTGCCTGCCCTCTGTTCACCAGAAAGCCTGAGTCCCTCAGATGGGGAGAGACTGGCTTTGAATATAGCTGGGCCTAAGAAAGCACAGATGGCAGTGAGAAAAATATCTTCCAATGACTTTTCCTTTCAAGACTCAGGAAGTCTGCTGCTTCTCAGTGCTCTTATCATTGCTGTGAAGTTTTGATTTTTACAATCTCCAGGGGTGGCTTTCCAGGTGAATTAGAGCTGAAGCTGAAAGAGCCTCCTCTATTTAGAGAGCTGGAGGAGCCCTCCTCAGGATGGAAGCAGCCCCACCTGGCCTCTCCTGACCACCTTCCAGCAGCCAGGGCCAGGGGCGTGTCTGATGATGGAGACATTTGGAACCACGTCAGCAATGGAAGCTGGCGCCGTGTTTATTCCATCTGCAGATATGTAGATTGTGGTGGGTAGGGCAGAAGGCCTGATGATGCCATTGACTCACCACCATACAATAGGTAGCCTGCTTTCCAGCCACTTTGCATGATATCCAGACTTCCTGGCAGTGAGACTGGTGGTTCATAGAGCATGAAGCAGCACCTCTGAACTCAGTTGCTTCCAGTTTTTAATGATACCCTAAACAGAGGTTGAAATACCTAAGATAATAGTAGTCACAGTGATGTGCTATTTTGGGTTACTGAAAACTGAAATTTGTTTTTTGCTGAAGACAGTTTGTCAGACAATTTAGTAACTTTTATATCAGTAATATGAGGAGTCCTGTCTATCTAATTAGCCAGTTGTACTACAAGGAAAGATTAAATATCTGTCTTCCGAGTCGCTGAGTTCTTATAACATTTTAAGTTAAAATCCAATACTTTCTTCCCTAGAGACATCTAAACTTATTTGATCCAAGTTCAGGGATGCCAAAAGCCATTGTGGTTTAGATGATACCTGTTCATGATTGACACAAATAAATAGTCACAGTGTACCTAATCTTGAGTTGTGGGATCTTGCTGTCCATCTGAAAGGCCATTGCATAAATCAGAAATCTGTGCTTTTCTGGGGCACCCAAGCCAGGGGAAGTGGGAGTTCAGATGGATGAACTTCAGGGTTCAAGCCACATACGCACGATATCCCAATAAACAAAAGCACCAACTACTGTAATCTACTTCTTGATTTTTCAAGACAGAGATTGATTATGAAGAAGGCAAAAAAAAAAAAAAAAAAAGGAAGAAAGAAAGAAAGAAAAAATCAACTCAGAAAACCAACCAAACAAAAACACAACCAGATATTTGATTATAACATTAATTTTGTGATCATTTCAAAGGGAGTATATAAGAGACATTAACTGGGTTCTAACTCTGGAACAGACAAGTCTCTGGCTTTGAACCCAACTCTGCAGAATGATGTCCCCCAGAAGGCGTTGCTTGTGCCTTGACACTTGACAGCCAATACCTGAGGAGTAGGTTTTCCTGAAGCTTTCCATGGACAGATCTTGGAGGGCAGGCTCAGTGATCCTGGCCTTGCTCATGCCCTTAGCAAAAGGAAGAAGGCAGATTGAAGGCTCCCCCAAACACTTAATGGAATTTTGGGATAAAATATTTAAAAGGTTAAAAAGCCTTTTTATAAGGGGGGAACTTCTGGTCTTCCTGTGGAAGATGACCAAATGCTATTAAAATATTCCCATTTCTGGTGAGTTAATCAGTCCCCACATATTTATAGCATGCCTTGCACAGTCAAAATCTGGATCCAAAATTGCTCATTAGAACAATTTCATCTGCAGAAAGAACTTACCTACATCAAACGGCAAGGTCATAACTACACACAAGAGCAAACTGCACAGCCCCATTTTAGCAAAGTGCCCGTTTGCAGCTTGCTGTGGGAGGGAGTGTCCTCCAATCCAGACACTATACTAAGAAATAAGGTAATTCAATGACAATAATAATTTTAGCTGCAGCTTAAGGGAACTTTACAGCTTTAAAATAGGAAATGGAAAACAATAAGTAAGAAACTATAAAATAAATTGAGCAGACAGCTTTCTGTTACATTTTATACCCAGTGGTACATAGCATTTACTTTAGGAAATGACAGGCTTATTTTAGAAGGCCAGCAACTTCTGGAGTTTCCCTCTTTTTTTTTTTTAATTGAAATGGAAGTGGGAGCAGTGTTGGATACACTTAAGGCTTAGTTTTTTATTTCTTTTTAAGTTTCTAATTAGGGAGCTTTAGTATGTGTCTAAAAGTTTTTTTTTTCCTTTAATATTTATGTGCCATCTTATGGCAAAATAAATCTTTACTGTTGATTTGAATCTGGGTATTATTAGCCATGTTTTATTAAATGATTACAGTTAGCCAGGCCCTATATTAAACACTACAATGCATTAGCTTATTTAATTAATTTAACATTATGATGTAGGTATTATTATTATCCACATTTTACAGATGAGGAGACTGAGGATCAGAAAAGTTATGCCGCTTGCCTAGGACACAGCTACTAGCAAGTATTGTACCAGGAACTCAGATCTACTTGTCCCCAGAGCCCAAGATCTTCATCTATTCTGCTTTTATTCTATATCATGAATGTCACAATCTGGAGTGTGGGAACTCCTGGGAAGCCATGGGGCAATGTTTAAGAAATATTTAAGGGTGCTGTATACATTGCAACTCCCATGTTGAATCATGATTTCTTTTAAATAAAGTTTCTTTAAAATAAATGCGAGAGGGGTCTCTGACTAATGAACTCAGATATCCAAACTGGTTAAAATTGTCATGTGCTATTCCTCCAACATTTGGGCTTTAATAGACAAAGTGTGAGTGACCACTCCCTTCCCTGGGCTTCAAGGACTTTAAAAATGTCCTGCCTGTCCTCAAAGTTAGAGAACTCTGATTTTCAGCATTGGTGGTGTGTGTTATCTGAATGGCAAGGGTCAGGGTGTAGGGGGAAGATGATAGGATCCGTAGTCTAAAGAAGATCTGGGAATCCTAGTAAACCCATTTCCATAGAGTCTCAGTATTCTCACCTTTAATGGAAATGATATCAATACCTATTAAATCAGAGTGCTGCTAACATTAAATTAGACAATGCATGTGAGTGAAATTTATGCGTTACTGTTTTTAGAGGTATTGAAGGTCTCCTCTACTGTTTGACCACCTGTGGGCTGGTACTTAACATACTCTCTTTCTAAGACCTGTTAAAGTCTTTTTTTTTTTTTGTCTGGGAGTGCTCTATCCTTCAGGATCCTGGCAGGAAACAGATCGTGCGCTCATACTGGGAAGAGTTTAATAAAGGGACTTTTTACAAAGGTGTGTGCTGGATTTAGGAAAAGCACTGAGGGATGTTGCAGTACCCCAGCAGGGATCCATTTACCAACCCTAAGTCTGAAGGGGCAAGCAGAAGGAGTGTTTACCAGAACCTAGAGTTTTTGGAGAAAACCGTCTGACAGGAACTGTGGCCTTTGGTGGAAGGATGCAGTCAAGCCACAGAAAACTACCAGGGAGAGATCTTGGGGAAAAAATTTCCTGACCTCACTTTTTTCCCTTGCTTTGATCTCCTGCAGGTACTCACCACTGGCTGAATCCAAATGGAAGCCAGAAAGGAAGGGAACTCTTGATGCATCCGTACAGGTTGGTCCCCAAGGCAGAGAGCAGAGGAAGAGAGTGGAAGGTGGATCTGGGCAAGCAGAAGGTATGGAGCACAGCCTCATGGCCTTCCAAACATGCTAACCAATAATCTTTATCACTCTGGTCAGATTTGGCTGAATCTACGGTAATGCAAAATTATGTTGTCTTTCGTGGCTCTACCTCCCCTTCTGTATTTCCTCCATTTTTAGAAACGTTCACTCTTCACTTCCAGTCTGTCTTGTGTTCTTTTACTCCTCTAAGTCTTCTTGTGAAAAAATGAACACAAGAAATTAATTCACACACTTAAATATCTTATGCCTAATTTTTATTTTTAAAAATGCATACTGCTTTTCACTCCTGGGCTGGCTAAGTTGCTACCAAACTGACTTCAGATGAAAAATACAAAGAACTACCTGAAGGCACTGGAAAGTGAATAAATGCAAGGAGATTATGGAGGGTGGTTGGCACTTGAAAGGGCAAGGCAAGGAATTCCTTCCCTTATTTATAATATTTTAGCTTAAGAGTAGAGGCTGTAGGCAATGTCTGTAGTCTTTCTGGCCTGAAGAACTAGAGGAACGAGTTGAGAGCAGCTACAGCCATTGAAAAGTGAGGGGGAAATCTCTAAAAGGAGAGAGCCTGAGAGGCGAGCCCTAAATTCTGTGTATAAACTTCCCAAATTCTTGGCTGATCCCATGAATGTATGTGGCAGACTACAAGCAGCTCTGTAAAGGGTAAATGAACTAAACTGAGATAAAAGCTGTTGCTCAAGAAACAGAGTACTTTTTAATTTATTTTTTTGCAATTTTGCCAAAACAAAAATATCATACTCTTTGGGAGAAGTATAATATAATTCAGAGTCCTCACAAGAAATCATCCACAATATCCAGGATACCATCCAGAGTTACTGACACACACAAGAACAAGAATGGGGTTCTTGACCTCTTCTTAAGAGAAAATATAATCAGTATAGATCAATCCTGAGGTGGCTCAGGTATTAGAATTATCAGACATGGATTTTAAAGCAGCTATTCTAACAGTAATTAGGGGAAAATTTATATCTTTAAGGGCTTGTATTAGAAAACAAGAAGATTATAAACTAATGATCTAAGGTACTAACCTTAAAAATCTAGAAGGACAGAGCAAATTAAAACCCCAATTCAGTAAAAAGATGGAACCAATTAAGATAACAGAAATCAATGAAACTACATTGGTTACAAGAGATGCACTTTAAATATAAAGACAGATGTAAAGTTGACTTTTGAAAAGAGAGAAAATTAATAGACCCATAGCTAGACTGACTAAGAAAAAATGAGCGAACACAAATCACAAATATCAGGAATGAAAAAGAGGATTAACTACAGATCCCATGGAGATATAATAAGACAATATGATGACTACTCTTTTCCTCTGTGATTCTGGCTCTAGGATGCCAGAGTGCCCTGCCAACAGTCATAACTTATAGTTCAATGAGACTCTTCCTCTGTCTTCTGGCAAGAATGTACTCTTCAAGGGCCAATGCCTCCAACTCTGCGGAGCCCAGAATTGTGGGGACGGGAAGGACAAAATCCCCCAGTGAGTCATTGGAAGCTATGGCAAATGGGGTCTCTCTGGTTTCCCCCCTTGGTTACACATTTGGAACACAGAAACATTTCAGAGCTTTTTGGTTGTGGATATTTGGGTACAGGAATACTGTCATTGAGAACTCTTCTCTGAAATTCCTTCTGTAAATACTGATCCATCTCCCTCATCACTATAACCTGATTTCCATGTCTTTTTTCCCTCTGTCCATGTAACATAACTCAGAGCAGACCCTTTGCTTAAATAGTTTATCTACTTGCTCCCCTACCACTTCTGGAGGGGAGAAAGTGAGTAGAGTGAGGCAAAGAGCTGGGTTTATCTGCAGGAATATAATTAATGCTCACTACATGCTTGTTCCCCTGTATTTCCCAGTCATTTTTGCAGTTAGTCTGGCCCATGTGATTAGTTCTGCTCAGTGGATTGTGGGTGGATCTTCTGAGTTGAAACAGTTAAGAGCCAGTGTACCTCCTCTGTGGTGCTCTTGCCCTGGTATGGCCACACTGGAGGCCACATGTTAGAGATAGTGCAGCTATGAGATGAAGGAGGCCTACCTAACATGTATCAACTAAACCTTTATTATGCTAAGCCTCTAAAATTTTGGTGTATTTGTTGTGGTTGTAAGTGTTAATTACCTTGATTAATAAATCTATTCTCTCCACACCCACCGATCAATAAACATTTTAGGACCCTAATTGTAAATGTGTTTACACTTGGAAAAAGATTAGTCAATCAAGACTTTATTGAGGGTTACATGCACTTAGGATTATGCCAGGTGTTTCACTATTGAGTGCCCACTCTGGGTATGTGGAACCTTCTTTCCTAGTGGTTGTGGCCTTTCTGGACCAGATAGAAGTTAAGATATTTAAAAAACATGCCAGGTCAGCTTATTCGGTTCTTACCAGGGCTTGGAGAAGGTTATAGCCTGCCCAGATATGCAGAGAATGTACAGTGCTACATATTCAGGGTTCTTCTTTGGCTGACTTTCTAATCCCTTCTAAGTCCCATTCCTAAAACTGGAGCATCACCAGTTAATCTCTTAATGTATGTGCATGTACATGTACGTGTACATCTTTCTATGTATTCTCTGTATAGCCATGAGTATTAATACTGCTGTCATAACAGTCTTGGGGTTAGTTTACGTGCAGTTCCTACTGCTGTGGTCTTTGGTTCCTTCTTTAGTCTCTATCTTATCACTCTTTCACTTTGAATCCACACTTTGTGGCCTCATCCTTACAACTTCTCTAATTTCCTCTTTATCCTATTATTAAATAAAAGTTAATAACTCTATAATCAGACCAGTAGAATCCAGCAGCAGGCACAGATGTTGGGTGGTTTACATGTGCGATTTTGTGTCCAACTGTGAAGTAGGTTTTTTTTCCCTCTTCACAGATGAGGAAATGGAAGCTTAGTGAGGATGCAAGAGAAATGTGATGTGATTCTCATAGATACAATCTAGGTAGAGAAACAATATGGATATGAGAGAAGTTTTTAATAATAGCAATATTTGTATACTGTAAACAACTAAACCTTGCTAAGAGGAATTAAAGAACAGCTATATAAATGTGGAGATATGCTGTATTCCTGGAATGGGAGACTCAATGTTTTTAAGTTGTTAATTTTCCCCAAATTGATCTGTAGATTCAAAGCAGGCTTTTTTTTTTGAGTAGAAATTAAAGAAGCTGATTCTAAAATTCATATAGAAATGCAAAAGATTTAGAATAGTCAAACAACTTTGAAAAAGAACAAAGCTGGAGGACTCCCATTACCTGATTTCAAGACTTACTATAAAGCTACTATGATATAGATAGAATGGTAATGGTGTCAAGGTGGACAAATATGTCAATGGATATAATGGAAAAACAAGTCCACATGTATATGGTCAATTGATTTTTGATAAAGACACAAAGGGTTCAGTGGAGTAAGAGTGGTCTTTCCCATAATTGGTGCTGGAACAATTGGACATCCATATACAATAAAAGAAAAAAAAAAAACCTTTGATCTGAACCTTGAAACATATATAGACCAAAAAAGGATCATAGACTTAAATGTGAAATCTAAAAGAATAAAATTTCTGGAAGGAAACATAAAAGAAAATTTTGGTGCTCTGGCATTGGGCAAAAATTTCTTAAATTTCATATCAGAGACATGATCCATAAAATAAAAACATATAAAAATTGGACTTCATCAAAATTAAGAACCTCTACTGCTTAGAAGAGAATGAAAAAGCTAGCTATTGGAAGAAAATATTTACAAAGCACATATCTAATAAGAGATTTACAAACAATACATAAAGTAGTAAGAGAAAAAGCAGTTCAATTAAAAATAGGCAAAAGATTTAAACTGGCACTTTACCAGAGAAAACATCAGATGGCAAATAAATATATTAAAAATGCTCAATATCATTATTTGTTACAAGCAAATTAAAACCATAATGAGATACTGTTACACACCTAGTAGAATGAAGACTGACCATGGCAAGTTGAGGATGTGGAGCAACTGGGAACCCTCATACACTGATGATGGATATGTAAATTGTGCAACCATTTGGAAAATAGTTTGGTAGTTTCTTAAAAAGCTAAACATATACCTACCATATGACCCAGCCGTTTTTACTCCTGTGTATTCACTGAAGAGAAATGAAAGTATTTGTCTATATAAACACTTGTACATGATTACTCATAGCAGCTTTATTGTAACAGTAAAAAACAAGAATCAACTCAAATGTCCATCAATAGATGAATGGACAAATTACAGTATGGTGTATCTATGCAATGGAATACTTAGCAATAGAAAGGAATGAACTATTGATACATGCAACACATGAATGAAATTTGACATAACAGATGAAAATGAGTCCAAACTGTATGACTCTATTTATGTAAAAATCTGGAAAATTCAGGCTATACCGTAGTCACAGAAAGCAGATAGGTAGTCACCTGGGGATGTGGGGAGTGGGGAGTGGTGGGAGGGAAGGATTACCAAGGGGCTTGAAGAAATTCTTGGAGGTGATGGATATGTCATCCATCATATTGTGATGGTTGTGGTGACAGTTGTGGTGACAGTTTCACAGGTTGTGGTGTGGTTGTGGTGACAGTTTCACAGGTGTATAATATGTCAAAACTTATATTGTACATCTTGAATATGTACAGTTTATTGTACATCAATTATATTTCAATAAATGTGTTAAAATAGCAATAACAATAGGGAATATTGAGAGGCAGGAGATGATAGTAGGGAGACTGAGTCTGGAGCCAGAATGCCTGAGGTACCAACTGTGGCTTTTCCACTTGTTAGTTGTGTGACTTTGGATGGGTTAGCTCTGGACCTGTTTTTCTGTATACAAAATGGAGAAAGTTCCTGCCTTGGTGTGTTGTTGTGAGTCTTGTTAGTTCATTAATGTAAAGCCCTTATGGTATTCCCTGGCATGTAGAAAGTACTTAACAAATATTAAGAAATCGCGTGCTGGGCACTATGCTGAATGCTTTATAAGAATTATCTCATTTAAACTTCACAATCCTATGAAATGAGTACTAATATTCTTATATTACAAGTGAGAAAACTGAGGTACCAAGAGGATATATAACCTTGCACAGCAGGCAAGTAGCAGAATCTAGGTTTGAATAAAGGCAGTTGAATTCTGCACACTTTTAATCCTATGAATAAGTGTTAACAGATGGGGCACTGACTCAAGTGCTAATAAGAAAGTTGCCATACATTGTCCCTGTTTTCTAGGATGTTATTATCTGAGATATGTGAAACTATTGAAGACCAACATATTTGGGCAGCTTTCTGTGAGTTCATCATGTAATTATTCCTGGCAACTGGCTCAATGCTCACCAAACCTGTTTATTCTTCCTGGGAACATGGTCAAACTGTATTTACCACTCCTCCTGTATCTAGTAAGGTCATATGACTAGTTGTTGCCAATGGAACATGAGCAAAAATGGTTGTGTCACTTCTAGGCCAAGGCAAGTAGGAATGGATGGGCTTTCTCCATTCTCCACCTCCCTTATTCCAGTCGACTAAAACATGACCTGCAATGAACCACCTTTGATGTGTTAAGCCACTGACATTTTGAGATTTGAGACTGTTTATTATAGCAATTAGCATACTCTGACTAATGCATTACTCTTGTGCAATATTACCTTTGCTGACATATTCCATCTCTACAAATTTCTGAAATATAGGTCAGATACCTAGATCAATTCTATTGCTAGGAGATGGACCACAGAGAAGTTAGAGTAGAAGTTTAGTTAATAAAAATAATATATAGTTAATAGGAGATAATAGATATATGAACAGTACATGGAACCTAAGTGTTTCAATATTTAAATTCTTTCCAAAATTCCAATATTTAAATGTCCTTTATCTCACTCATGGTGGTTGAGTGGTGGCATGTGTTCTTGGTTCAAATTCCCTATTGGCTTTTGCTGTGTGTGCTCCCTGTTTCTTGGGGCTTCAGTCATGGCATCAACTCTAGGTATTCCAAGACTTACAAAAAATTGAATCATTCCTGGCCCTCTCAGATGCATTACATTGTCTTCCTCGGTTATTTTGAAACCTTCCATTCACATCTCAAAAACCTATTTAAAGGGACAGGTTGCCACCATCTGTTTTTCAACTGCCATTTCCCGCGGCCCCCCCCCCCCCCGCCCCTTCTTGCTCATTGGAAGGTTTGCCTTCCACTCATTTTACCAACTTCCCCATCTGTGGTGTGTCTTCTTTCAGACCATATCCTGTCTCAACTATGACAATTCATGGTCTGCTGACAGTCTTCTGGTTCCTGGCCAATTACAGCTGGTTCATGACTCCATTAATCTCCTGGCACAAGAGGCTTCTCTCTGTTTCCTAGGGCTTCCGAATGAGAGAAAAGAAAAGGAACACTTACTTACCCTGGCTTGAGGACCATCTGTGACAGCCTGAACATGTAGCATTACTTTTATGTTCCATCTCTCCCTTTTCTAGTTCTGGATTAGGAAAAAAAAAAAAAAAAGCCCAGAGACAGTACCTTTTGTTCTACTTGAATCTGAGAGGTTTGGGGAGAGAACAGCTGTTCACAAAGCTGGACAGTGAGTATCTCATGCCATTGTCATGGAAAAGGGGCTTGGTTCTGGGCATCTGGTTCTGCAAATCTGCTGTTTTTGGCAGAAGGTGATCACTTATGATAGCATTCCAGGGGCTATCTATGAAGGAACATGGATGGGAGATTTGATCCTCTGGTCTCATACTCTCATTTTACTGATGAGGAAACTGAGTCTTAGAGTCAGATGGAGAGCTCCTCAGAGTGTGGTCCTCAGACTGGTGCCGGTCTGAGAACCACTTACTACTGGTTGGTAGAGGTACAGAAAGCAGAAGTAAGAAACATTTAGTTAAAATAAATAAGCTACAAGGATACATTGTACAAGCACAGGGAATATAGCCAATATTTTATAATAACTTTAAATGGAGTATAATCTATAAAAATTTTGAATTACTATGTTGTACACCTGAAACTAATATAATATTATAAATCAGTTATACCTCAATTGAAAATAAAGAAAAGAAAAATGGAAAAAAGAAGCACTTAGAAACTTTTATAGTAATTTGAGAGAGAAATTTTAAGTCGATTGACACTAATAGTTTAAAGAACTAGGCTTATATTATATACGCCTCTTAAAAATTCTTGTATATTTAATGTATTTTATTTTTTATGACAAAATTATTTTTAGAACAGTTTTAAATTTACAGAAATATTGAGAAGACAGTACAAAGAGTTCTCATAGCGTCTGTCCAAGTTTCCCCTATTATTAATATATTACATTAGTATGGTGCATTCATTACAGTTAGTGAACTCATATTGATACATACTTAACTAAAGTTCATATTTTATTTATACTTTAGTTTTTAACCTAATGTCCCTTTTCAATCCCAGGATCCCATCTAAGCTCCCACATTACCTTTTGCTGTCATGTCTCCTTAAGCTCCTCTTGGTTGTGACTATTTTGCAGACATTTGTTGGTTTTGGTGACTTTGACAGTGTTGAGAAGTAGTGGTCAGAAGTTTTGTGGCGTGTCTTTCAGTTGGGATTTGTCTGATGTGTTCTCATAATTTAATTGGGCATGTGGGCTCTTGGGAGGGAGACCAGAGAGGTAAAGGGCATTTTCATCACATCATGTCAAGGCTACAAACATGACTTATTACTGTTGGTGTTGACCTTGATCATGTGGCTGAGGTGGTGTTTGTCAGTTTTCTCTACTGTAAAGTTATCTTCTCACATCTCCTTTCCATATACTCTTTTGAAGGAAGTCATTATATGCAGCCCACACTTAAGGAGTGGAGAGTTGTAATTTATTTTATTGTACTTTATAAAAATATAGTTTGTGATATATATTAAATACATATAGTGTGTGATATAAAAATATAGTTGGTTTGTGATAGATTGAAAACGAAAAAGGTCTTTCACCACTGATCATTTGAGAAGCACTGCTCTAAAAACCTGCTTAAGGGCACACAGATGAAGCCCTGGAACTGAGCCCAGTGCTCATGGATATGTTGGCTCCAATCCCAGCTCTTTTCATTCCCCAGAGCCCAACTTGAGTATCCATCTTATTGTGGAGCCAAGAGCCAAGCTGGCTCTGTAATACCAGAGACGACTCCATGATATTTCCATGGATCTTAAGAAGGGCTTCAAGTCTTAGTGAAATTTCTGGAATATCAGTCTCACTGTGCCTTGAAATGTTACCTCTGAGCTATTGTTTATGTCAGGTTCAATGGCAAACAGATACTGAGATGGAAATTTGCACTCAGGATATTATTAAAAGTGAGGGGAATGGTATTGGGCAGAAGGAGAAGTTGAAGGGCAAAGCAGTCCAAACAAAGGCTCTCATCAATGATATGGGGAGCACTGGATCTGGGATGGCCATTCAGAGTTGCTCTAAATTTAGGCAGAGAGACCAGGCTTTGAACACCTACACTGACCAGGTGTTGAATGCTGTCTGTCTTTGGGAAGGAGGTGTAACCTTGGGAGAGGTGGCTCCCTTAGCCCAGGGACATAACCTAGAAAGGGACTTAGCTGTGCCATCAGCAGCCTATACTTCTGGCAGCTAGGGGAATGAGCTAATGGGGAGATCTGGATGGCACCCCACAGCACTTGTTATAGATACCATTACTGTTTTTATTTCTTTTGCCTTTGTGTTGTGTCTAGATTCTAGGAATCAGAAGGTTGTGTGCTACACTCCTCCTTGCATTGTTAGCTGTCTCTAGTGCCTGAATGCACTAATTGTTCCTTGGCTATGGATGAGGTAATCCAGCAAAGGAATGCTGGGAAGAGAGGCCATATGAGAAGGTTAGTGTGGGTGTAAACACAATGCAGAGGATTTGCATTTGTGCAATCTGCCTGCTTCTATGATTCATCTGGGGCTGTGCACCCTCATAATCAGCAGGCTCCAGTGAACTAAGTGTTGCTTTCTAAAGAAAAATTAAAGCTGGGATTTCAGCAGGGAGGAAGGCATATGCCCAACCGTAATGAGTGCAAACAAACACACAATACCAGGGAAGCCATATAGAATAAAGCTACGGGAAGATTGTTATAACTTTTTTTCAGGGAAAGGGGTGTAAGTGACAATTGTTTTAATTGGTCAAGAATTTGTCTCTCCAGTCACTTGTCTCTCATAGGATCTCAAGCTTGTTCTTTCCCACCCATTTTGAATGGGGGTGAGACCAAGGGAATTTTAATTACAGGGCAAAAGATGGAAGTTGAAAGCAGAGCAAATTTGGTACAAGTAATTCTTATGTAAAAGAACATGCTTCCTGTACTTGGCATTTTGCTTCCCCAGCTCTGCCTGATGTTCATTTCTTTTATTCCTTGCAGTTTGAATTTAGACATGCATCGTCCCTTTCAGCTTTACCCTGGATTGGAGGATGCTTAGCATGAATGAACTCAACCTGGTTGATAGGATAATCTTATACTTAGATAAGGGGACTCAAAAGAAAAAAAAAACCCTTTCCCTCAAAGAGCCTTTTGCACCAGCAGCCTCAGGACATGACACCCACCATTTGGATTATATGTAGCTGTGGGGCAGAAAAGGGTTAAAGGACTCAGAAAGCATTGCAATGGATTTTTTTTTTCCTCTTGAGATAGCAGAATGTGAACCACCATTTCTGCATAATAACCACAGACATATTACCTAACTGAGCTCTGTCTAGGTTCTGGGCACTGTGTTAAGCACTTTATAGGCATCATCTTGTTTTATGTTCATAATGTTGTGACAATTATTACAAACCCCTCAACACACATGATAAAACTAAGAGTTGCAGAGCTTAGGTAAGTTGCCTAAGTGTGGAGACGGGATTCAAATCTAGGTGTTGGATACCTTTGCATCACTTCCTGTGTTGCTTCAGTAGCCATGAAATTGGGAAGGGGGAGTGGTTTGAATAGGAAAACAGGACGTGTGCTCAGAATGGCTTCCTAGGAAAAAGGTCTTCTGAGGAACATCCTCCTGTAAGCTCCTTCTTTTAGCTCAGGCCATTTTCTTTTAGTCCTAAAAGGAGAGACCAAAGGGACAATTGAGATCTGAGAGTCAGGACCTTAAGACTGAATTTGGAAACTCTTATATTGATCTGTCAGTTTGTGACATGAAGGTGGTGATGGAGGCCCATAGGTGTGGATAAGATTGTCCAAGGAGAGAAGGTACAGCAAAGGGGTTAAAGGGCACAGGCTGGATTCCTAGAAACCAACACTTAAGGGCAGTGTAGAGGAAGACAAACCAATAGGAAGGTCCAAAAGGGAGAGCCAATTTTGCTGCAGTCATCTAGGTCAGGGTGGTGTGTGGTCATTTAGGAGAGGGTGGTGTGTGGTCATCCAGGACAGAGTGGGGTTTGGTCATCCAGAGCAGGGTGGGATGTGGTCATCCAGGAGAGAGGAGCCATCAGAGTAGAATGATGCAAAGCTGTTAGGTTAGGTGACATCTCATCTTCTAATCGAGGAGAGAAGGAAGGGAAGATGGGAGGAAAGGCAGATACATTAGAAAGTGTAGAGAAGACAAGTTAGGGAAGGTTATGTCAGTGCCTATATATTCTTAAGGAAGTATTATAGAATGTTCTTTGGGTTTTTCTGGCTCAATTCCTTCCTTCCCAAAGTATCCTTTCAATAGTTCCTCTCATGCTGTGCATGAGCAGGAGCACCTCAAGCACAGGGTAACCCTGCTGCGGACCTGCCAGAGTAAGGATGCCTTGTCAGGGATAGGTGCATTTGAGCCTTTGTTAGACCACTGGTGACTGTGGTTGCACCACATGGCCCTGTTGGGTGGTTTTTCATCCCCTGAAGATGTTCTCCAAACTTTCTTGGAAAACTTTCTCAGAAAACTGGGTGATTTCACCTTTTGTCTTTTGTCTTAGATAGAGCTCATTTCTATCCAAGTTTGTGTTCACTGCCAGTGGAGCATCTAGGGACAGTGGCATGTGGATATTCAGCTGACTCGTCTTTTAACTGAGAACTTGGGCTGAAGGAAACTCTTGTGAATGCTAAAGTGGTCAAGTGTTGGCAGATTCATGGTAAACACTGTCTAAGATCAGCCTCTTGTGAGATATTCGAGATCTGTGCTTCCTGAGTGCTCACCTCCCAGAGGTCTTCCTTGCTCTTCAGTGTTCTGGTGCCTACTAGAACTTTCCTGCTCCATTTATGTGACTGCTAGTTGAATATTCTGTTCTTTGAAAAGATATGAAACACATAAGTCAGTGTAGTAGGATCTTTCTCATAATTTTTACCATATTTATATTTCTTGCTCCCAGTAATTCAGGTTATAACTGACTTTGTCTTTCCAGGGAAGTATACCCATAGCTCCATTCCCATGGCTAAAGCAAGTCTATCCCCTGAGTCTTTCCTAATTACAATATGGCTCTTGAAGTTTTAAAATTTGTGAACAAAGCTCTTCTTTCCACAGCTAGAGAAAGACATAAGGCAGCTGTCTTGGAGAAATCTGATTTAAATTTGAAGCAAATTATAAAATATCAGTATAAGATGTTTTCCTGGGAGCAGGCATTTAATGGAGGTGGGAAGAGATTACAGTAGCGGCTCAATGTTGGGTATTTTGCATACTCTATTCTAAGTCTATAACAACACTGGGCATTGTTCCATTTTATTGCACAGGAAACTGGGTCACAAAGAAGTTAAGAAATTAACCCGGGTCCCCTAGGGTTAATTATGTTAATTAAGTGGCAGTGCTGGATTTCAGATCTTGGTTTATCTGCCTCCAGTATCTGCGCTCTTTATATTACCCAATAGTTCTCTAACTTGACATAAAATCTTTTGAGAGATTTGTTTAAAAAGCAGATTCTACCCGATCCAGGAGTTCTAATTCAG